>NC_067426.1:32460000-32760000 GCF_009764475.1 Pristis pectinata | reverse complement strand
CATAAAACATACATTTTGCATTCCCTAAAGCAAATAAACAGAGCAAGCTAAACTGAAAGAAAAGCTGATGTAATAAAACTGGCTATTAAATTAATTAAAGTAGTGGAGAGATGGAAGCAAGTAAAGAAAGATTAAAAGTGTGCTTTTAGACAATAAGATTGCTAAAGAGTGGCAGTAATGTTCGGAAGAATCACACTAAGCTCTAGGATTCGAAGTAGTTGTGACACTTGAGTACAATTAGAGAGTTCGCTGGAAAATTATACAATTTTTGGCCATAAACTAGTTCAAAGTTGCCATTGATCATATTTAAAAAATATTAGCAGAGTAGTTGGTTAGAATTTCTTTGTTTATACTGTGGTATGAATGAATATTTTGACAAGAATGCAGCTTTTCTAAATGCTGTGAAATCTAGCAAATCACAGGATATAATACTGAGATTTTTTTTTCCCTGCTTATCTAAAGGTATGAGTAGCCTGTCATGATAGAAACATCCACAGTATATGAAAGATGAAGGAACAGACTTGATAAACTAAATGGTTTTCTTACTCCAGAATATATTCATAGATTCACAACCAGATTTTGCAATCAACAAGTTTCAAGTTGATTTTTGTGATGTTGATGCTGATGCTATGGAGGAGGTCAAATGAAAAATAAGAACCAAAGGTTGGTAGAGAAGAAATTATTTTTCAAAGAAGGTATATCTGGATTTTCTAGTGCAACCCTCAGTGAAGTTCTTCGGTTAGATAAATCTGTTATTTTCTCTTTAAACTATTATAGTCTTAGTATATAAACAAAATGCAAAAATCAATTCTTGGATTATCGCACAGTTGTAAATTAATGGAATGCTTGTACAGCTTAAGGTGGTACTGCAGTTAGCCTCAGAGCTCCACTGACCATGGTTCCATCCTGATCTCTGCTATTGCCTGTATGGATTTTACACGTTCTCCCTGTGACCACATGGGTTACCCCCAAGTGCTCCGGTTTCCTCCCACATCCCAAAATTGTGCTGGTTGGTAGGTTAATTAGTTACTATAAATTACCCATTGTGCAGGTGGGGAGTTGTAGAATTAGGTGGGAGTTCATGGGTACATGAGAGGGAATAGATTACAGGAAAATAAATGGGTGAATGGGGCTGATATGAATGCTCTGAAAGCTAGTAGAGATGTAAAGGGCCAAATGGCCTCCTTTTATCATGAGAAATGTAAGATGAGTGGTAATTGCATAATTTTAATGAATGATGCTGCATACACTATACAGAACAGAGCTATAGGTAGAAGAAGGCACGGTAGCATGGCGGTTAGCGTAACGCTATTACAGCGCCAGCGACCTGAGTTTAATTCCAGCCGCTGTCTGTAAGGAGTTTGTACGTTCCCCCCGTGTCTGTGTGGATTTCCTCCGGGTGCTCCAGTTTCCTCCCACATTCCAAAGATGTACAGGTTAGGAGTTGTGGGCATGCTATGTTGGTGCTAGAAGAGTGGCGATACTTGCGGGCTGCCCCCAGCACACTCTTAGCAATGCAAAAAGATGTATTTCACAGTATGTTTTGATGTACATGTAACTAATAAATAAATATCTTATATCTTGTAGTTACTATGTATCTTGTTAAAGATAAACCTGAAACTTTATTGTTTTTATCCTCTTGGTAATAATACCATTTCTCTCTCTCTCTCTCTCTCTCTCTCTCTCTCTCTCTCTCTCTCTCTCTCTCTCTCTCTCTCTCTCTCTCTCACTCTCTCTCACTCTCTCTCTCCACCCCCCCTCCCCCCCCCCCAAATGCCTTGCACCAATACACTTGGGGTTGACAGGCTGTGAAGATGATTGCCCTGGCTGGGGAGTCTAGAATAAGGATCCTTGTCTCAGAATAAGGCATGGGGTTATTTAGGTCTGAGATGAGAAGATATTTGTTCATGGAAGAAACAAGGGATATGGGGATAGTGCAACAAAATGGTGTTGAAGTAGAAGCTCAGCCATGATCCTGATGAAAGGCCACTATTTTTTATGTTTTTATGTATTTGCTTATCCTCAGCTGAAAATTCCCTGTTGTCACATCTAAATAATCACTCAAATCAGTGGGCTGATAGCTTGCGGATTTTATTTCCCAGACCCTCAAGAAGATTCCAGGAGGGACAATTATACATGATAGCTTTGACTATATTTAGTCATTGGAATTACTCCCTACAGGAGAGCACCTTGTCTTCAGTTAACGATAAACTAGCAAGAAGATACAAAATACAGAAACAAGAGCAGGCTGTATGGCCCCTTGGCCTACTCTTTCACTTAAACACACCTACCATCTGATGCCCATATCTTTTGATTTTATTATTCCTCAAAACTTTGTCAATCTCAGCACTGAATGTATGAAAGCAGAGATCACTAAGAGCTTTCTGTGGTATAGAATTCAAAAGATTTACAACCATTTTCAAAAGAAATTTCTCCTCATCTCAGTCCTAAATAGTTGACTCTTACAGTGAGATGATGTCTCCCCATTCTAGATACTCAATACCAACTACTGTGTCAGCTCTCTCGGATTCTTGATGAGATCACCTCTTATTCTTTTAAACTAGTGAGTATAGGCAAACCTTACACAATTTCTCTTCATAGAGTGGCTCCCTCATCACAGAAATCAATTTAGTGAACTTATGCTGCATACATAATCTGGCTGGTACCAGATATATTGAACCATTCACCACAGAAAAGAAGCCTTCATCCCATTGTGCATATTCTGACCATATGATGGTGGTCTCCAATTAGTGCTGCATCCTCGCTGTTATCTCACAGCAATGCAGCTTTCTCTTTTGCAGTTATATATCCATTTACTTCTAGAAGGTTAATCACTGGCACCTTTTCAGACAGTCCTTTCTAGTTTATAACAATTCACTGCATAAAAGAGACCACCTAATGTCCCCTCTGGATTTTAACCTTACCTGCTCTAAAGATCCTCTATTTACATCCTAGATTTCTCTGGTCTGATTTTGTCAATCCTGTGAGCTCTTAATTTATGTAACAGTCTTTTATTTAACAGATGTCTTTTGAAAATCCAGATTTACTATGTCCACAGGTTTTCTCAAATGTTCTTGCTAAAGAATTCTATTACATTTGTCAATTGATCTTTCTTTCATAAAATCATGTTAAAACTCTGGCAACTCCCCGCACAGTAGCACTGCTTGTAGAGCTGCTGCCTCA
Organism: Pristis pectinata; assembly: GCF_009764475.1. Taxonomy (NCBI): domain Eukaryota; kingdom Metazoa; phylum Chordata; class Chondrichthyes; order Rhinopristiformes; family Pristidae; genus Pristis; species Pristis pectinata. Next base: position 32,756,817 of record NC_067426.1, on the reverse strand, counting down.
CAGCTCCAGTGACCTTGGTTCAATCGCAGCCTCAGATGCTGTATGGAGTTATCACGTTCTCCCTGTGACCTCATGGGTTTCCTCTGGATGCTCTGGTTTCCTTCCACATCCCAAAGATGAATGAGTTGGTAGGTTAATTGGCCACTGTAAGTTGCCCCCAGTGCGTAGGGGAGTTGTAGAATCGGGATGTTGATGGGAATGTGGGGAGAATAAGATCAGTGAAAATGGGTGCTTGATGGAGTGGATTCAGTGGGCTAAATGGGCTATTTCCATGTATGATTCTAGGATTCATATCCTTAACAATGGAATCTAGCATTTTCCAGACAGGTATCTGGTCTGTAATCATTCATGAGATGTGGGCAACACTGGCAAGGCTAGCATAATTATCCATCTCTAATTGCCACCTAAACAAATGGCTGCTTCAGAGTCGACCACATTGGTAGGTTGAGGATCACACCTCGGCTAGACTAGGTAAAAAATGGCAGATTTTTTTCCCTTAAGGTCATCAGTGAAACAGTTGAAAACTTTCATCATAACTGATGTAGCTTTTTATTCCTGATCTATTCAAGTATGTGAATATAACTTCCTCAACTTTTGTTATGGGATTTGAATTCATGTCTCCAGATCAATAATCCAGGCCTCTGCACACTAATCCGGTTCTTTATTTTGTTATTTCTCTCTCCTTTCTGGAGTAGGAACTTTATATTTATTTTCTTCTAATCTGCTAGTGTTGTTCTGGAATGCAGGAAGATCACCACTCGTGCATCTACCACTTCTAGAACCCTAGGCTGCTGGCTATCAAGTTCAGAATTTGTTGGCTTTTATTCCTTTCAATTTCTCCAGTAATTTCCATTTGCTAATTTATTACTTTTGAATTCTTTATTATTATCGACCCTTAATTCCCCTTTTTCAGTGAAGACAAATACAAAATAATTGTTTAATTCCCCAATCATTTCTTTATTCCCCATAATAACTTCTCTTGCCTCTTACCTTTGGCACTTCATTCCTTTTTATATACTTGCAGGAACTCTGAAAATCCTTTACAAAATATTTCTTGCTAGGTTACTTTAATCTTCTGATTTATTATCACTTTTTTGGTTATATGTTGTGGTTCCTAAAATTCTCCCAATCCAGTAGAGCACATTATACACTGATTTTAGTCCCCATAGTACCTTGTAGTTAGCCATAGACACTTCTGAAGTTCTTAGTTCTCAGTGAAATTTACATTTGCTGACAATTATGAAATGTTTCTTTAAAGATTTGTCATTGTTCATTTAATGGCAAAGCTTTTAATCTAATTTTCCAATCTGTCTTAGCCAATTTAACCTTATTTAAGTTCAAGACTCTAGTTTTCAATTGAACTGTGCTCTTCTCAAATTGAATGTTAAATTATATTGTGATATTTCTCTTAAAAGTATAATATTCAATTTATATTTACTTTCCTTAATTTTCCTTCCAAAATATATCAATTCATGCAGTGCTGCATTAAATTTTTATCTGCCATGTATCCACATTTTTCCTCAGGTTTTTTGTTTCCTGATGTCTGCAACCACTCTCTTGTGTGTTTACCACATTACCGACACTTGTATAATCTGTAAACTACACACAAGTAACTCAGACTCAACAAAGCGAGACTTCAAGTTTGAAAATTAATTGTGAATAATCCTGAAATGTTAGGTTTCGCACATAAACTTGCATTTAGATTAACAGTGAGATTTTAAGTAGCCTGATTAATAATGCAGGTTGTTGTTTATGACTTTTGCCTTGTCAGTTTTAACCACACAGCAGCTTCAGTAATGTGGGAAATGTAAGAATATGGGTCAAATGGGGCTTTATGATTATTCACCATGACAACACTTACCAAATGCGGTTGATCAAACATTTAGGTAGAACAGCTTCCAACAAGTTCCATTCCTGTGGTTACAATCGTAAATAAACTATTTGTATTGTGGAAATTTACAAGATGCCTCAGGGTCACGGTTAGAAGTGTGTACGCATACATTAGATACTCAGTGTTGTATCCTGGTTCCTGCACAAGGACATTAAATCTACCACATACCTGACATGCCAGCACTCACTTGCACTGAGGGAAAATTGCTCATCCAAGTGCAAGATCAGGCTTTGCATTAATACCACATTTTCCTAAAAATAGTCAATTGTTTCTCGTAACAAGCAATCTGCTGGAGAAACTCAGCAGGTCAAGCAGGGTTCTGATGCAGGTTTTCAACCCAAAACATCGACAATTCCCTTCCCCCCCACAGGTGCTGCTCGACCCACTGAGTTTTTCCAGCAGATTGTTTGTTGCTCCAAATTTCAGCATTTGCAGTCTCTTTGGTCTCCAGTTGCTTTTTGTACATGGTTACTTATCTGCAAGATCGAGTTCCAGTGATGACGATGAGGTATTTCTCTCTGTCCCAAACTGAATCACTGGGAGAATAAAATAGATAGCTTTCTTATCTCTTTCATCTCTAACTGGTCAGACTGTATCTGGGCTAATGATGTCCTTTGAACCATATATGCATGTTATCCCTAAGATTGCCTGTTCTACTTTTCCTTCAATTGAGCGGGCATGCAGATTTGCGTAGTGCCATGGCATATCAGGAGGAGGACATCCTTATCCAACCTGATGGGCCTATGTGGTGGGTCAGTGTCCTTTCACACTGGGCAAGGTACCAGTCTTTGGTGATCCAGGGAGACATTGGGAAATAATATTTCGAAAGTGCCACAATGATATGCCTGTTCTAATGGATTTCTGTGCCTGTGTATGTTATCTGAGGGGTTTTGAATATTGTAGTTGAAACTAGCATAAGTGAGGAGTGAAAAGTATTTATCATGATGTATCTTTTCAGATTGCGTAACCATTTTCTGCCATGCTCCAAGGTGAAGCCTCTGCATTTGAATAGTTCAGTTGCCACTTTCTGCCTGCCCTGCTTGATATTGGCCCTGATTGGCCACCTGACAACCCTGGTGTGGATGACATCCCTTTTCCACTCCAACTCATCCACCACAATGGTTAGGTGATGGTCAGTGAAGCAGACTCCCCAATCCTTCTCTCAGGCTTTTGGTCAGAGCTAAAAGCAAACATGTGCAGTGGTGATGTGGTTTAAGGGAGAGTGCCCTCTAAGGATTGGGAACAGTGTGAATTAGTGCAAGAAAGTATGAACTGCACTAAGTTTAACTGTCATTGCCAGGACTTGTGCAAACAGCCACATGAGAAGGGGTTTGTGTCCCCAAGTTTTCAACACAGTTGCAGGCTAGAAGTGTATCCAAGCTGCACGTGCATTAGCAGGCACTGGTTAACAATCCAGCATAGAAGTACTCCTTCTACTTAGCAATGATCCATTTTCTGGATATCTTGCCCATTATTTGTAAACTCTTAGATTTTGAACCATCGGCTTGTTCTGTCACCATGAAAAATTTATGTAAGTGAATACCAAAGTCTCCCTGCTCATCGAAAATTTAAACTCAAGACATTTATCATTGTTCTTTAATTTTCATCTTTTTATTTTTAGTTCAGTTCAGAGTGCTTTTCCATTTTTAGCAGTATTGAGCAACATACGTTAGTTTTATTTGTTAAAAAACACAGCCAAACCTTCAGCCTTTTTTCAATTCTTTCAAATCAGAGAAGAGCTTCAGCATTTAGCTTGCAGAATTAACGCACACATATGGCATTAGTCCACAACATTTTGTAAGTGTTGAGAACTTGTCCTAGCAGTATTGCTGAAGAGAGGGAGTTATATACTTGTATAATTTCCATGATGCTTGTTACAGCATTCTTCCCATTTTTGTGCAGCTGGTTTGCCATTTACTTCAGAGCTTTCATCAAGGGTAATTAATGTCTTTCTTTCATTACTCAGTGTACTTGCAATGCATTGCAAATCATTTTCAAAATCTGCCAAATGCTTGCTGCAAAGTTGACATTTGTATGGGAGATTCTCACTGCTGCTGCTGTTGGAAAACAGCTCACCAAAGGGTCCATCCATTTCAGTCTGGCCCCAACTGCCAAAGAAGTTAACGGAGTCATCCTCCTCTTCCTCGTGCTTTCTGTTCATTTTCATGTTCATTTCTGTTAGTGAACTCTGTACTGGTTCAGAAGTTGACCAAGAGGGAGACTCTTTGTTGCTTTCTTCTCCTCCCTGCCTCTCTCTGTTACTCTCCCACTCTGTCTACTGCTTTTCCTCTCTCTCCCTTCCTCTTGTTACTTGCTTTCTCTCATACTGCCTTTCACTCTCTTCCACTTTCCATTATCTCTTATCCTCTCTCTGAATCCTTTACTCCCTCTGACACTCACTCACTCTCACACACACGCATGCATGCGCGCGCGTACACACACACACACACACACACACACACACACACACACACACACACACACACACACACACACACACACACACACACACACACACACACACACTTCCCTGCCCCTTTGAATACAAAAAATAGGGGTCTCATGCTTCAGTTATATAGGATAATGGTGGGATAGCATTTGGAGTACTGTGTACAATATTGATATCCTTATTTAAGGAACTGTATAAGTACGGTATGTTGAAGGCAGTTCAGAGAAGGTTTACCCGACTGATACCTGGAATGGACAGATTGCCTTATGAGGAAAGGTTGGACAAGTTAGGCTTGTAGCCACTAGACATTCAGAAGAAAACCGAGAGGTCATGGATACACAAGTCCTGATTCACCCATCAGGAGGTGAGGTCATGTTGAGTAATGGCTGAAGTAACTTTTCTTGCCAGCAAAATCAGTCAGCTTTAACTGCAACAAGAAATGGGTGCTGGCCTTGATCTGTATCTACCATTCGGTGTGGAAATATTCAATACTTGTTTATGAAGGCTCCTCTTAAATATAACTGTTTCATATTTGCTGCATGGTTTAAAGATATGAAACGTGAATGAAAATTAATTGATATAATTGAGCTTACAGATTCTGACCTAGTTTTGCCAATGAAATTCCATCACCAGACCTTTGCCACTACCATTCCTCAGACAGTATTCTTCCCACCCCTTACACCAGCACAGCAGTATGAATATCACCTTCAGACTAATATCTGGACCATCGTATACACCATGCCTGTAACTTTGCTGGATTTTCATAATGTGTGTCTAGTGCCTCTAAAACCGAGTCCATGGTGCCTGTAAAGCTGCAAGTCTGGTGCCTTTTTAACATTGCACAACTTATCCGTGTCACATTGCATAGACTCTTCCATTTCCATCCAGCAAAATCATATTTCTTTCCAACGGCAAATACATTTAATGCTTGTAATTTGACCCTGGGATGATCTGGCATCATGCAGGGGCCATTCTCAAGCAGAGGGAAAGTGAAAAGATATTGTGTGGTCTGCCTCTTGCTGTGGGCACATGTCTCGGGTCTGCTGGAGTATTTCCATTTTGCCATGTCAGTTAATGTGCTGACTTAGGAACAGAGCTGGTTTAGTGCTTTCAAGTGGCTGAACCCTCTTATATTGCCAGGGAGCTGCCCAGGGGCATAATGCATGTTGACAGCAAAGCCAAAATATCCAGTTTGTACCTGCCACATGTCCTTGCAAGAGGATGCAGCTGTGGTGTTCGCTACCTGTGTTGTGATGAGGAGACTCCTATATGACTTCAGACCTATGGCTGCCATGATGTGACTGTGCAAAGAATGGCTGGTGGCTGTCCTTGCTGCTTCCACTCAGCCTGGCCAGTCTCGATTCTCCATGTGTCTAGTAAAGATATAGGTTAGGTTGAGGTTGTCTTCTTTGGAACAGTGGGCTATGGAGAGATTTCCCTGAGGTTATAAAGAGGTATAAATAGGAAGGACCCATTTCTCTTAGCAGAGGGTCATGTTGAGTAATGGCTGAAGTAACTGACAATAATATCAAATTGAGTGACCACTTTGAATCCCTTCTATTCAGTGTGTGAGATCTACTGGGAGCCTCCAGTTGTCTTTCACTTTATTCTTCAATCCACTTGCACTGTGACTTTTCTACATTTGGGCTCCTACACCATCCAACAAAACTAAACATAGACTTGAGGAACAGCATCTCATAATACTTCCAGGTATGTTGCAACCCTTGGGACAATACTGAATCCAACAATTTCAGAGAACTGTAATCTGAAATTAAAAACATAAAATGCTGCAAATACTCAGTGGGTCAGGCTGAATCTGTGGGAAGAGGAACAGAGCTAACATTTCAGGACAAAGATCCTTCATCAGACCTGGGAAGAAGACAAAAGCAGCTTGTCATGCTGTGGGGAGGGGGATGTATCTGATAGGGTAAAACTGGGTTGGCCATTGGGATAAACTGTAAACAAGGTTATCTGGTCAATGAGTGAGTTAGAGAGTGAGAGAAGTACAAAAGACTGTAGGAGTTGTGAAATGCAGAGCAGGGAGATGTGCCCAGCAGGTCAGGCTGAGCATGTCCTCCACTCCCAGAGAGAGAAAAGAAAAAAACAGGAGAAAAAGGAGAAATAAGCTGAGCGAATATCACAGATGGAAATCAACTTACCTGAAGTTGCAGAATTCAATATTAAGTCCAGAAGGCTGCAACGTGCCAAGACAGAAAAAGAGGTGCTGTTCCTTAAGCTTGTGTTGGGCTTGATGTAGGATCATCTAGCTGTAATATTAACTCCGTTTTCCCCTCTCATAGACACTACTTAATCTGCTGAGTATTTCCAGCATTCTCTTTTATTACAAATTTCCAGTATCTTCTTGTTTTGCATCTCAGCATAATTTTCTTCTCTACAAACATGGGAAATAAGAGAAGTAGGCCATTCATCTCTGAATCTGCTTACAATTCAATGTGATCATGGCTGACCATCAGTACTCCTTCTCATCTCTCCCCTTCTCTCCACACCCCTTGATCCCTTTAGCATTAGGAAATGTGTCAGCTCCTTCTTGAATATATTTAATGACTTGGCCTCCACTGCCTTCTTAGGTGGAGAATTCCACAAATTCAACACCCTTTGGATGGAGAAATTTAACCTGATCTCCATTCTAAGTGGCATCCCTATATGCTGTGACCCTGGGTTCTGGATTCTCCAACCGTTTGGAACATCCTAATGGACCTGGTCTATCTGCTCCAGTTGGAATTTTATAGATCCCCTCACATTCTAACTCCAATAAATATAAGCCTAATTGACCCAGTCTGTTCTCATACATCGGCACTACTATACCAGGGATCAGTCCAGTAAACCTTCCTTACACTCCCTCCATGGCAAGAACATTCTTCTCCAAATAAGGGAAATTCTTCTCCAAACTGCACACAAAAAGCTGGTTGGGGTTTCACCAAGGCCCTTTGAAGCTGCATCATGACATGCTTGTTCCTGTGTACAACTATTGCAGTGAAGGCTAGCATACTAACTACATGTTTCATGTGAACACATGCTTTTAGCCACTTGTATAGAAGGATACTCAATTTCCTGTGGCATCTTCCTCTGTCCCAATCTATCACCTTTGGGATAATAATCTGCCTTTCTGTTTTTAGAACCAAAACAGAGAACCTCATATTGTACTGCATCTGCCATGCACTTGCCCAACTTGCCCAACTTACCCAACTTGTCCAAATCACATTGGAGCCTTTGCATCCTTCTCACAGCTTACATTCTGCCTAAAACTTGGAAATGTTACATCTAGTTTCCTCATCAAAGTCATTGCTATATGTGTATTGTGAATAAGCTGGAGCCCAGGCACTGATCCCTGTGCCTGCCATCTGGAAAAAGATTGATTTGTTCCTACTCTGTTTCCTTATCAATGATATATATCTGCACAAGGCCTGTAACATTGTGTGCATGTGAGAAAAAAGTGACTTTGGATCTACTCATGCTCTCCAACACTGAAGAGTTCTTCACCTCTCTAAGGACCTGTTGAAGACTGCCTGGTGGTGATTCTTTTCAATTATTATTCAATAACTATTATTGTGCAACTGCCTGGGTTGCAGAAGGTGCAAAAGATGGACTTTTCTTTGCCTAATAGTTCTTATGTTTGCACATACGGCTGTTAGGTTAAAAGAGAATCACAGTTTAACAGTCATAAAGACTTCCAGCTCTCAGCTCTACATGAACAACGAATCCTCGGGTTAGGTAGGTAGACAGTAATGTCCATTAAGTGTGGAACTAAGCCCCAGCAAAAGCAGGGGACTCAAAGGAAAGGGGAGAAATTTGTAAGAAGATAATAGAAGCAGTACTGGTAATTATAAAACTAGATGTGAAGCAATCTCACTCGTGTAGTGTTTCACTCATGCAAGTATTAGTTTCAAAGATCCTTAGATTTTTGTGTTTTTATTGTGCTTTTTGATCATGTTCATCATTTGACTGACAGGTGAACATTTGATTCCTATCAAAAGAGATTTCCTTTGCAATTTTCCTTTGTACAACACAATCTAAAACACTCTGAGAGACATATTAAATATCTTCCTAGATTAACTCACCCAATAAAAGAAGGATCCCTTTCCTTGGTAGCAGGCAAATAACAGTGTGACAACTGATCAAACAGATTCTGATCAATGACTGTCAGCTTTGACAAAGAAATAGTTCTTGGAAAACAACTTTATCTCAATATAGTGAAAAACCAAGTTATAATTGTGATGTGTCATTGTTTGACTGCTGATAATGACTTGCCAACATTCATGGATTGATATGCAGAAAATAAGTTTGTAGTCAATATTACCTTGCTTGACACTCAGGTGATGAAGTATTTTGTATACTATATGATCCGGCGTAGATGTTATTGCATTCCCCAGTTCCTTGAAAAAGGGAGGAGAAACTGTGCTCAAAACCATTTGTTTTCTGTAGCTGAACTGAAATTAACACTTTTAAAAGTAATTGCAAGGTTCAGTGGTTGGCGGATCAGTGTTATGATGTACACTTTATGCTTCTTTTGATTAAAGAATGAAAGGTTGGAATTTGGGTATTCACAATTGTTACCTTCCATTGAGCCAGATAAAAAAAAAACAGAATTCAGGAGTTTTTTGATTTTTATTTCTAACATTATATCATAGATTCCTCATGGTAAATTAGGCAAAGTATAATTTTAAACAATATTTCTCCACAAAACTGAATGGTATGCAAAATTTGAAATCAATATCTCAAAGATTCACTCTAGAAACTGAAATATGTGGCTAGCTATGCTTTCTCTTCTAATATTTCACATTTCATGTGTTCATGCATGCTCTTGACATACCTTCACCACCCTCTTTCAGCAGCACTACCGTTACTTGTGTAGAAAAATATCCCGAATCAGGGTTTTAACCCGAAATGTCGACAATTCCTTTCCTCCCACAGATGTTGCTTGTCCTGCAGAGTTCCTTCAGCAGATTGTTTGTTGATCCATGAAATTGTCAGATTGTCAAACTGATTCACGAATCCCCTTTAGGAAACCTCCTGTTGCCAGTGTCTATATATAACTCCAGTCTGATACCAACACAATTCCCAACTTTCCTCTGAAATGAATTACAGTCCTTAGAACAAAGACCCACTCCCACCTTCTCATCGTAACTAGGGTTACCATTGAGGCCCACATCCTGAAAAAAAACAAAATCAATATCAAATACATTCATAAAGCTAGTCCTTGAAATTAATTAGCTCTACCAGTATAGATTCAATATCAGATTAAATCATTCCTGGTTTCCGGCCTGTCACTGACTTTCTCTTTTGATCTTTCCACCCTTTTACAGTTTGAAACCTGTTTAATTTCTAACTCTTTCTAGTCTGATAAAATATTAACTCTTCTTGCATTTTCCCCAGATGCTGTTTGATCTGCTGAGTATTTCCAGCATTTCCAGTTTTTATTTCAGATCTCCAACTATTTGCTCTTGGACACTTAAAATATCTGGTACCTTTTATTTATGAACAGAAGACCAATGTGGGCAATCCTGCCAAAAAAACCAGCCACATTTGTAAACTTTAAGGTCCTGTCACCTAGACCACACTGGCCTTCCTGTCAGCAAGTGCCTGGCCTCTAGTCCCCACACTGGTTTAATCTTATCCATGCAACGTGTTCCATCCTTGAATTTGTTACCTGCATCTATCAAATTGTGCAGATGAAGATTCTTCTGGGTGACAGGCTGTGCCTTTTCCCTGTGTTGGGGGAAAAGGAGGGTAGAAAGAGGGTTAAAGGATAGAATAAATTGGCAAAACACGTAGAATTAATCTCTTTCAAGTACGCTTGATAAAAATGTGTCCTCTAATTTATATGTAACATTTCATATTTCTCAGCAATAAATTTCACCTACCACCTATTCACCCATGCTACAAGCCTATCAAACCTCTTTAAACTCTATATCCTCCTCAGTTTACTATACCTCCATGCAAGAAGCTGCAGAGAATAGTGAACTCTGCCCAATACATCACGGGCACATACCTCTCCACCATCAACAGTATCTACAGGGGACGCTGCCTCAAGAAGGCAGCATCCATCATCAAAGATCCCCACCATCTGGGCCATGCCATCTTCTCGCAACCACCATCGGGCAGGAGGTACAGAAGCCTGAAGTCCCACACAACTAGGTTCAAGAATAACTACTTCCTTTCAACCATTTGGTTCTTGAACCAACCGGCAAAACCCTAATCACTACCTCAGTATAGCAACACTACGACCACCTTGTACTGCAATGGACTTTGTTTTTTTCTGTTCTAATTGTGTTTTTTTTTCTTGCAAAAATTGTGTATAAATTGTTTTTCTTGTGACTGTTGCTTAAATTATGCTATGTGGTTGTGATGCTGCTGCAAGTAAGATTTTCATTGCATCTGTGCATGTGACAATAAACTCGACTTTGACTTTTGACACTTCAAGGACACTTTTACCAGCTTTTTTTATAAACTGAATTTAACTACTCAAACACGCATAATGGGATTTGAACTCATTCTCAGAATTAAGTATGGTATCATAACCATGATAATGTATGGGCAGGGTACACACTTACTAGAATAAGATGTCAGAATTTCACTGACAGGTTTATTAACTCTCAGTTCTAAGTAATTATGTGATGGGAGCTTTTTCCAAGTTGGGTCAGGTTAGAATGGGTACCCAGAAAGGTTTTTACTCACATTATATAGCAACTAGCAAGTTTCCTAATTAATAGTGAGAGCTTTTGCCCCCCATCACTGTCTCCATACCATATAATTACCATATAGTGTTAGCACCTAGATCAAATAATTACATAAAATTCTATGTTATTAGCCTGTCTGGAGGTTCAGTCTATGCATTCATTCAATCAAGTCAATAACTTGGTGTGGATCTAGTGACACTGTGATCTCTGCTGCTTGGCATGTATGCACCTGGCCTGAACTAAGCAGACCTTATGCTGTAAAGGCAAGAAATAGAAAAGTCTGGAAGCTCCTTAGGGATATTGGGTGCAGTAGAATTTTTGTTAACTCTTAACTCTGGGCTCAGAAATGACTAGGTTAAGCTTGCGAAATGGAGGTGCTGCTCTCAATGCCAGAATGACCTGGGTAAAGGAGGCAGAAAGAGAAACACTGTTTACCTGTACCTCAAGCCTGAGAGTGGTGAGGACACCTGCTCATCTCAGCAAAACAGCCACAGTAATAGTAACGGCACAGTAGTGTAGTGGTTAGTGCGACGCTATTACAGCGCCAGCGATCGGGGTTCGATTCCCATTGCTGTCTGTAGGGAGTTTGTACGTTCTCTCGTGTCTGCATGGGTTTCCTCCGGGTGCTCCGGTTTCCTCCCACGTTCTAAAGACGTACGGGTAGGTTAATATGGGGGTTTAAAATGGGCGGCGCGGACTCGTTGGGCCGGAAGGGCCTGTTACCACCCTGTAAATAAAATTTTTAAAAAAATTTAATTCCAGTGATTTCCTGGCTGGACTCTCACTTTCCACCAGTGATTCCATCTGCCGATCGCCCACGCACAACGCCTTCCGGTTTCCCTATTTTCCCCACCACCCACCCACTGGTTCCACCTGCTCCTTATCCCTCCCTTATCTGGTTCCACCTGTCACCTTCCTTACAAGAGATTCCAGCATCTGCAGCCTCTTGTGTTTCCACATCACCCATTAGCTGTTGTCTCCCAACTCCAGTGGCTCCATCTGCCTATCATCTCCCTCCTCACCTGGTTCCACCTTTCGCCGGCCAGCCCCTACCTCACCCCTCTCTCCCACCTCCTTATATTCAGTCCTGATGTAGGGTCCCATCCCGAAATGTCTATCACCCCTTTGCCTCCACAGATGCTGCTCGACCTGCTGAGTTCCTCCAGCGGTTTGTTTTTTTGCTCCAGATTCTGGCAGTTTCTTGTGTCTCCATCTAGAATAGGGAATCTCGGTTGACCTTCCAGTGCAGACCTGAGGGGGTGCTGCAGTGTTGCAGGTGCCATACTTTAATCAGACTTAAACCAAAACTCTATGTAACCTCTTAGTTCGATATTACAAATTCCTAGATTCTATTTAAAGAAGTGAAGTTCTTCCAGGAGTTCTAGCCTATACCTACACCTCAACGACAATACTAAAAGAATGGTGTTTATTGCTCAGAAAATACGAACTTTTTAGTCCGTAGCTCCGGTGGGTCAGTGGATCCTGACTTCCATGCCTAAGCTTTGCGACATGGAAGTCAGGGACACCCAGCTGCTGACCTCCCACTCCGCCTCTGGATTCAGCACCGGGTCCTGGGGTGGAGCACAACTGTACTGTTCCTTGAGGGGTTGTACACCAGCTGTGGATGGCATAATTCGTGGGATCACTGACCTTGTTTTGTTAATAGAGTCAGAGTAATACAGCATGGAAACAGTCCCTTCGGCTCAATTCGTCCATGCCAACCATGGTGCCCACCAAGCTAGTCCCATTTACCTGCAGTTATCCCATATCCCACTAAACCCCTCCTATCCATGTACCTATCCAAATGTCTTTTGAATGTTGTTATTGTACCTGCCTCAACCACTTTCTCTGGCAACTCAATCCATATACACACCACCCTCTGCATGAAGTCACTGCCCCTCGGGTCCCTTTTAAATTTTTCCCCTCTCACCTTAAACCTATGCCCTCCAGTTTTTAAATTCTCCTTCCCTGCAAAAAAGATTGTGTGTGTTTTCTCTATCCATACCCCTCACGATTTTATACACCTCCATAAGGTCACCCCTCAGTCTCCTACGCTCCAAGGGATAAAGTCCTATCCTGTCCAACTTCTCCCTATAACTTGAGTCTTGTCAGCATCCCTGTAAATCTTCTCTGTGCTCTTTCCAGCTTAATGATGTCTTTTCTATAATCTTACTGAATATTTTAAATTAATTGTTAGCACTTCAATGTTTTTTAGAATCTACTATATTTTTAAATATTTAAAACCACCTGGACAGTTTTTGGATATGTCTGATCACCAGAGGTCTGTCAAAAGGCCATCAGGGTGTCTGGGTATCAGAGCCTCACCAAAAACCACCTTGGGCAAGTTGACACCTGCAGACTGTGCCACCCTGTGAGATGGCCACAGTACCGGGACTTGTGAACAGCTGGACCTGCAGAGCTGTGAAAGTGGGGCTGCAGTAGATTTGTAGATGGTGAGCACAGGTAGGGCGATTGAGTCTCACTACTCGTGCTATGCAGAGGGACGTCTGCATTCCCTACTTTACAGCAGCGACAAGTTTTCAAATTCATTTTAATGAGTTGCAAAACACTTTTACCTGCCCTGAGTTTATTTCAATAACGGCATGGGATTTCTTACGCCCACCTGAGGAAGTGCAATGCTCCCTCAAGGCTGCAACCTAGATTTTGTGTTCAAGTCTTGGCTGTGAGACTTAAATGCACGACTTTCTGATTCGAATCTACCACTTAGCTACAGTTGATAATCTCAGGTCATTTCATATATGATCAAATTCCAATGGCTTTAATGCTAACTATGCAATGATGCCCATTCCCATTGCACCTTCTCAGTTCTACTCCCTGATGTATTTTGTGATGTGTGTTAGTTTGAACATTTATTACTTTGGTGCCACCTCGTGGCCCAATGCACAAGTACACAGAGGCTGGGCAGAGTTGCTTCATCTCAGGCAGCCCCTCAGGATTGAGGCTCCGGTTTTGTGGGTCGTAAGGTGGAAAGCAGACTCTTCTGTTGGAGAGACTGGAGGTGCCTGATGGAGTGGCTGGTTGGGTAGTTTGTGAGGTGATGTTCTCCTTCCGCTGTTTACGCAGGAGTGGTGAAAGCACCATGTCGACTTCATGGGTTCATAATGAAGGGTCTGTCAGAGGTCCAACATGACCAAGGAAATCCAATGATGAGAAAATTAAACTTTTATTGGAAAATTTAAAACTATGGCTATTCTTCAGGACTTATCTGCAGCATTAAACGCCATGGAGAAATACAACCCCAAAAACTCAAAGGAAAAATATCAGTAACAATTTCATTTTATTTATGACATCATGGTAAAATATCCCAAGTATTTAAATGTTGAAATTTGTCAGTTAGCATCAGGTTTGTTTTGACTGATTCCATCACCGTTATAAACCATTTAAAGGGACTTTGTGGTTAGCGGGACCCCAAAATGCCGGGGCCCCTACTTTACCAAAGGTCAAAGGTGCACATCTTTGATGACAAAGAGCTAAGGCATCAGGTGCAGATCATCGATTGAATGACTTACTGCTGTTCCTGCGTCCAATTACACGGAAGCCTTGTGTTTTCCCTTCAGTTGGATTCCATGGTACTATTTGAAGAAAACCTACTTATAGGTATACCAGAATATCTTGTTAGAAGAGAGGCTTTGGAAATGTGGTGCAGGCCATCTGATTGTCTTTAAGGCAACAATGTGCTGGCATTGGCAATCCAGATGTGTTCTGTACCTGGGGCTCAGAGTTTGTGGTGTTTGTCCCAATGTACCTGTAATGTGATGTAATCTGGCCTGAGACAAATAAAATCCTTGTCCAAGCCCCAAAACGGCATGCCAGAAGCTGGCAATAAAAACTGGGCAATGGAAAATTCTGGCCATAATTTTGTTCACTGGATAGTTTTGGGAAGAGGATCTCTAACCGTTGATCCAAATTATTTTCTTCCTGCATTTCCAACAACCCCTAAAACCTATTTGTTGACAAGAACCCTGTTTAGTTCAATAACTGCTTGCATTTATAGAGCATTTTTAAGTTACAAATACATCCCATGGAATTTCACAGGAACATTATCAAATAATATTTGACACTGAGTCATAATGATGTATTATAACAGGTAGCTGGAAGTTTGGTAAAGTGACAGATTTTAAAGAGCATCTTAGAGGCGATGGAAGAAATTCCAAGACTACTTACGCAAAAAATTTCTATGGTGTCAAAGTCACCTCTTTGGTGATCAGAGAGAGCACATTATTAATATTGCAATGTAAGGAAGAATACGTTCACCACCTCCAGTTCTCACACATTTAAATAAAACTTCATTGTTGTTGATAATTGGATGATCCATTTTAAACAACATTATACTTGAATCAAGGCACCCACAACTTAAAAACAGACCGTTAAGTTGGGCTTTTTTGTTTGAACATCTTGGAATATGGTATGTTATTGACTATAAAGGGATGGAACGGGGAAAATGACAGCATAGTTCCCAGCAGTGGAGTGATCTGCAACTTAAAGAAATACAAATGTGATTTCTGTTCCCCAATTACTTTTCTTCCAAAGGCAGTGAGATTTGCTGAGGTACATTTTCTGTCAAACTCACCCAGAAAGTTATCTGTCACATGCTGTGTTGGTCCACAAGTGTCATGCAAGGCAATGGAAGTAATAGCCAAGTTCAACTGATAGTAACATTTCATTCCATTAGCAGGAACCAGTGATCACCAGTAAGGAGCAGTTGCTGGCTTGACCTGGAACACTGGGATTGACAGCAGCACTCCTGCAGTGGTGATCAGACTATGATCAGGTGAGGATTGTTCTACAAGGGCAATGCCCTGTAGGTGCTGGGAATCTGTTAAATAAACGGGAAATGCTGGAAATACGCGTCAGATCAGACAGCACTTGCGGAGGAAGAGTCTGAGTTAATACTGCGGGCAGACAACATTTCATCGGAACTGTATGAAAGTAGTAACGCAAGCACAAAGACTGGGAATGGGGGAAGGTCAATAAAACACAAGGGGAGATGTGTAACAGAAGTGATTGTGCAAGACAAATGGACAGGTAAGGAAAAACAATGTCAACTGCATGAAAGTGAGAATCAAAACCAACAGCTCCTATCCAGAAAAACATTTAACTTAAATTTTAATGTATAATACTGTAAGATATCTAATAGAAAGATGAGGTGCTGTTCCCTGAGCTTATCATGAGCTTGAACCAGTATAGGAGACTGAGGCCAGAGGGCTTGTGGTGAGAGTGGGATGGAGAATTAAAAAGCCAGGCATTTGGAACTTTGGTATCCCTGATTTACAGGACATCACAATGTGACCTGCAAACACAATATTCTAAACTGAAAAAAGTAGAAACAACTCGGTTTAGTTTGTCGGGGGTAAAAGGGCAGATGTTATATCTCTTGGGCTTTCATGGGAAGGAGTGTTGGGGATGATTGAGGAGTGGATCAGGGTGCTGCAGAGCGATGCCTTTGGAATGCTGAAGAGGGAAGATGGTATTGGTGGGATTATTCTGAAGAGGTGGATTTGGCATGGAATGATTCATCAATAATAAATACAACTGTAAGTTACTTGAACACATGGAGTTCTGTTGTCATTCTGTGAAGGAGGTGAAGATATAAGAGCAGAAATTCAGGAAATGCAATGAAAAAAGTCATGGGCCCTGTTGACTGCAGTGAAGGGGCATCCTTACTTCAGGAAAATGGAAAGAACATAGGGAGCACCAATGTGCAGAATGGTCACATCAATACAGGCATCTCCACCTTCTGTACGTCTCAGTACATTCCACTTACAACTGTGCCACCGCAGCAGATTTTGTCATGTGTTCTCCACTCCCACTGCCTCTGTCTCTACATTGGTGCTAACAGTTGCCTCCAGACCCATTCTCGTACTTTACCTCTCTAATTAGAAAGTGGACAATTTGCAAATATCAGTCGACTTTATTCCAATAGCCTATGTTTTAATTCAAGGGAAATTAAAATAAAACTTTTATTGCTCCTATTATCTTTCTTAGCAGGTTCCAGAAGGTTAATAAACATAGAAAATGCTGGTCAGGCAGCATCTGTGGAAAGAGGAACAGTTAACTTTTCATGTTTGAGATTGGTTGTCATAAATGGGAAAGAGGGAAAACTAGTTCATTTACAGTAGCAAAGAAAATGGGGTAGGGATGGGTGGAATATGTCCAATGGGGTGAGACCATTGAGTTCATGTGACAGACAGAAGATGACCTGCTGTTTCTCAAGCTTGTATTGGGCCTGATTTTAACAGTGCAGGAGGCCACAGGCAGAGAGGTCAGAGTGGGAGTGGATGAGGAATGAAAGTGGCAGGAGCCAGAACCCAGGGTCACATAGAAAGCATCCTATCCGGATGCATCATGGCTTGGTACAGCAACTGCTCTGCCCGGGACTGCAAGAAACTACAGAGTTGTGGACACAGCCCAGTGCGTCACGGACACCAGCCTCCCCTCCATGGACTCTGTCTTTACTTCTCGCTGCTTTGGTGAAGCAGCCAGCATAATCAAAGACCCCACCCACCTGGGTCATTCTCTCTTCTCTCCTCTCCCATCAGGTAGAAGATACAGGAGCCTGAGGGCACGTACCAACAGGCTCAAGGACAGCTTCTATCCCACGGTGATAAGACTATTGAACGATTCCCTTATATGATGAGATGGACTCACAATCAGGTCTCAACACTCAAAAGACTAAAGAGATTGTGGTGGATTTCAGGAAGTCAAGGAAGATAGATCTTGGTCCAGTGTTCATTGGTGGCGAGGCTGTGGAGAGAGTCTCCAGTTTTAAATTCCTGGGGGCATATATCACCGAGGACTTTTCCTGGGCAATACACACCTCAGCTGTCATTAGGAAGGCACAGCAATGCCTCTATTTTTTGAGGAAATTGAGGAGAGCCAGACTGCCTCAGAACATTCTGGTGAACTTCTACCGGTGTGTGGTGGAGAGCATCCTGACATACAGCGTTGTGGCTTGGTATGCCAGCTGCACTAGGAAGGAGCAGAAGGCTCTGCAGAGGGTCATCAAGATGGCCCAGAACATCATTGGGACTCGGTTATCAGCAATGGAGGACATCTATCAGGTTCAATGTCGGAGCAGGGCTTTAAACATCATTCGAGAACCAGCTCATCCTGCTCACTACCTTTTTAAACTACTTCCCTCTGGTAGGCGATACAGGATAATACATGTACACACTACAAGACTGAAACACAGCTTTTTTCCCAAAGCTGTTAAATTGTTGAACATGGACTGACACCTCCTATACATACATACTATGTCTCCCCCCCTTTACCGGCTGGACTCATCATGGTGTTATTTAATATATTGATATTGATATGCTGCTGATTATCATTATTATTATCATGGTTCATTTGCACACTGCCTTCTTATATTTTTTATACTTTATATTTGTGTAAGTATGTTTGTTTTATTTTATAGTTATAATTGCTCTTATCAATTTACTGTTTTGGTTTTTATTAGGCAAGGGAGTGCCATCGTAATCTCATGTTGTTGTTGCAACAGTACAATGACAAATAAAGAAATAATAATAATAATAAAAATAATAATACCTTGTTGTGACCTTGCACCTTATTATCCACCTGCACTGCACTTCTCTGTGGCTGTTATACTTTATTCTGTATTCTGTTATTGTTTTAACTCTGCACTACCTCAGTGCACTGTGTAATGAATTGACCTGTATGATCAGTGTGCAAGACAAGTTTTTCACTGTACCTCGGTACGAGTGACAATAATAAACCAATCCCAATAGAGAGATCATCTAATATGCATTTCGTGTTTCTAGTGTAGAGGACAGCACATATGTACACCAAATGTGGTACACTAGCACTAGATTTGGAAGAAGTGCAAGTGAATCATTACTTCACCTGGAGAGACTGTTTGGGTCCCTGGGTGATGGGAAGAAGTGAAAAGACGGGTGCTGCATCTCCTGTGGTTGTGTGGGAAAGTGTTATGACTCCTGATCCATTCTTCTGTCCCCTCCAAACACTTCCTGTCTTAAGTGTTTGGTGGGGACAGAAGAATGGAGCTGGAGTCATAAAGAAGCAGAACCCTTTGAAATGCGGGAAGGGGAAACTATGTCTAGCGTGGAGCTGGTGGAAATTCCTTTGCAATTAACTCTGCTTCTCTTTCCACAGATGCTGCCTAACTTGCTGAATTTTTAGCATTTTCTGTTTTTATTTCAGATTTTCAGCATCTGTGGCTTTTTTTTCTGATTTCCAGAAGACTAATGATTAAGCAATCTCCAGAAATAATCCCAGAAGATTGGCTATGCCACTAGCAGTACATAGATGCTTGTATGTCTGTTAAAGCACCAGGTAATTCATTTATAACTGTATACACAAGGGTATAGCAACGTCCTTTTTATATGACAATGCTCTGTATAAGTGATGAGATCTTCCACAATAAATGGCAGACATCTAAGAGGAAGAACATTATGTATGAAGTTATTCGCAAAAACTGACACAGCATCATCAGTTAAACATCTGGCTTCATTTGCTGATTTCCCATCTAAAATTCCAGCTACATCAGTGAGCACTTCACAACTGTCTTCACACTGTTTTACAACTAGTTGCTGAATTAACATACAACATTAACACTGTGTACAAACATTTGCTTTAATTTTCTCTCTAAAAGTTCAATGAAGATTACACAATCAAACAAGAAAAATAACAAAAAATGAAAATACTGGAAAGGTGTGGCAGCATCTGACACACAACAGTTTTGATCATTCATGTCAATCACCTTTTCATCAGAACTGGAAACTTAGAGAATAAAATAGCTTTTAAGCACAGGGCTGGGAAGAGGATCTGGCCAGAGTGGTGGGCTACGATGTACGGTAGTGCAGAAAGCAGAAGTGATTAAATGACGAGCGGGTGAAAATGAGATAATTAGGTGTAAACGACTAAAGCAGAATAAAAAACTCACACCTTCTGAATGGCTTTAAAGGGGATGGGAGAATTTCAACATAATACCCCACTTCCTGCTTCACTTTGAAATTTCATTGCGGTAGTCTTCTTCCCAGGGTGGAAATGTCAAATACTACAGGGCATACCTTTAAAGTGGGAGAGGAAAAGTTTAAAGTTGTTTTTGTGAGGCCAGTTTTTTTTCCACACAGAGTGGTGGGTGCCTGGAATGTGCTGCCAGGGGAGGTGGTGGAAGCAGATACGATAGCCACGTTTGAGTCATTTAGACAGGCACGTGAACAGGCAGGGTATTGCGGGATACAGAGCACGTGTAGGCAGATGGGGTTAGTTAGATTGGCATCATGGTCAGTGCAGACATCGTGGGCCAAAGGTCCTGTTCTTGGTTCTTTAATGCAGGAGTCAGTGTGATCATTGTATTCAGTAGGAAGAGAAAATGATTGACGGGTATTAGTGTACAGCTGCAAGTGCATACAGGACTGCTCAGCATTGGCACTGGGATGGCAGAGCATAATGGTAAAGGAATGAAATTCTTGCAGGTAACAAACACGAGATGCTGTCTTGCCACACATGGGCTCTTGCCAGAGCATTTTATTTTGTAGAGGAGGTACTGGCAGGTACTTGTCAAATCACTTGTGTGGGAGCAACTTGAAATGATGAATTAGGGAAAGTATCCTTCATTATATTAAAATGCGTCTGCACTGACGTGATTCTAATGGAGGGTTAGCAAGACACTGGGGTAAGTGCAGGCTGTAAATGTCATTGTTCTATTGAACACATGGGAGAGAACAGAGGAAGCATCTGATCCTTGTGTTTGTCATTGCCACATGCTACTGTTGGATGTGATTCACATGCACAAAGAATCCTGCTCCCTCAACCAACTGCAATAGAGACAAAAACTGCCTGTATGACAGCACTGACCATCTTTCCTCACATTTCAAATACTTATTGGGAATTAATACAGAAATGCACTGTCAATATAAAAGAAACGATATTGATTTATATTTCATCAAGGCACATCTCACAGAGATACCCCAAAATACTTCATGCAGAATGAAATATGTTGGTGTGATATCACCAAATGCAGCAGAACCTCTCCACAATGCAATATTCTATAGTGAATGATGTTTTTGGTACCGGTGGCCATGATTGTCATTCAGAACACCAGTTCTAGTTCTTCCAATAGTGTCCACATGAACCATTAAACCACATTGGTACTGTGGTTTAATATGTCACTCAGAGAGGCCAGATTCAACAATGCAGCATACTTGCAGTATTGCTCAGGAACGCACGCTCACGGATTGTGTGATGGCATTTTTAATCAACAGTTTTCAAATTCATGGATGAAGATACCTCCAACTGAACCAATTTGGAAGTGTATGTGCCCCTCATCAATGTCGCTACATACCAACCGTCCTGATCCCACCCCAGCTCAATCCCATACATCAATGTCGCTACATACCAACCGTCCTGATCCCACCCCAGCTCAATCCCATACATCAATGTCGCTACATACCAACCGTCCTGATCCCACCCCAGCTCAATCCCATACATCAATGTCGCTACATACCAACCGTCCTGATCCCACCCCAGCTCAATCCCATACATCAATGTCGTTACATACCAACTGTCCTGATCCCACCCCAGCTCAATCCCATACATCTTGCTTTTCCACCCTGATAGACCTCACACCCACGACCCCCTTTTTATACTGTCCATGCATAAACCTGTCCTAATCCACTCCTCCCCCAGCGCACCCCACCCACCTAAACCCAACTCTGCTCCTCTGGCATCAGCACACAATTATTTTCTTGACGGAAATTCTTTTCTTCCTCGATCTTGCCCCCCAAAATTCCGCACTTGGTGAATCTTCTGCAGTTGACTATTAATGGTCTCAGTGATGTTGATCTCATCTGGAATGTGAACGTAACGCACATTTCTGCCAGTGACGAAGAAGTCATCTAGTTGCAAGGTCCTACCTCCCCTGTCAGTGTACAACACTTCGGAAAGACGGACATTCATAAATGCATCAACGTTAATAATTCGTCCTCTGACAGAGCTCTCGTTTCTTAGCTCCACTGTAGTAACATGGCCATGCATCCCCTGGAGAAGGATGATGAGGCTGTTCTCTGCTATTGTTCGCTCTTTAATGGAGTGGCTCACCGACATGATGCCCAATCTGTGCAATCAGCTTAAGGAAAGCGAAAGATCAAGCCCAACTACCACACTTCCGCAACAGAGCAGCATTAGAATCTGAAAGGAAAATACAAGTAGATCATCGAATATAAACATAGGTGGAAAGTAACAGCTTTCAGCACCTGGAGACCAGGAGCTGGTTGCTTCCTCCTCATTACAATCAAGGTGCTGCCTCCTGACAAAGACTGACAGATAGGCAGCAGTCTTTATGCACAGGTCCAAAGAGCGAGTTTCATAAGCTTTTCAACTTCGTGGAAAGCAAAAAAACTGCAGAGGCTGGAAATCAGAAATAACAGAAAATGCTAGAAACACTCATAGGGTCATGCAGCGTCTGTGGAAAGAGAAACAGAATTAACATTTTAAGTCAAAACCCTTCTTCAGAACCCTACAATCACTGAAAAATCAATGGCCTTGAAAATCCTGTGCCTTGCGCAGAAGCAAAGAAAAATGCAGCATAAAGTCACAGCTAGGTTCAGCCCCACTAGGGACATCCAGTGTTCTGTCAAAAGGTCTTTGACTTGAAATTTTAACTTTGTTTCTCTTTCCACAGATGCTGCCTGATCCCCGTTTACTATAGCATAGAGCAAGGGTTTATGTCCACACATGGAGGGGCATTGTTACCAGACAATTACTGCAGTACACAACAATGCAATGACAGGGTTCAACAGAGTGAGCAGACTATAAAAACAGAAAATTCTGGAAATACTCAGGACTAGCAGTATTTGTGCAGTGAGAAGTGGTGCTAATGTTCTAAATCGATGAAGTTTCATCCGAATGGAGGAAAAGTCATTGATCTGACATATTAGGGTTATTCTGACACTGTTACCCACAGAATTGACAGACAGAGTGTCACCTTTACAGTATCCCCCTTTCCAGGCCCTTCAGAATTTTAAATGCTTCATTGAGATTACCTCTCATTTTTTAAAAACTTGACGGCAAATGGGATCAGTCAATTCAGTTCTCTCATTGCAGGACAAACATCAGCATCCTACAGATACGTATTGTGAACCATCACTGCATTCCCTTGAGATCAAATACACCCTTCCTTGGTTACGGAGACCAAAATTACACGTGGTACTCCAGGTGTGGTCTCCATGTGTAGTGAACTTCACCAATGGATGTACAATCACACTGCACCTCCACCCCACATCCAGGGAGTACCAGAGGGCCATCCGCTTCTTTCTTAAACACCCCAACCAGTTCTCTGCCAACACTCATTTGCCTGGTGGAACTTGTCCTCACATTAAACAACAACTCCTTCAACAACACTCACTTTCTCCAGATCAAAGGCGTAGCCATGGGCACTTGCATTGGTCCAAGCCTCTATTTTGTGGGGTACATGGAACAATAGTCCTACCCAGGCCCACTCCCCTACCTCTTGCCCCGATACATCGATGACTACTTTAGTGCTACCTCCTCCATTATGCACAACTTGAAAATTTTGGCACTTTTGCCGCCCATTTCCACCCATGTTCACATGGTCCATCTCAACTCTTCCCTTCCCTTTCTGGATCTCTCCATCTCCACCTCAGCAATTTCTGTTTCTGTTTCAGATTTTCAGCATTTGCAGTTTTATTTGCATTTGTGATCTCATTGATGCCTTGTGAATCTTTTATATTCTGAAACCCGATGAAATAAAGGTTGGCACGCTGTCACAATTGCTTGCTGTACCTGCAAGTTAACTTCCTGTGATTCATGAATAAAAACACCCAAGGAACTCTGAATATCAATATTCCCAAGTTTCTCATTATTTGAAAAATATTTGCCTAGAAATTCACGCCTGAATGGGCAAAATTATTGCCTCCGAGTCAATGGAATAAATTTGGAGGCAGAGTACTGCCTGTTGATGATAATAATACCTAAAGGGGAACAGACTGATCTTCCTGGGTGACCTCAACACTAGAGTGGGGAAGGGACACAATCCTGTGGCAAGACATGACTGACAAAGAAGGTGCAGAGAAAGCTAACTCCAATGATGTCCTTTTCTTGACAAAAGGCTTGGAGCATGGCCTTGTCATAACAGACACTCTACTTCATCAGAGGGACAAACACAAGAGGAGCAACAATTTGAACTCATGTCTTTGATGTTAATCCAGGTCTCTGGTTTACTAGTCCAGCACCATTCTCCCCTTCAACCCAAAGTCCTCACCCTAATTGTCTCTAATGTGGACTCTCGTTGGATGTCTTTTCAAAGACCACATAAATGAAATCCATTGACACCATCTGATCTGACTGCTCAGAGCCATTGGCATGGGTAGACATGATTTAACTTTCACACTCCCGTGCTGGCTCACTCTGATCCACTATCAGTCTCTCATAAAGGACCTGCCAACCTCTCCACTCCTGGCATTCAACAACAGGGCCATAATTTCCCAGTTCATGCCTTCTGCGCTTAATAATCCTTCAATTCACAAGGGTTAATTTCTGAAATGTGTGCTTTAGGAAACCAGTTACAGATACATAGGTAATGAACTTTTACCAGCCTGCCGTGGTAACGATGAGCCTTTCAGCGTTTAGTTTCTCAGCCACAGGAGGAGTTTCTGCCCCGAGGGCAGTGGCTGGAACTCTGCACCTCAGGGCGCCGCGGCGGCCGGATCCCCGCACCCCAGGGCGCCGCGGCGGCCGGATCCCCGCACCCCAGGGCGCCGCGGCGGCCGGATCCCCGCACCCCAGGGCGCCCGGAACCCCGCACCCCAGGGCGCCGCGGCGGCCGGAACCCCGCACCCCAGGGCGCCGCGGCGGCCGGAACCCCGCACCCCAGGGCGCCGCGGCGGCCGAGACTGACCAACAGCCAGGGTCTGGCGGCCCGGTCGGTCCCTCCTCTGACACAGTCCCGGGGACAGAGCCGGAGCCGGAGCCGCTCAGCCCCGGGCCCGGTCCGGCCGCGCACTCCCACTCACCAGCCCAGCGCCGCTGGCCGGGCGCCCGTCACACCCCCCCCCCCCCCCCGTACCTCAACTTACTGCTGTTTAACAAGCGCCTCGCTCGCCGGCCGCCGGCCGCAGGCCGCATCTCCTTGGTTACGGCAGCTTCCCTTCCGGCGGGGTGGCTGCGCCCCCGTGTGAGGGGCCGGGACTCTGCAGCCCGCAGTGCCCACTGTCCGCCGCCAGCCTCGGCTCATCGCGGGGCTGGATGATCCGGACCCCCCCCCTGTGCACCTCTCCTCTTCCTCTCCACCCCTCCTCCTCCTCCTCTCCACCTCCTCTCCACCCCTCCTCCTCCTCCTCCTCCTCCTCCTCCTCCTCTCCACCCCTCCTCCTCCTCCTCCTCCTCCTCCTCTCCACCCCTCCTCCTCCTCCTCCTCCTCCTCTCCACCACCTCCTCCTCCTCCTCCTCTCCACCCCTCCTCCTCCTCTCCACCCCTCCACCTCCTCCTCCTCCTCCTCCTCTCCACCCCTCCTCCTCCTCCTCCTCTCCACCCCTCCTCCTCCTCCTCCTCTCCACCCCTCCTCCTCCTCCTCCTCTCCACCCCTCCTCCTCCTCCTCCTCCTCTCCACCTCCTCCTCCTCCTCTCCACCTCCTCCTCCTCCTCTCCACCTCCTCCTCCTCCTCTCCACCCTCCTCCTCCTCCTCTCCACCTCCTCCTCCTCCTCTCCACCTCCTCCTCCTCCTCTCCACCCCTCCTCCTCCTCTCCACCCCTCCTCCTCCTCCTCCTCCTCTCCACCTCCTCCTCCTCCTCTCCACCCCTCCTCCTCCTCTCCACCCCTCCTCCTCCTCCTCCTCCTCTCCACCTCCTCCTCCTCCTCTCCACCTCCTCCTCCTCCTCTCCACCCCCTCCTCCTCCTCTCCACCTCCTCCTCCTCCTCTCCACCCCTCCTCCTCCTCCTCCTCTCCACCCCTCCTCCTCCTCCTCCTCCTCTCCACCTCCTCCTCCTCCTCTCCACCTCCTCCTCCTCCTCTCCACCCCTCCTCCTCCTCCTCTCCACCCCTCCTCCTCCTCCTCTCCACCTCCTCCTCCTCCTCTCCACCTCCTCCTCCTCCTCTCCACCTCCTCCTCCTCCGCTCCACCCCTCCTCCTCCTCTCCACCCCTCCTCCTCCTCTCCACCCCTCCTCCTCTCCACCTCCTCCTCCTCCTCTCCTCCTCCTCCTCTCCACCCCTCCTCCTCCTCTCCACCTCCTCCTCCTCCTCTCCACCCCTCCTCCTCCTCTCCACCCCTCCTCCTCCTCCTCCTCCTCTCCACCTCCTCCTCCTCCTCTCCACCCCTCCTCCTCCTCTCCACCCCTCCTCCTCTCCACCTCCTCCTCCTCCTCTCCACCTCCTCCTCCTCCTCTCCACCCCTCCTCCTCCTCTCCACCTCCTCCTCCTCCTCTCCACCCCTCCTCCTCTCCACCCCTCCTCCTCTCCACCTCCTCCTCCTCCTCTCCACCTCCTCCTCCTCTCCACCCCTCCTCCTCCTCTCCACCTCCTCCTCCTCCTCTCCACCCCTCCTCCTCTCCACCCCTCCTCCTCCTCCTCCTCCTCTCCACCTCCTCCTCCTCCTCTCCACCTACTCCTCCTCCTCTCCACCTCCTCCTCCTCTCCACCCCTCCTCCTCCTCCTCCTCTCCACCTCCTCCTCTCCACCCCTCCTCCTCCTCCTCCTCTCCACCCCTCCTCCTCCTCCTCCTCCTCTCCACCCCTCCTCCTCCTCCTCTCCACCACCTCCTCCTCCTCCTCTCCACCTCCTCCTCCTCTCCACCCCTCCTCCTCCTCCTCTCCACCCCTCCTCCTCCTCCTCCTCTCCACCCCTCCTCCTCCTCCTCCTCTCCACCCCTCCTCCTCCTCCTCTCCACCCCTCCTCCTCCTCCTCCTCTCCACCCCTCCTCCTCCTCCTCCTCCTCCTCCTCTCCACCCCTCCTCCTCCTCCTCTCCACCTCCTCCTCCTCCTCTCCACCCCTCCTCCTCCTCCTCTCCTCTCCACCTCCTCCTCCTGCTCTCCTCTCCACCCCT
Organism: Pristis pectinata; assembly: GCF_009764475.1. NCBI lineage: Eukaryota > Metazoa > Chordata > Chondrichthyes > Rhinopristiformes > Pristidae > Pristis > Pristis pectinata. The sequence goes on along the minus strand of NC_067426.1, from coordinate 32,729,712 downwards.
CCTCCTCCTCCTCTCCTCTCCACCCCTCCTCCTCCTCCTCTCCTCTCCACCCCTCCTCCTCCTCCTCCTCTCCACCCCTCCTCCTCCTCCTCCTCTCCACCCCTCCTCCTCCTCCTCTCCACCCCTCCTCCTCCTCCTCCTCTCCACCCCTCCTCCTCCTCCTCCTCTCCACCCCTCCTCCTCCTCCTCCTCCTCTCCACCCCTCCTCCTCCTCCTCCTCCTCTCCACCCCTCCTCCTCCTCCTCCTCCTCCTCTCCACCCCTCCTCCTCCTCCTCTCCACCTCCTCCTCCTCCTCTCCACCCCTCCTCCTCCTCCTCTCCTCTCCACCCCTCCTCCTCCTCTCCTCTCCACCCCTCCTCCTCCTCCTCCTCCTCCTCCTCCTCCTCTCCACCCCTCCTCCTCCTCCTCTCCACCTCCTCCTCCTCCTCCTCTCCACCTCCTCCTCCTCCTCTCCACCTCCTCCTCTCCACCCTCCTCCTCCTCCTCTCCTCTCCACCCCTCCTCCTCCTCCTCCTCTCCACCCCTCCTCCTCCTCCTCCTCTCCACCCCTCCTCCTCCTCCTCCCCACCCTCCTCCTCCTCCTCCTCTCCACCTCCTCCTCTCCACCCCTCCTCCTCCTCCTCCTCCTCTCCACCCCTCCTCCTCCTCCTCTCCACCCCTCCTCCTCCTCCTCTCCACCCCTCCTCCTCCTCTCCACCTCCTCCTCCTCCTCCTCTCCACCTCCTCCTCCTCCTCCTCTCCACCCCTCCTCCTCCTCCTCTCCACCCCTCCTCCTCCTCCTCCTCTCCACCCTTCCTCCTCCTCCTCCTCTCCACCCCTCCTCCTCCTCTCCACCCCTCCTCCTCCTCCTCCTCCTCTCCACCCCTCCTCCTCCTCCTCCTCCTCCTCCTCTCCACCCCTCCTCCTCCTCTCCACCTCCTCCTCCTCCTCTCCACCCCTCCTCCTCCTCCTCCTCTCCACCCCTCCTCCTCCTCCTCCTCTCCACCTCCTCCTCCTCCTCCTCTCCACCCCTCCTCCTCCTCCTCCTCTCCACCCCTCCTCCTCCTCCTCTCCACCCCTCCTCCTCTCCACCCCTCCTCCTCTCCACCCCTCCTCCTCCTCCTCCTCTCCACCCCTCCTCCTCCTCCTCTCCACCCCTCCTCCTCTCCACCCCCTCCTCCTCTCCACCCCTCCTCCTCCTCCTCTCCACCTCCTCCTCTCCACCCCTCCTCCTCTCCACCCCTCCTCCTCTCCACCCCTCCTCCTCTCCACCCCTCCTCCTCCTCTCCACCCCCTCCTCCTCTCCACCCCTCCTCCTCCTCCTCCTCTCCACCTCCTCCTCTCCACCCCTCCTCCTCCTCTCCTCTCCACCCCTCCTCCTCCTCTCCACCCCTCCTCCTCCTCCTCTCCACCGCTCCTCCTCTCCTCTCCACCCCTCCTCCTCCTCTCCTCTCCTCTCCACCCCTCCTCCTCCTCTCCTCTCCTCTCCACCCCTCCTCCTCCTCCTCCTCCTCCTCTCCACCCCTCCTCCTCCTCCTCTCCACCTCCTCCTCCTCCTCCTCTCCACCTCCTCCTCCTCCTCTCCACCTCCTCCTCTCCACCCCTCCTCCTCCTCCTCTCCTCTCCACCCCTCCTCCTCCTCCTCCTCTCCACCCCTCCTCCTCCTCCTCCTCTCCACCCCTCCTCCTCCTCCTCTCCACCTCCTCCTCCTCCTCCTCCTCTCCACCTCCTCCTCCTCCTCTCCACCTCCTCCTCCTCCTCTCCACCTCCTCCTCCTCCTCTCCACCTCCTCCTCTCCACCCTCCTCCTCCTTCTCTCCTCTCCACCCCTCCTCCTCCTCCTCCTCTCCACCCCTCCTCCTCCTCCTCCTCTCCACCCCTCCTCCTCCTCTCCTCTCCACCCCTCCTCCTCCTCCTCCTCTCCACTCCTCCTCCTCCTCCTCTCCACCTCCTCCTCCTCCTCCTCTCCACCCCTCCTCCTCCTCCTCTCCTCTCCACCCCTCCTCCTCCTCCTCCTCTCCACCCCTCCTCCTCCTCCTCCTCCTCTCCACCCCTCCTCCTCCTCTCCTCTCCACCCCTCCTCCTCCTTCTCTCCTCTCCACCCCTCCTCCTCCTCCTCCTCTCCACCCCTCCACCTCCTCCTCCTCCTCTCCACCCCTCCTCCTCCTCCTCCTCTCCACCTCTCCTCGTCCTCCTCCTCTCCACCTCCTCCTCCTCCTCCTCTCCACCCCTCCTCCTCCTCCTCCTCCTCCTCTCCACCCCTCCTCCTCCTCCTCCTCCTCCTCTCCACCCCTCCTCCTCTCCACCCCTCCTCCTCTCCACCCCTCCTCCTCCTCCTCTCCACCTCCTCCTCTCCACCCCTCCTCCTCTCCACCCCTCCTCCTCTCCACCCCTCCTCCTCCTCTCCACCCCTCCTCCTCTCCACCCCTCCTCCTCCTCCTCCTCTCCACCTCCTCCTCTCCACCCCTCCTCCTCCTCTCCTCTCCACCCCTCCTCCTCCTCCTCTCCACCCCTCCTCCTCTCCTCTCCACCCCTCCTCCTCCTCTCCTCTCCACCCCTCCTCCTCCTCCTCCTCCTCTCCACCTCCTCCTCCTCCTCTCCACCTCCTCCTCTCCACCTCCTCCTCCTCCTCTCCACCCCTCCTCCTCCTCCTCCTCCTCTCCACCCCTCCTCCTCCTCCTCCTCCTCTCTCCTCCTCTCCACCTCCTCCTCCTCCTCTCCACCCCTCCTCCTCCTCCTCTCCACCTCCTCCTCCTCCTCTCCACCCCTCCTCCTCTCCTCTCCACCCCTCCTCCTCCTCTCCTCTCCACCCCTCCTCCTCCTCCTCTCCTCTCCACCCCTCCTCCTCCTCCTCCTCCTCCTCTCCACCCCTCCTCCTCCTCTCCACCTCCTCCTCCTCCTCCTCTCCACCTCCTCCTCCTCCTCTCCACCTCCTCCTCCTCCTCTCCACCTCCTCCTCTCCACCCCTCCTCCTCCTCCTCCTCTCCTCTCCTCTCCACCCCTCCTCCTCCTCCTCCTCTCCACCCCTCCTCCTCCTCCTCCTCTCCACCCCTCCTCCTCCTCCTCTCCACCTCCTCCTCCTCCTCCTCCTCTCCACCTCCTCCTCCTCCTCTCCACCTCCTCCTCTCCACCCCTCCTCCTCCTTCTCTCCTCTCCACCCCTCCTCCTCCTCTCCTCTCCACCCCTCCTCCTCCTCCTCCTCTCCACCCCTCCTCCTCCTCTCCTCTCCACCCCTCCTCCTCCTCCTCCTCCTCTCCACTCCTCCTCCTCCTCCTCTCCACCTCCTCCTCCTCCTCTCCACCTCCTCCTCCTCCTCTCCACCCCTCCTCCTCCTCCTCTCCTCTCCACCCCTCCTCCTCCTCCTCCTCTCCACCCCCTCCTCCTCCTCCTCCTCCTCTCCACCTCCTCCTCCTCCTCCTCTCCACCCCTCCTCCTCCTCCTCCTCCTCCTCTCCACCCCTCCTCCTCCTCCTCTCCACCCCTCCTCCTCCTCCTCCTCTCCACCCCTCCTCCTCCTCCTCCTCTCCACCCCTCCTCCTCCTCCTCCTCTCCACCCCTCCTCCTCCTCACCCCTCCTCCTCCTCCTCCTCACCCCTCCTCCTCCTCCTCCTCCTCCTCTCCACCCCTCCTCCTCCTCCTCTCCACCTCCTCCTCCTCCTCTCCACCCCTCCTCCTCCTCCTCCTCTCCACCTCTCCTCCTCCTCCTCCTCTCCACCTCCTCCTCCTCCTCCTCTCCACCCCTCCTCCTCCTCCTCCTCCTCCTCTCCACCCCTCCTCCTCCTCCTCCTCCTCTCCACCCCTCCTCCTCTCCACCCCTCCTCCTCCTCCTCTCCACCTCCTCCTCTCCACCCCTCCTCCTCTCCACCCCTCCTCCTCTCCACCCCTCCTCCTCCTCTCCACCCCTCCTCCTCTCCACCCCTCCTCCTCCTCCTCCTCTCCACCTCCTCCTCTCCACCCTCCTCCTCCTCTCCTCTCCACCCCTCCTCCTCCTCTCCTCTCCACCCCCCCTCTCCTCTCCTCCACCCCTCCTCCTCCTCTCCTCTCCACCCCTCCTCCTCCTCCTCTCCTCTCCCACCCCTCCTCCTCCTCCTCTCCACCCCTCCTCCCCTCCTCTCCACCCCTCCTCCTCCTCCTCCTCTCCACCCCTCCTCCTCCTCTCCTCTCCACCCCTCCTCCTCCTCTCCTCTCCACCCCTCCTCCTCCTCTCCTCTCCACCCCTCCTCCTCCTCCTCTCCTCTCCACCCCTCCTCCTCCTCCTCTCCTCTCCACCCCTCCTCCTCCTCCTCCTCCTCCTCTCCACCCTCCTCCTCCTCTCCTCTCCACCCCTCCTCCTCCTCCTCCTCCTCTCCACCCCTCCTCCTCCTCCTCCTCTCCACCTCCTCCTCCTCCTCCTCTCCCCTCCTCCTCCTCCTCTCCACCTCCTCCTCCTCCTCCTCTCCACCTCCTCCTCCTCCTCTCCACCTCCTCCTCCTCCTCTCCACCTCCTCCTCTCCACCCCTCCTCCTCCTCCTCTCCTCCTCCTCCTCTCCACCTCCTCCTCTCCACCCCTCCTCCTCCTCCTCTCCTCTCCACCTCCTCCTCCTCCTCTCCACCCCTCCCCTCCTCCTCCTCTCCACCCCTCCTCCTCCTCCTCCTCCTCCTCCTCCACCTCCTCCTCCTCCTCTCCACCTCCTCCTCTCCACCCCTCCTCCTCTTCTCTCCTCTCCACCCCTCTCCTCCTCCTCCTCTCCACCCCTCCTCCTCCTCCTCCTCCTCTCCACCCCTCCTCCTCCTCCTCTCCTCTCCACCCCTCCTCCTCCTCTCCACTCCTCCTCCTCCTCCTCTCCACCTCCTCCTCCTCCTCTCCACCTCCTCTTCTCCACCCCTCCTCCTCCTCCTCTCCTCTCCACCCCTCCTCCTCCTCCTCCTCTCCACCCCTCCTCCTCCTCCTCTCCACCCCTCCTCCTCCTCTCCTCTCCACCCCTCCTCCTCCTCTCCTCTCCACCCCTCCTCCTCTCCACCCCTCCTCCTCCTCCTCCTCTCCTCCTCCTCCTCTCCACCCCTCCTCCTCCTCTCCTCTCCACCCCTCCTCCTCCTCCTCTCCTCTCCACCCCTCCTCCTCCTCTCCACTCCACCCCTCCTCCTCCTCTCCACCCCTCCTCCTCCTCCTCTCCACCCCTCCTCCTCCTCCTCTCCACCCCTCCTCCTCCTCCTCCTCTCCACCCCTCCTCCTCCTCCTCCTCCTCCTCCTCTCCCCTCCTCCTCCTCCTCCGCTCCACCTCCTCCTCCTCCTCTCCACCTCCTCCTCTCCACCTCCTCCTCCTCCTCTCCACCTCCTCCTCTCCACCCCTCCTCCTCCTCTCCTCTCCACCCCTCCTCCTCCTCCTCCTCTCCACCCCTCCTCCTCCTCTCCTCTCCACCCCTCCTCCTCCTCCTCCTCTCCACCCCTCCTCCTCCTCTCCTCTCCACTCCTCCTCCTCCTCTCCTCTCCACCCCTCCTCCTCTCCACCCCTCCTCCTCTCCACCCCTCCTCCTCTCCACCCCTCCTCCTCTCCACCCCTCCTCCTCCTCCTCCTCCTCCTCCTCCTCTCCACCTCCTCCTCTCCACCCCTCCTCCTCCTCTCCTCTCCACCCCTCCTCCTCCTCTCCTCTCCGCCCCTCCTCCTCCTCTCCTCTCCGCCCCTCCTCCTCCTCTCCTCTCCGCCCCTCCTCCTCCTCTCCACCCCTCCTCCTCCTCTCCACCCCTCCTCCTCCTCCTCTCCACCCCTCCTCCTCTCCTCTCCACCCCTCCTCCTCCTCTCCTCTCCACCCCTCCTCCTCCTCTCCTCTCCACCCCTCCTCCTCTCCTCTCCACCCCTCCTCCTCCTCTCCTCTCCACCCCTCCTCCTCCTCTCCTCTCCACCCCTCCTCCTCCTCTCCTCCCCTCCTCCTCCTCTCCTCCCCTCCTCCTCCTCTCCTCCCCTCTCCACCCCTCCTCCTCCTCTCCTCTCCACCCCTCCTCCTCCTCTCCTCCCCTCCTCCTCCTCTCCTCCCCTCCTCCTCCTCTCCTCCCCTCCTCCTCCTCTCCTCCCCTCCTCCTCCTCTCCTCCCCTCCTCCTCCTCTCCTCCCCTCCTCCTCCTCTCCTCTCCACCCCTCCTCCTCCTCCTCTCCACCCCTCCTCCTCCTCCTCTCCACCTCCTCCTCCTCCTCTCCACCTCCTCCTCTCCACCCCTCCTCCTCCTCCTCTCCACCTCCTCGTCTCCACCTCCTCCTCTGCACTCCTCCTCCTCCTCCTCTCCACCCCTCCTCCTCCTCCTCCTCTCCTCTCCACCCCTCCTCCTCCTCTCCTCTCCACCCCTCCTCCTCCTCCTCCTCTCCACCCCTCCTCCTCCTCTCCTCTCCACCCCTCCTCCTCCTCTCCACCCCTCCTCCTCCTCTCCTCTCCACCCCTCCTCCTCCTCTCCACCCCTCCTCCTCCTCCTCTCCACCCCTCCTCCTCCTCCTCTCCTCCTCCTCTCCACCCCTCCTCCTCTCCACCCCTCCTCCTCTCCACCCCCTCCTCTCCACCTCCTCCTCCTCCTCTCCACCTCCTCCTCCTCCTCTCCACCTCCTCCTCCTCCTCTCCACCTCCTCCTCCTCTCCACCCCTCCTCCTCTCCACCCCTCCTCCTCTCCACCTCCTCCTCCTCCTCTCCACCTCCTCCTCCTCCTCTCCACCTCCTCCTCCTCTCCACCCCTCCTCCTCCTCTCCACCCCTCCTCCTCCTCCTCCTCTCCACCTCCTCCTCCTCTCCACCCCTCCTCCTCCTCCTCTCCACCTCCTCCTCTCCACCTCCTCCTCCTCTCCACCTCCTCCTCCTCTCCACCTCCTCCTCTCCACCCCCTCCTCCTCTCCACCCCCTCCTCCTCTCCACCCCCTCCTCCTCTCCACCCCTCCTCCTCCTCTCCACCCCTCCTCCTCCTCTCCACCCCTCCTCCTCTCCACCCCTCCTCCTCTCCACCCCTCCTCCTCCTCCTCCTCTCCTCCTCCTCCTCCTCTCCTCCTCCTCCTCCTCCTCTCCAACCCTCCTCCTCCTCCTCTCCAACCCTCCTCCTCCTCCTCTCCAACCCTCCTCCTCCTCCTCTCCAACCCTCCTCCTCCTCCTCTCCAACCCTCCTCCTCCTCCTCCTCTCCACCTCCTCCTCCTCTCCACCCCTCCTCCTCCTCCTCTCCACCTCCTCCTCTCCACCTCCTCCTCTCCACCTCCTCCTCTCCACCTCCTCCTCTCCACCTCCTCCTCTCCTCCTCCTCCTCTCCACCTCCTCCTCTCCACCTCCTCCTCTCCACCTCTCCTCCTCCTCCTCTCCACCTCCTCCTCTCCACCTCTCCTCCTCCTCCTCTCCACCTCTCCTCCTCCTCCTCTCCACTCCTCCTCCTCCTCTCCACCTCTCCTCTCCTCCTCGCCTCCTCCTCCTCCTCCCCACCTCCCCTCTCCTCCTCCTCCTCTCCGGCGAGAACAGGCACAGTCTCCACTGATCCATTCCGGCCAACATCTCTGCACCACCACACCTGCAGTGAGCCACCCACAACTGCAGTGCTCCAGTGAAAGGCTTCATAAAGTTGGAGCATAAACTCCCTGCTTTTGTATTTAATTCCCCGACCAATGAAGGCCAGCATCCCATATGCCTTCCCAACCATGTTATCTACGTACTGCCACTTCCAAGTCCCTCTGTTCATCAATGCTCCCCAAGCCTATACCATTCATGGTACATGTCCTTGCCTCGTTAGTGTTCCCAAAATGCATCACCTTACACTTACCTGGATTGAACTCTGCCATTTTTCAGCCTATTTTACCTACACATTAATACCATCCTGTAGTCTATGACAACCCTCCACGCCATCCATGACTCCACCAATCGTGTCACTTGCAAACTTACTAATCATACTTCCTACAGAGACATACAAATCATTCATGTATGTTACAAACAGCAAAGGTCCCAGCGCCCATTCTTGAGCGACACCACTAGTAACAGGTAGCCAATCACTACAACAACCCTCTACTACCATCCTTTGTCTCCTATTGCCAAGCCAATTATGGATCCAGTTTGCCAAATTGCCCTGAATCCCATGGCTCTAACCTTTTGGACCAGTCTCCAATGAGGACCTTGTCAAAGGCTTCACTGAAGTCCACGTAGACCATACCCTTAATGATACACTTGGTTACCTCTTCAAAAAAATTCAAATCAGGTTGGTCAGACAGGATCTGCCATTGACAAAGCCATGTTGGGCATCTCTGATTAGACTCCATCATTCCAAGTGATTGTTCATCCCGTCCCTCAGCATTTTCTCCAATAACCTCCCTCCACATGCCTGAATGACTGAAGCTCCAACAGGACAAAGGACAAAGCTCCAGGACAAAGTAGTCCCCTTGGTTGGCATCTTATCCACCATTCTAAACTTTCTATACTGCTAGCACATAGTGGCTGCAGTATGTACCATCAACAAAATGCACTGCAATTACTCACCAAGGCTGCTTTGACAGCACCCTCCAGACCCATGAACTTTACCACCAAGAAGGTCAAGGACTTCGGACACATGGGAATACCACTTCCTGCAGATTCCATCCCAAGTAATACACCTTGATTTGGAAATATATCAGAGGTCCTTCATCATCACAAAGTCTACAACTGGGAACTCCCTACTCAGCAGGAGCACTTTCACCTGAAGGACTGCAGTGGTTCAAGAAGCTGGGTGACTACCACCTTCAAGAGGAAAATCATGTATGAGCAGCAGGTGCTGGTCTTGCCAGTGGTGCCCAGATTCCAAAAAGTGAATTAGTTAAAACTAAATGCAAAATCAATATGCCATGGAAACTGGAGATTTGAAATAAGAGAAAATGCTGGAAATATTAAGCAGAATGAGCAGCATTTATGGAGAGATAAACATCATATTGAAAACCCTTTATATAACAATCAAAACTGAGGAAATGGTAAGAGATTGGACAAGCTTAAAGATTCTGAGGAAGTGGAATCTCTTTAATTCTCTTTGTCTCATTCTGTCCTCAGCCTCGCACACTGTTTTACAAGGATAAACACTTCATTTTCCAACTAGACAGCAATAACCCTAAAGGATTCAACATCAAGTTCAACAACTCTAGAGAATCAGCTATTTTAATTGAGATTTCCACCATTCATTCCCCATTGCTCTGGTAGTTTTGGGTAATTATTCCACTTTTACACCTCCTGTGGATAGACTCTTTTCCTTTTAATTTGTCATATTACCACATTCTTTCATCTTGCACTGTCACATCTTCTGTTCTGAAAACAGAAAATGCAGGTAATACTCAGCAATTTAGGCAGCCTCTGTGGAGAGAAACAGATGATCTTCCATCTGCTGCTTGACCTGCCAGGAACCCATGAACACTACCTCGTTACTCCTCTTTTGCACTATTTATTTTGTAACAGTCTTATTTTATGTCTTGTACTGTACTGCTGCTGCAAAACAACGAATTTCACGATATATTTCAGAGATAATGTACCTGATTGAGTATTTTCAGCATCTTCTGTTTTCATTTCAGATTTCTAGCATCTTCATATTTTGCTTTTGCATCCCTTTTTTGTCTGTTCATCTCTTCTCTCTGCCAACCTATCACAGACCTTGCCTTTCACTTTTACCTCCCGTCCTCTCTTTTCCTCTTTGCATCTTAAAACCCCTTTTATTTCTAAGTTTGATTAATTGGCATTGTTCAGGACACATCATTAGATAAATAAAGCTTTCACTCAGTTTGAATGTAATTATTTAATAAAGTTGTCACTGTTTAAAGCAATTTTAAAAACATTTAATGGTACATTTTAAAATAGTTTGGCTTCAGAAATTACAGATGCAGAGACCAGAAATCCTCTGCCTTCTAACATTTAGAATAGAATCAAAGTTTTGCATGTACAAATCTGAGCTGTTCACGGAAACTGCTAGTATTTTCATACAACCACTTGTATGTTTTCATAGTATGACCCAGTGATCTCTCTGCTTACAAAGACCCCAAAGTCAGAAACAACAATTTCAGTGTATTATTCTATTGCATGAAATACTGTGACCCTAGTACCACACACACCCTGATGCCAATCTGATTGCATTACTATCAACACTGGTTTCAGTGGCAGGGCATACTGGCCAACCATCCATAACTTTTTATGCTGCTCCAGCCATTCCCCCAAAATGGAAAATTAATCCACCACAGGATCAGTTATGAGTGAGTACAATTTGAATTTCGCTGCTGTGGACTCTACAATAAACACAGATGTCTCTCCAGAAATTCAAAATAAAGTCAAGTTATTTCTCTCCATCTTGCCACTTCATTTTGTGAACCTTCCCCATTGCTTTACCATCCTCCGTCCAGGTTCTGAGGGTCAAAGACATTGGTGAGTATGATTACAGTCAGGCTCATTTAATATTTACTATATACACAGTGAACTTAACTGGATGAAACTGTCCAAAAGGTGCACAAAACTGTGCAGAACAGGAGTTCAGCTCTTGGTACAGAAATCAAGTGAGCTGTTAATAAAAGTAACGCTCCATGTTTTGAAAGCCAATGAACCATTGCTGGATGTTATGCCAAAGAAAAGTCAAAGGCAAGAGCCTGCGATGTCACAGCTGCTCACTGGAAGGTCACAGGTTGTCCATCATGGCCAGGAGGTCATCTCCTTTGCTGCAGCTATGCCTGGGCTGCTGCTCCTGTTCACAGAACTCCCCCATAATTCGAAGCAACTCTTCATGCTGCTGCCGGTCCTGGAAAGGAGAACACACAATCTGATCAGAAGTTTGTGGAAGGAAATAAATTTAGATCCTTGTATGGCTGAGTGGGTAATTGCCCCGCAAACTGTGTAGTATTGTTAGAGAGTGGATCTCTGGGCTCATTGCTGAACAGGCTTCTCTCTCAGAATCACCAGCAAGGAAGCTACAAAACCACCTCTGCTCTCAGGATCGAGCACAATTTGGCTGGTGTCCACTCATAATCCCCATTTAGTGGCTCCTGCTGGAGACCAGGACAAGACAGAATAGGTTTGTATAAAAAATATTAGAAATAGCAGGAGGAGTAATTCCCTTAATCCTGCTGATAAAGTGAGGGTTGCTCTGATCATTAAGCTCAGCTCCACTTTTCTACCCAAGATCCATAATGCTGGATTCCATTGTGTCCACAAGTTTGATTAACCTCAGCCTTGAATGTGTCCAGTCTTCTGGAAGGAGAGAATTCCAAAGAATCACAACTGTCTGGAAGGAGAAATTCCTCCTCAGTATGACAGCCCTCATCTCACCCCCAATGCACAGACAGGATCATGTGCTCATGAGTTAATGAGGAGGCATTTGTGCCATGGTTTTATACATGAGTTAGCATCTTGAGTGTAAAAGCCAGGAGGGTGATCTCAGCTCCAAGCACTAAATGGTAACGATGCTGCAAATAACCTAGCATCTTGCTCACCTTGATGGCCTGTATGTTGACAACTTCAGAAAGTTCTGGAGGGCTTATTGTTGCTGCATGGCTGTAACACAAAAACAGGTCAAAACAGAACTTGCTGTGACTTCTTTGGAAGAAGTTAAGCTTGAGGAAGTGAAGAGGTGCAGTGCTACTCCTTTAGGCAGCCACTAGGAGGTACAAGGTACTATCACAGAATCATGGGAGTTTATGGCACAGTCCACCATGTCCATACCAATCAAAAATGTACTTAGATTAAACCCACTTTCCAGTTTCTCAGCCCACAGGTTTGTAAGTTATGGCAACTCCATTACTCATTCAAGTACTTTAAAACATGCTAAGAGTTCCTGCCTCCATTAACCTCTCAAAGATTGAATTCAAAACCCTAGTATTTTTCCAGATGAAAATTGTTCAAATTCCCTCTAATCCTGCCACTGAATAATTTAACATGCTAAATATCAACCTCCCTACTAAAGAGAATAGTTTGTTCCTGTTCATACTACAGATAATTCTCCAATTCAAAGAACCCCAGCCTTGCCAGTCTCTTCTCATGCTGTGGATGTGGGGACTTCTGAGGAAAAGCATGTAGACATGGGTGTGTGTGGGGGGATGTAGGTTGTCGAGAGTGGATAGGTTTACAGGTGTGTGCCTATGTGTTTATGAATCCGGCTCCTTTGAAAGAAGCAACTTGAAAAATTGGCATTGTTAACTTACTCTTCCTCCTCATCTGTGCCAAACAGATTTAGGCGAAATCCTGACTCATTGCCCACAGGTTTCTTGACATCAAGACCTCCCATTAGCCGTGCGAGAAGATTTAGCTCCTCCTTTGCCAGGGGATTAGGTGCAGCATTCTCCTGGAGTGAAGGTCAGGAGCCAATGAAATGTCAAAAATACAGAGCAAAAAAGTAAAATGGCAGATATAGGTAGGTATTGTCCAGTGCTAATGCACAGACTGGATCAAAACACTAAATGCTGCAAACACTCAGCAGACAAACAGCATCTGTGGAGAGAGAAAAACTGTTAATGTTTCAGGTCAGTGGCTTCTCATGAGAATTAGGAAAAAGTTAGAAATGAAAGAAGATTTAAGTTACACAGAGACTGGGGAACTGGGTGGTGGGGTGGGCATGAGAGATGGAGCATATGAGGGAAGGCCTGTGATAGGCTGGAAATAAAAAGATAGGTAGAGTGACACATGTGGTGGTCATGCCGGATGACAGAGGGCAATAAAGCTCAGTGAATAACAAAAGGCATCTCTGGAAGAGGTACAAGTAGGAGTTGAATGAAACAGTAAATACAAGAGGAGACAGAAAGCTTTAAAAAAGCTGAATGCTGTAAATGTGAGATACCAGACTGGAATGTCCAATTAGTTGAAATCATCGAATTCAATGTTGAATGCCAAGGGCTGCAATGTGGCAAGTTGAAAGAGGTACTCTTCCCTCAGCTTAAGTTGGACTTCATTGGAGACCAAGGACAGAGGTGAGTGATGGAGAATTAGTGACAGGCAATAGGAAAATAAGGGTCATTTTCATAGACTAAACAGACATGTTCTGCATAGTCATCACCCAATCTGCATTTGGTTCCCAAAATGTAGGAATGACCATATCACGAGCATGAATGTTCCACCACTAGCTTCCTCGCAGTAACAAAGTTATCAGCTTTCAAAGGGCCCATGTTGCTCTGACCATCCTCTTATTTTGAACTGTATATTTCTAATTGATTTTTATTTTTATTTGCAAATTTCTTCACCTTGTCCTGTTTCTTATTATCTGTTTGTCACTTGGTGGTTATTTGTCTTTCTCCCCCCAGTTACCAGCACTTGAGCCGGCTTTGCTTTTGTTTTAGTTTCAATTTGATTGAGGAAGTGACAAAAATAATTGACGAGGGTAGGGCAGTGGATGTTGTCTACATGGACTTCAGTAGAGTATTTGACAAGGTCCCCATGGTAGGCAGGTCCAGAAGTCACATGGGATCTGTGGTGAATTGGATCCAAAATTGGTTTGGTCTTAGAACTCGGAGGGTAATGGTATAGGGGTGCTTTTCAGATCAGTGGTGTTCCAGAAAGACCTCTGTAGTTTGTAATTTTTTTATATATATATAAATGATTTAGATGAGAGGTTGAACAAACTTAGATTATTTTCCCTGCAGTGTTGGAGGCTGAGGAGCACCCTGGTAGAAATTATGAGAGGTATGGATAGGGTAGATGAAGTTTTTTTCCTCCAGGGTGGATATATCAAACACTAGAGGGCATACATTTAAGGTGAGAGGGGGAAAGTTCAAAGGAGATTTGCAATTTTTTATTTTATACACAACGTGGTAGGTGCTTGGAATGTGCTGCCAGTGGGGTGGGAGAATCAGATATGACAGTAACACTTAAGGGGACTTTAGATAGACATGAACAGGCAGGAAATGGAGGGATATGGATCACGTGCAGGCAGATGGGATTAGTTTAGAATGGCTTTATAGTTGGCACAGACATGGTGGGCCGAAGGGCCTGTTCCTGTGCTGTACTGTTCTACGTTCTATATTGTCTATTACCACTTTAGTTGATTATGGCCTTTCTTTGGAATAAACTGGTTCTGTACCAACACATTTCCATTTATATAGTGTTTTCAACAAAACAAAAACAGTCCTGAAGTGCATTTTCAAGCAAAGATTGATGCCATGATGTGAAATTCCTCCCATTGTTCATCTGTTGTTTCACCGATCCAGTGTTTTGTCTTACTCATTGTGAAGTCACTATTTCATCACGTGGAAATCATTTGCCCATATCTATAACTTTCAAAGTTGTTTCATGTTTCTCTCTTTGGAAAACGGCATTAAACTTGATCATATTATGATCACTATTAGATAAATGTTCACACATTGATAAGCTGTTAAGTAAACCTAGCTCATTAGTAAACCTATACCCTGCCCCTTTGTCCGGAACATGCTGCAGAAAACTACCCTGAACATTTCTTTCAGTCTACTTTTCAAACAGATTCTCTGCTTATCCCAAACTAAGTTGGAATAAGCTTGCGTATGCCAATACAGTGTGTTGATACTTGAGCATATTAGCTCAAGTCATGGGACCTGGGGTGCCAGAAACTGTTCATGCCATAAACCTTTCTCATTTTACCAACCAAAACTGGTAGCCTAACTCACCCACCTAATTCTTCTGCTCAGATGAAAAGGCAAGACCCTTAACAGTGTTGATGTACAGAGGAATCTTGGGGTCCAAGTCCATAGCTCCCTGAAAGTGACTGCACAAGTTGATAGGGTAGTAGAGAAGGAATATGGCATACCAATATTAGGTACTGTTCAAGAGTCAGGAAGTTATGTTGCAGCTTTATAAAAGTCTGGTTAGGCCACATTTGGAGTACTGCATTCAATTCTGGTCAGCCCATTATAGGATGGATGTGGAGGGTTTGGAGAGGGTGTAGAAGAGATTTACCAGGATGCTGCCTAGATTAGAGGGTATGTGCTATGAGGAGAGGTTGGATAAACCTGGGTTGTTTTCTCTGGAGCAGTAAAGGCTGAGGGGAGATCTGATAGTTTATAAGATTATGAGGGGTATAGATAAGAGTGGACAGCCAGTACCTTTTATTACCCCCACCTCCCCCCCCCCCCCCACACAGAGTTGAAATGCCTAATACTAGAGGACATGCATTTAAATTGAAAGGGGGCAAGTTCAAAGGAGATGTGCAGGGCAAGTTTTTTTAAAATACACACACACACACACACACACACACACACACACACACACAGAGTAGTGGGTGCCTAGAATGTGCTGCCACGGGTGATAGTGGAGGCCAATAATGATAGAGGTGTTTAAGAGACTCTTAGATAGGCACATGAATATGCAGAGAATGAAGGGACACGGATTTGTGTAGGCAGAAGGGACAAAGTTTGTAGTCTTTTAATTACTAATTTAATTAGTTTGGCACAACATTGTGGGCCGAAGGAGTTGCTCCTGTGCTGTACTGTTCAATGTTCCACGTTCTATATCAGACGAATAGAGAACACACAAAAGGATTAGTTCTTCCAGGGTACTCCTATACAGAATTGGCTACCGACAATGTGCAGGAAGCTTTTAGAAATACACCAGCAGATTTAGATAACGTTGAGATAAGTAGCATAAAATGCAAATCTGGAAACAAACAGAAGGTCAGTCAGCATAAGAAAAAGAGACATTTGCTTTCTATAAAATATATAAAAGTACAAGAGAAAAAAAAACAACCAATAAAAACAAGCAGGCTGGGCTTGAGAGACAGCACTAACCTTTGCCCGGACAGCCGAGCTCTTCATTGTCCCCATCATGTGGGTCTCCACAGGCCGAGAAACACTGTACCTATGGCCATGTAGACAATACGCAGATATTAATAAACACTTAACGGAACATCAACAATAACAAGCGTTTATTTTGAGCTCAAGTATATTAAGCATAGCTTGTATGGTGAGTAGCCACTCTTCAACTCCTTGGGACAACAATTGGACAAATAACATGCCCTGGACCTACCGACTGAATTGCAGGTAGGGCATTGCTATTTCTGTCCATTTTGTTCTCTTGAATACATAGGAATCAGTAACAAATAGCATGACATACCAGCATAATCATAGTACAAAGTAGGTCTTATAATTAAGATATGCTAAAGAAAACATAGGGGCTTGTCTTCAGTTACCATCCCAGTTATTCCCTTAATTATTAATATTTAAAAGAGATAATTGTTTTGGTTTTCATAATGACAATTCCTTAGACTTACTCCCCACGTCAACAAACTATTTGCATTGGTAGACAACATTAAAACATGGTGCAGGGCATATCTGTGAACATCACTACTTTCTTAATCTATAGACTAGACCAAGCAGAGTTGAAAGCCATTTGTGACTTTCTTAGATAATCTATTTTATTTATTCTAAGGTGTCAATTCATGTCCTGAGACACATTCTAATGTTGCAACAAAGTATCACACATCTTATAGGAACTCGTTTGGTGGCCACCCTATATGTTTGCATAACAGCAAGGGTTGACAGGTCATAGAGCTTTGCAGTTCAGCCCTGTGCACATTTTAAAAACACAGCAAGCCAGGGTTCTTTCTCCTGATGCAGTAAACTTCCCCTGAAATATGCTACCTCTCCCAAATGTATTGCGTTAGTCACCTATTCCTTATGTAACAAGCACAAGTTAGGTTTCCTCTAACAGTATGACCAGCCTTTTTACAATTCTCCTGTTGAAGGAGTTGCAGCTCCAACTCCTTGCAGCAAGTTCAATCCTCTTCTCCTAGGCTGTGGATCATTGAAGAGCCCTCTCCATGTAGAAGATGAAATAGTACAAATCTTAGAATCCTGCAAGTTCATGGGACAGTGTCTCCATACAGCCCATCATGTCCACACCAGAACATTGTAACACATTAACTTGTGGCAGCATATCACATCTAATCTCATCCTCATTCAACATGCACATACACAAGCATATTATTGGTCAGTGTTTATGCTTAATTTTAAACTTTAATCTACAGAAGCTAGGGGCAATTAAGTGCTGATAGATATTAGTTACGGGTGGGCAATAGCGCCATGCACTATAACTTTGAGACATACAGCCCAGGACCTTCTGACCTGTATAGCTTAGTGTCACATTGTCATTACCCACCAACCAAATGAAAATGTCCAATAGATCAGTTCAAATTATTCCTTTTGTCATTTATTTCAGGAAGTTTTATGCAAGGGAGATGGAGAGAGTTGGCTCAGTTTATGCATTCTGGGGTTTATAGACATGGCTTACTTACATATTGGTGCCAAGCTTAATGATTCGGTCACCAAAGAGGTTTAGGGATCCTTCTGCCAATGCACTGGTATAATTACCAATGGTTGGGAACTCTATTTGCTTCACCTCTTCTCCATTATGGTTAAGCATTCTATGACAAAGTGATACAGACCAAAAGTTAGTATTTTTAGAAACATAGAAAACCTACAGCAAAATTCAGGCCCTTCGGTCCACAAAGCTGTGCTGAACATTTCCCTACTTTAGAAATTACTAGGCTCACCCATAGCCCTCTATTTTTCTAAGCCCCATGTACCTATTCAAAATTCTCTTAAAAGACCCTATCGTATCCGCCTCCACCACCGTTGCTGGCAGCCCATTCCATGCACTCACCACTCTCTGAGTAAAAAACTTACCCCTGATATCTCGTCTATACCTACTCCCCAGCACCTTAAACCTATGTCTTCTTGTGGCCACCATTTCAGCCCTGGGGAAAAGCCTCTGACTATCTACTCAATCAATGCCCCTCATCATCTTATACACCTCTATCAGGTCCCCCCTCATCCTCCATCGCTCCAAGGAGAAAAGGCCGAGTTCCCTCAACCTACTTTCATAAGGCATGTTTCCCAATCCAGGCAGCATCCTTGTAAATCTCCTCTGCACCCTTTCTAAGGCTTCCACATCTTTCCTGTAGTGAGGCGACCAGAACTGAGCACAGTACTCCAAGTGGGGTCTGACTAGGGTCCTATACAGCTGCAACATTACTTCCCGGCTCCTAAACTCAATTCCCCGATTGATGAAGGACAATACACCATATGCCTTCTTAACCACAGAGTCAACCTACACAGCCGCTTTGAGCGTCCTATGGACTCAGACCCCAAGATCCCTCTGATCCTCCCCACTGCCAAGAGTCCTACCATTAATACTATACTCTGCCATCATATTTGACCTACCAAAATGAACCACTTCATGCTTATCTGGGTTGAACTCCATCTGCCACTTCTCAGCCCAGCTTTGCATCCTACTTATGTCTTGCTGTAACCTCTGACAGCCCTCCATACTATCCACAACACCTCCAAACCTTTGTGTCATCTGCAAACTTACTAACCCATCCCTCCACTTCCTCATCCAGGTCGTTTATAAAAATCATAAAGAGTAAGGGTCCCGGAACAGATCCCTGAGGTACACCACTAGTCACCTCAGGGATTTTTCTTATGTTAAAATATTGCAATTAAATTGAATTTTATTTCCAGACATTATAATTAGTTTCTATTATTAGACTTTGATGAATGCATGTATTTTAATTAGATTATGCAGGAGTTTATAAAGTTTGAGCTTATTTGATGGATTGATGAAAATCTGGATTGATGAAATACAAAATGTACAGCCAATGCAAATTACACATTTAGTCCAAACACAAATCTATTGTGAATGTGGCAAGAAGCCACTTTTGTGAAGCGTTGCTAAAATAAAAACCCACAAAGTCTAAAACCACAGAAGATGTAAACAAAAAATCTGAAATAATGGAAACTTAATATGTGGATGGGCAATTCTCTTTTAGGTGCAGATCGCCTTACTTTGCACATTCAGGAATTTCTGTTTCTTAATTTCAGATAAGTAAATTGCTGTAAATGCAAGATAAATGTCCCTGTGCTAATTCTTGCAAATGTCAAGTTATAATGTGCATTATGCCAAGAAAGCCAAACAACTCCGTTTACCCAGGTTCTGGTCCCAATCAACAGACAAACCGTTGACAGTAGCTTATTCTTTCTTTTTCTCTTGTGAACAGGAGCAGATACTTTGCCAGCGATTCTCATATCCCCCCAAAAAATGAATAAGTGAAAACGAAAACTGAGGCAACTTGCTCAGCGGTTAGGGGAAAACTAATTAACCATCGAAAAGAGAAAGAAATAAAAAGTTATGTTGGTGGCGATAGAAGAGATAGAGAATGTGGCTCATGTGGAGCATGAAGTCTGGGATTGAAGGACCCTTTGGACAAAGACTGAATGCTGAGCTGCAAATACCATGTAACCTTATACTTTTTTTTTGGCTCACACCGGGCTGCCAGGCAACAACATGCAGGATAGATTTGGTCAAATCATTACGCTCATAATGCCAAAGGTTTGGATGGGGTGGAGTTTGTTAAGTGTGTCCAGGACGGATTCCTGTCACAGTATGTTGACAGACCGACTAGAGGAAATACCATATTAGATCTAGTTTTAGGTAATGAACTGGGTCAGGTGACAGATCTATCGGTGGGTGAGCATTTGGGGGACAGCGATCACTGCTCCATAGCCTTCAGCATTGTCATGGACAGGGATAGGAGCAAAGAGGAGGGGAAGACATTTAATTGGGGAAAGGTGAATTATGACGCTATAAAGCGAGAACTTGGGAGTGTAAATTGGGATGACATTTTTGAAGGGAAATTCACTATAGAGATGTGGTCGATGTTCAGGGATCTCTTGCAGGATGTTAGGGATAAATTTGTCCCGGTGAGGCAGAGAAGGAATGGCAGGGTGAAGGAACCATGGGTGACAAGAGAGGTGGGAAAAACTAGTTAAGAAGAAGAAGGCAGCATACATAAGGTGTAAGCAGCAAGGATCAGACAGGGCTTGTGAGGAATATAAAGTAGCAAGGAGGGAACTTAAGAAGGGGCTGAGAAGAGCGAGAAACAGACATGAAAAGGCTTTGGCGAGTAGGGCTAAGGAGAATCCCAAGGCTTCTTACTCGTACTGGAGCAGAAGAATGACGAGAGTAAAGGTGGGTCCAATTAGAGACAAAGGTGGGAAGCTGTGCCTGGAAGCTGTGGAAGTGGGTGAGGTTCTCAATGAATACTTCTCTTCAGTATTCACCGAGGAGAGTGGTCTTGATGACACTGAGGACTGCGTTGGTAAGTTTAATGTTCTAGAGCATGTAGATATCAAGAGAGAGGATGTGTTGGAGCTGTTAGAAAATATTAGGACAGGTAAGTCCCCGGGGCCTGATGGAATATTCCCCAGGCTGCTTCGTGAGGCGAGGGAGGAGATTGCTGAACCGTTGGCTAGGATCTTTGACTCCTCGTTGTCCATGGGGATGGTACCGGAGGATTGGAGGGTGGCGAGTGTTGTCCCCTTATTCAAAAAAGGTAGTACGGATAGTCCAGGGGATTACAGACCGGTGAGTCTTACGTCTGTGGTGGGTAAGCTGCTGGAAAGGATTCCAAGAGATAGGATCTATGATCATTTAGAGAATCATGGACTGATTAGGGACAGCCAGCATGGATTTCTGAAGGGAAGATCTTGCCTCACTAGCCTGATAGGGTTCTTTGAGGAGGTGACCAGGAAGATTGATGAGGGTAGTGCAGAAGATGTGGTCTACATGGATTTTAGGTAAGGCGTTTGAAAAGGTTCCACATGGTAGGCTTCTTCAGAAGGTCAGAGGCCAAGAGATCCAGGGAAGCTTGGCCATGTGGATTCAGAATTGGCTTGCCTGTAGAAAGCAGAGGGTTGTGGTGGAGGGAGTGCACTCGGATCGGAGGGCTGTGACTAGTGGTGTCCCACAAGGATCGGTTCTGGGACCTCTACTTCTTGTGATATTTATTAATGACTTAGATTACGGGGTGGAAGGGTGAGTTAGCAAGTTTGCAGATGACACAAAGATCGGTGGTGTTGTGGATAGTGTGGAGGGCTGTCGAAGCTTACAGAGGGATATTGATAGGATGCAGAGCTGGGCTGACAAGTGGCAGATGGAGTTCAATCCGGAGAAGTGTGAGGTGGTACAATTTGGAAGGACAAACTCCAAGGTGGAATACAAGGTAAAAGGCAGGATTCTGGGCAGTGTAGAGGAGTACAGGGATCTGGGGGTTCATATCCACAGATCACTTAAAGTTGCCACACAGGTGGATAGGGTAGTTAAGAAAGCTTATGGGATGTTAGCTTTCATAAGTCGTGGGATCAAGTTTAAGAGCCGTGAAGTAATGATGCAGCTTTACAAAACTCTGGTTAGATCACACATGGAGTACTGTGTCCAGTTCTGGTCACCTCATTATAGGAAGGATGTGGAGGTGTTGGAAAGGGTGCAGAGGAGATTTACCAGGGTGCTGCCTGGATTGGAGATTATGGATTATGAGGAGAGACTAAAGGAACTAGGGCTTTACTCAATGGAGCAGAGGAGGATGAGGGGAGACATGATGGAAGTATACAAAATATTAAGAGGAATAGATAGAGTGGACAACCAGTGCCTCTTTCTCGGGACACCAGTGCTCAATACAAGAGGGCATGGATTTAAGGTGATGGGAGGGGGGTGGGGGGGTAGTTCAAGGGAGACGTCAGAGGGAGGTTTTTCACCCAGAGAGTGGTTGGGTCATGGAATGCGCTGCCTGGGGTTGTGGTGGAGGCTGATATGTTGGTCAAGTTCAAGAGATTGTTAGATAAGCATATGGAGGAATTTAAGATAGAGAGATATGTGGGAGGAAGGGGTTAGATAGTCATAGGAGCGGTTTGAAGGTCAGCTCAACATGGTGGGCCAAAGGGCCTGTATTGTGCTGTACTGTTCTATTGTTTTTGTTCTATTGTTCATAATTTCCAAAATACATGAAAACTTCCTCTTCCAGCACTGTCAGCGTCACACACTGCTAGATCAGATATACAACTGTTAGATCCAGGTAAAAGTACAGCGACTTTCACATCACTTTATCCAAATAAAAATTGTCACTTCCCCACACTTTACAAGGAGTTTTACTCTGTATCCTCAGGCTTGCAAACATTTAGATTAATCCTGCATTAAAATTTGGGCCATAGGGGTAGAACTATTTCCATTTTAGTGACAGCATTAGACAGCACAGTTTAAATATTAAAACCTTCATTGCACTGTTTCAAGCAACAGTATTGGATCAGTCTTATTCTAGCCTGTGTACAATTACCAACAAATATTCCAGGGTGCATTCATAGATGCCAAGTAAAGCTCTGTCTTCAAAGGTGAACCTCATCCTAAACTTAGGAGTGATGACAAGTTTCCCATTTCCTAAGACTATACACCTCAAGAGGTTTTCAATTGTGTCAGTTGCTGCAGTTTTGGAGAATGGGCAGAGACTCTCAGGGGAGTGGAATAAGACAACTCAAATCCACTTTCCTCTTTGAATAGCCATTATTTATAAAATTCCACAAAGATTTGCAAGCATCCTTCCACATCTGATATATCAGAAACATGGGAGTTCCATCAGAAAAATAGGGAGATAATCCATGCAACAAACTTATGGACATGACAACATTGAGTACAAGAGCATTGCATTGAGTACAAGATATCATATTACAGTTGTACAAAATGTTGGTTAGGATGCACTTTGAGTTCTGGTTGATGGTCAATCACATTTACAAGGAGGATGTGATTAAGCCAGACAGGGTGCAGGAAAGATTCACAAGGAAATTGCCTGGACTGGAGGGCTTGATTTAAAAGGAGAGACTGGATAGGTTGGCACTTTTATTTTACCAGAGGATGTGAAGGAGACTGAAGACTGAACTTACAGAGGTATACAAAATCATGAGGGGCATAAATAAGGTGATGGCCACAGTCTTTTTCCCAGTGTAGGGGGTCTATAACTAGAGGGCACAAGTTTAAGGCAAGGGGAGAAATATTTAAAGGTGACTCAAGGGGCTAGTTTTCCATACAAAGTTGGTGGGTATATGGAACAAGCTGCCAGAGGAAGTGGTAGAGGCAGGTATAATTACAATGTTTAAAAGGCATTTGGACAGGTAGACTGATAGAAAGGGTTTAGAGGAATATGGGCCAAATGCAACCAGCTCGAGGAAACATCCTGGTTGGCATGGACAAGTTGGGTTATAGGGCTTGTTTCTGTGCTATGTAACTCTAGGATAGTAGACAAATCACATCGAGGAAACCACTAGAGTCTGACATCAGTCTAATACAAGCAGTTGGTAAAATATCAGCACCTAAAAGACTCCTAGACCTGGGACTCAACACCTCCCTTTGCAGCTGGATCCTTGACTTCTTGACCAACAGACCGCAATCAGCAAGGATAGGCAGCAATGCCTCCGCCATGATTATTCTCAACACTGGTGCCCCACAAGGCTGCATCCTCAGCCCCCTACTCCACTCCCTATACACTCATGACTGCACAGCCAGATTGTGCTCTAACTCCATCTGCAAGTTTGCAGATGCAACCACCATACTGGGCCATATCTCAAATAACGATGAGTTGGAGTACAGGAAGGAGATAGAGACCCTAGTGACATGGTGTCATGACAACAACCTTTCCCTCAAATGTCAGCAAAACAAAAGAGCTGGTCACTGACTTCAGGAAGTGGGGTGGTGCACATGCTCCTGTCTACATCAACGGTGCTGAGGTCGAGAGGGTTGAGAGCTTCAAGTTCCTGGGAGTGAACATCACCAACAGCCTGTCCTGGTCCAACTACGTAGATGCCACGACCAATAAAGTGCGCCACTGCCTCTGCTTCCTCAGGAGGCTAAAGAAATTTGGCATGTCCCCTTTGATCATCACCAATTTTTAATCGATGCAGTATAGAAAGCATCCTATCTGGATGTATCACGGCTTGGTATGGCAACTGCTCTGCTCAGAGCTGCAAAAAATTGCAGAGAATTGTGGACACAGCTCAGCACATCATGGAAACCAGCTTGCCCTCCACGGACTGTCTATACATCTCACTGCCTTGGTAAAGCAGCCAACATAATCAAAGGCTCCACCCATCCCAGGCATTCTCTCTTCTCCCCCCTTCCATTGGGCAGAAAATACAAAAACCTGAACGCACATACCACCAGGCTCAAGTACAGCTTCCATCCTGCTGTTATAAAATGACTGAACGGTCCTCTAGTATGATAAGGTGGACTCTTGACCTCACAATCTACCTTGTTATGATTTTGCACTTCATTGTCTTCCCACACTGCATTTTCTGTAATTATAGCACTATATTCTGCATTCTGTTATTGCTTTTCCTTGTACTACCTCAATGCACTGTGTAATGAAATGATCTGCATGCAAAACAAAGTTCTCACTGTACCTCGGTACATGTGACAATAATAAACCAATTTACCAAGTTTGAGAATGATCCACTTAATTTCCTTTACCAATTGGCATTGACTTTTGAATCCATTGCTGATTTAAATGAGAAGGAATAGGAAGTCAACAGCAACCCTGGAGCAGTCATTACCCCTTCTCTTGACCCCAAAATAAGTCCTCCACGTACCATTCACTGCTTCCCAAGTTTCATTTTATAAAACAACAATTCACCCTGCTTATTTAGCAAATCACTGTGTAGGATTTTTCACAGGTGTTTTGGAAGTCTAATGTATTGCGGGGTGTGTTATAACATAGGTGGGATCACAACTTTACAGGGAAAAGGAGCTGATTTATTTATGTGATGATTTCAATGAAATGAGGAGAGAGGATTTTTTAGTTGATCAGTTCATGTGGATGGATGCCTTGTCTTATGATCTTGTGCCTGCCCAACAGAATGATCATTAAACATGAAGATTTAGAGTGGGAAAATGCAGAAAAAAAAACTGTTTTATTGCTTGGTTACATTTTAGAAGCGTGCGAGAAACCAAAGCAGTGATGTTTAGAAAATAGCAAGGAATAAGGAAAATATACACAATTAAAGCAAGTAATTTTCCTTCTCCTGCAATGAAGCTCAAGCGCAAGATGGTGGCAATGTGGACAGGAAATCATCACTGGGAAACCCTAATATACAGACTGTTCTGTGGACATAATTGTGTGTTACCTTATCAGCCCAGGAACCTCTGTTCCCCAGGGTACAGGCCCAGAAACCGGCAGCACAAATCGGCCATTAGAATTCTGAACTTTATCCTTCAGAAAGATGGAGACCTAACAGGACAAATTACAGCACATTATGTTATAACAAATTATAACACATTACAGAATGATAAAAATTAATTCTGAAAGCTTGTAGTACCATTGTATATTTTTCTTTCGCTGCTCAGATGTTGCTGATTTTTGCAGGCACTTTGCAACCACCACCCTCAAGTACCCAATCCCCGTTTAATTACTATGTAAAAAGCAAAAGAGAATATCAGAAGCTTTTTCAAAAAATTATTTAACAGTTCGCTGAAAGTAGCGTCACAGGTAGATAGGGTGGTGAAGAAGGTGTTTGGCAGGTTGGCCTTAATCAGACAGGAGTTGGGAAGTTATATTGCAGTTATTTAAGATGTTAGCAAGGCCGCACTTCTAGTATTATGTACAGTTTTGGTCACCCTGTTATAGGAAAGACGTTATTAAACTAGAAAGAGTGCAGAAAAGATTTACCAGGATGTTGCCTGGACTTGGGGGCCTGAGTTACAGGGAGAGGATGTGTGGACTAGGACTTTATTCCCCGGAACACAGGGGATTAAGGGGTGACCTGATAGCATTATACAAGATCATGAGGGGCATGGACAGGGTGAAAGCAGAGTCTTTTTCCCAGGAAGGGGGTGCTAAAAACAAGAGGGCATAGGTTTAAGATCAGAGGCAAAAGATTGAGAAGGGACATCAGGGGCAGCTTCTCCACGCAACGGGTGGTGCGTATTTGGAATGAGCTGACAGAAATAGTGGTTGAGGTGGGCACATTAGCAACATTTAAAAGACAACCAGATAAGTACATGGATAAGAGAGGTTTAGAGGGTAATGGGCCAAAAGCAGGCAGATGGGACTTGCTCACTGGGCATGGACGAGTTGGGCTAAAGGGCCTGTAACCATGCTGTATGATTCTGAATATTTCATTTTGAGATCTAAATCTCTGCAATGGATCACCAAAATGTGCTTTACTACAGATTCATTGCAATTCTTCAGAAGTGACATGAACGAGTTCCTGAGACTTGAGGATATTTTAAGTTTCATTGTTTTTTATTTTACTTACCACCCATCTCCTAGAACTTGCCCAATTGCTCCAAGGGGTTGGGAAGGTTCAAGTTGGTCAGTCCAAGAGAAACTTTCCTGAAATGTTTCCTAAATTAGTTGTGACATCTTTTTATTTGTTTTTTCCCCCCAAATCGAATGTCACTAATTTTGCACTTTTGGCCAAAGTTAAAATTAAACCCACTTTCTCTTTATAGGCATTGCTCTCTTACAATTGCATGAGCCCTAAAAAGAGACAAAGGGTCAAATATGAGTGATTTTTAAGACTGAGTTAAGCAGAAATGATAAGTGGCAGTCAGTGGACAAGGTCTACTTCTATGATGCAATACAAGAGATTATTAAACAAAATTAGAACACAAGGAATTAAGGATAACATACTGGTATAGTCGGAGGATTGGTTCACACACTGAAAAGAGAAAAAGGAATGAATGGGTCATTTTCAGGTTGGGTGCTGTAGGGAGGAGTAATCTTTATCAATGCTTTAGGTGTGGGGTCAAGTGTAAGATATCTAATTTTGCTGATGATACAAAACTGGGAAGTGGCCTGAGTTGTGGGAAGTGAAGGCTTTAAGAGGGTATAGACAGTCTAAGTCAATAGGTGGCAATATGGTAATGAAATATAATGTTGAAAAGAATGAAGTCATGTACTTTGGTGGGGTGGGGGGGGGAAGAAAACAGAAAACCAGGATACTTTTAAAATGGTAAGAGATTAGATATGTGCTGGTGTCCAGAGGGATCTGTGTGTCCCAGTAAACAAACTGCTAAAGATTAACATGCAGGTACAGAAACGAATTAGAAAGGCAAACAGTATGTTGGCCTTTATTGCACGACATCTGCTACAATTATATAGAGGTCCGGGTGAGACTGCACTGCAATATTGCGTACAGGTCTGGTATTCCTATTCAAGGAAGGACATATGAGCGATGGGGGGAGTGTATTTAAGTTTCACCAGATTGATTCTTTGTATTTTTTGTATTTTGCAGACAGGGATGGGGTGGTGGTGGATTGTCATAGAAGTAGAGATTGCCAATACTCTCCCAAGTTTAGAAGAATGAGAGGAAAACTTATCAAAATTCTTAAGAGCTTGCCTGGGTGAATGCAGGAATGACGTTTCCCCTGGCTGGCTGGCATGTATAAAAACATCGGTCAAAATAAAAACTTGGCCACAGAAATTTCTTCACTCAGAAGAGAGAGAAACCTTTTTGGGTCTCAAACTGTGGAGGCTCAGTCATCGAGTACATTCAAGACACACTGATAAATTTCTGGATATTAAGACAATTAAGGGATACAAGGCTAATATAGGACAGTGGTGCTGAGATAAAAGACCCACCATGAACTTTACAAAGAGAGGAGTAGGTGCAAGGAGAACAGACTACTCCCCATTCATTTATATTCATCCAGTGGAATATCATGGAACTGGGAGGGTGTACTTACCCTGATATGCAAGTCCTGAAAGAAGATGAGCAGGGTTTGCCTGATGAGCTGAAACTCCCCAAAAGGTAGGCAGCTGTACGACTGTCAATTAAAGAAAGGCAAAAACATGAGCATTGAATTTCAAACTGGCAAACCCCAATATGCAATGACATTGAAATTTTATACACACAAGCATACACCCAGAACATTATCTTAAAACTACAGTGTGCAAGGAGCCTGTCATTTTTGTGTAAGCCTCATCGCAGCCATAGTCTGTCATGGGCAGGCCGGAGGCCATTCCTTTCCTAACCACTTTGGAAGGAGTGGTGATTCTTCCAAAAGTTTTAGGAGCAAGTGTGAAGTCAGGGGTCATCAGGGGGAAGGAGTGAAATGGAAGGTGGCACAAGAGTGGGGATGGAGTAGGGTCAGAAGGGGTAAAACATGACTTGGTGATAGGATCTGGCCAGTGTCACTGGGGCAGGAGAATGACCACATTTGAGCAGGGCCATAACATTATTGGCAGCAAGGAGAGGGATCAAAAACTTGGGTGGGAAGGTATGGATTCAAAGTAACTGGCAGGATTAGAGGGGAGATGAGATTAGAATTTTTTTACCCCAAGGGTGGTGGGGGTCTGGAACTCACTGCCAAAGAAACTCTCAACACATTTAAAATGTACTGTATTTGAAGAGTTGTGACTTGAAGGTTAAACACCTAGAAGGTGGGATTAAGTCAGTAACTTTTTTTGACTGGCAGGGTAGCCTCCTGTGTCATAAAATTTCTAGGATTCCAAAGTGGACACTGCAGTGGAATCTGAGACAACTGCCAATTTGCTGCTGCGAGTATTTTTCTTGGATAATTAAACAGCTCCCAGGACACAAGTCTTTAGCAATGGCAGAGTTTGGCTGAAGCACTCGCAACCATCTTCAATCAAAAGCGCTAAGTAGATTATATATATCGGCTGACTCAAAGTCAGTCCAATTACAGAATCCAGTCTTCAATCAGTATGATTCACTTCATATGTAATTAAGAAATTATAGAAAATACTGAACACTATCAATGCTATGAAACTGAACAACATCCTAGGTGCGGTGCTTAAGACCTGCATTCCAGAACCATCTCCATCTCTAGCCAGGCTGTTCCAGAACATGTCACAACACTGGCATCCATCAACAGTTTAAAACAAAAAGCAGGGAAAATCCAATCCAGCAAATTACTACCCCTTCTGTCTACTCTTATCAGAGAACAAATGCCAGCAAATTGCATTAGTTCACCAAAGGGACAAGGAAGGATCTAAAGATTTCCAATGCCCACTGGTATCAGCCTGCTGGAGGCAGGAACTACCAGTCCAAAATATTGCATGAGGAACCAATAAACAATTCTTTTTTCTTTATCGAGTGACCATCACCAAATTGAGAAATCCATAGCTGAATACAGGCACAACCAGTATGCCACTTGATTAAGGTTTTCCACATAGCCAAAACTTATTTTTGGGATATTGGATCAAAGGGTCAGTTACTGGAGATGAGCCAATAAGTTGGGAGAGTCATGGTGCAGTTGTACAGGACTCTGGTGAGGCTGAACTTGGAGTATTGTGTTCAGTTTTGGTTACCCTGCTATTGGAGAGAGGTTATTAAACTGGAAAGAGTGCAGAAAAGATTTACAAAGATGCTTCCAGGACTTGAGGGACTGAGTTATAGGGAAAGGTTGGACAGGTTAGGACTTTATTCCTAACAGACTGAGAGGTGATCTTATAGAGGTGTATAAAATCATGAAGGGCATAGATAGGGTGAATGCACTCAGTCTTTTCGCAGAGTTGGGGAATCAAAAACTAGAGGGCATGGGTTTAAAGTGAGAGGGGACCCATTTAAGAGGAACTTGAGGGGCAATTTTTTTTATTGTGTGTGTATATGTATATATATATATATATATACACATACATACACACACACACACCATTATCTATAAATATATATATATATACACACACAAAGGGTCATATCTATGTGGAATTAGCTGCCAGAGGAAGTGGTTGATGTAGGTACAATAACAACTTTTTGAAGACAGTTGGACAGGTACATGGATTAGAAAGGTTTAGAAGGATATGGACCAAACACTGGCAAGTGGGACTAGCTTGGATGGGGCATCCTGGTCGGCATGGACCAGTAGGGCCGAAGGGCCTGATTCCATGCCGTATAACTCTATGACTCAATGGTTTTCTGAATCTATTAACCAAACCTTCCAAAAACAGTTATTGATTGTGTTAAGTGATTAATGAATTGTCATTTACTGACCATAGATCTGAATCATATGCCATGCACTGCATGCAGTCAGCACTGGCTACATTGCTCATTTGCTGTGCAGAGCAAAGTTTTATACATGAGTGCCTAGCACTACCCAAAGGTAACCCATGCCTTTAAAAAAGGGAGATGATACACAGCTTTAAGTATTGATGAGACTCATTCAAAAACAGAATCTGTGCTTTGGTACTTCGAGAAATGGCATCCTGAGAAAGTGTACCAAGACTTTACGGAAAGGTAGAAAAAGGAGAGATGTCAAAAGCCATAGCAGTACAGGAGATCCTGTGTGGCTAAGCACAGCTCCAACGTCATCTACAAATTCGCCAATGACACCACTGTTGTTGGCAGAATCACGGATGGTGACGAGGTGGTGTGCAGGACTGAGATAGATCAGTTGGTTGAGTGGTGTCATAACAACCACCTGCTCAACCAAAACTGAAGAACTGACTGTGGACTTAATGAAGGGGAAGTCAGGCAAACTAGCACCAGTCCTCATTGAAGGGTCTGTGGTGGAAAGAGTGAGCAGGTTCAAGCTCCTCGGTGTCAACATCTCAGAAGATCTCTCCTGGGCCCAGCATGTAGATGCAACCATGAAGGTGTGCCACCATCTCTATCTTCTTCTAAGTTTGAGGAGATTCAGCATGTCATCGTAGACTCTGACAAACCTCAGACGTAGAGTGGAAAGCATCCTGAGTGGTTGCATCACGGCCTGGTACAGGAACTCCAATGCACAGGAATGCAAGAGGCGACAGAGTGGTGAACTCAGCCAGTTCCATCATGGATACAGCTCTCCCCACCATCAAGGACATCTACAAGAGGCGATGTCTCAGGAAGGCGACAGCTATTATTAAGGACTATTGGCCTGAAGAAATTAAAAATCTACATAAGAGCTAGCTATAACAAGTCAAGGGCAGTGGACGAGTAGACAAAACAAACGTCTTAGTTCTCACCTGGTGGTGGAAGAGGTAGAGGCTGTCGTTTTCTGAATTAACTCTTTCTGGATTGAAGTAATTGAAAGTTGACATATTGTAAGCCCTTAACGATATTCTCCTAACCAGAGATCATTTCCAAATAAGAAGTTATTTGTGGGATGCTTTTTGATAAGGCAGAAGAATTAACACAGGTTTATAAGAGGAGTAGTCTGTGCCTGTGAACAGGAGTGGACTGAGCCCAGTGTCCGATTTGAACTGGCTATAATTGGTGTGAAATGGCCTGATTCAGCAAAAAAAAAGCAAAGGAATGACAGTTAAGGCATGTCCTTGTTTGGGAGAAGAGCGGTGAGGTGGTGCCACCTGTAACTTTGGGGCAGAGCCAATGAGGGGTGGACACAGGATGGCCCCATGAATCAGAGCCAACAAAATCGAAGTATAATGGTGCAAAACTGATAAAGGAAAAGAATAATGATGAAGGCTTTTTCCCCCAGAGGTAGGGCAGCGAGAACTCAGGAGACCAACTATCGCAAGGAAGATTCTCATGCCTGAGGCAGGGAGAAGGAGGATCAATTGTTTGGCCAATGGGAGATATTATTTCAGTGTAGTGGTTGAAGTAATTTGGGTGAGTACTCGTCCAAAAGAAACAATAGAATTCAGGAATCATTGACCTGGGGTTAACATAACTTGTGTGGATATTTGCATTTGATATAATAAAGTTGTGAGTTTGAATTACTTAGGATTTGTTTGGTCATTTACCTAACCCAAATTAGTTGACCAAGGCAAAGGTCAGCAGGACTCCCACCACCCGGGCCATGCCCTCTTCTCGATGCTGCCATCATGCAGGAGGTACAGGAGCCTGAAGACCTACACCTCAAGGTTCAACAACAGCTTCTTAAATCAACCTGAGAAACCCTAATTCTACCTTGGACTATATTTCCCTCAACTTGCCCTAACGTTGTCATGTTTATTTTTGTCTATCTGTTAGGCAAATTATGTATAATTTATGTTAATTCAAGTTTATGTAATTTATGTTGTTATGCTTGTAACATACTGTGCTGCTGCTACAAAAATCTAATTTTCATGCCATTTACACTCTGGGTATGTGTGCCCATGACAATAATCTTGAAATTTGATCCTTGATCCTGCAGGCAAGTACTGAGGTGGCATGGGAAGAACTATCAACAATAGTCAGTGTCAGATTTTGTTCCAAAAACATGCAAGGTCAGCAAGTTTATCTTCAATGATGTAACTCACCAACTACACAATTATTCAATTCATCATGCCCCAACAATCAAGAATCATGACCCAATCTCGACATTCCTATTCTCTATCTTGCCCTCACACACTTTACCAAAAGCATCGTATACACACAACTTGCAGACACTTGTTATACACAAAACTGGCAGACACTCATGGTTATTCAGCCAGATTATACATACTTCAGGTCATTCACTAATCCTTGTAGAAGGTGCATAACAGCCCAAAACAATAAAAAAGATAGAAAATAAGCATTTTAATGCCCAAGGAGGAGACATGGCTAGCTGCTGTTGGAAGCAGCATTTTTGAAGCTGTGGCATAGTTGTGAAGATCAACGATAAGGATACAATTACACACACATCTTCCTCACAGATCATGCTTCGCCCTTACCACTCATCCATTTTGACTTATGTTTAGCCATGTAGTTTTTCCTTTTCTCATCCCCACAACCTGATGCTTTCCCTCTTATTTCAAGTACTCAAGAACAGAAGGAGAAGTTGAATAAAGAAGATGAAAATGGAGTCAGTGACACGGGCAGTTATCGTTACAAATACAAATATTTTAGAGGCTCAGACAAAAAAAAAAGGGATCTGCATGTGGCGAAACACTAAGCACAAGAGAAAGTTGGTGGAACAAAAAGAACCATGCAGGTGACAGCTTGCCAAAGGGAATGGGAACACCTTCATTCTGCTGTAGAGGCGGTCTTAGATAAGGACTTCAATGGGAAGGCTATTAAAGTTGATAAGGCAACTAACCAAATACTCGGTGCAGTATTACACCTGAAAGCAAGACACAGCTAAAGAAGTTTGAAGCATTCCAGCATCATATTGGCACTGCACTTTATGTGGAGTTTCTCCTAAAGGAGAGGTAGTCTCATTGTAGAACCTGTCAAAATGTAATGCAAAAACAAACTGTTGGAGGAACTCAGTAGGTCAAGCAGCACCTGTGGAGGGAAATGGACAGTCAGCATTTCAGGTTGAAACACTTCATCTGGACAGGAAGAGTAGAGGGGAGATAGCCAGTATAAAGACATAAGGGGGTGGGACAAGAGTGGCAAATGATAGATGGATCCAGGTGAGGAGGGGCTAACGGCAGATGGAGTCAGGTAGGGGAGGGAAGGGTGGAAGTAGTGACAAAGTCTGGTAGGTGATGTGGAGGCAACAAAAGGCTGCAGATGATGGATCTGAGAGGAAAGGAAGGTGAAGCATGGAACCCAACATGAACATTGAATTCTCCAGTCTCAAGTAATTTGCTCCCCCTGTCCCTTTACCTCTACCCATCTCCTTTTACACACACCCAAACCCTCCCCTCCCCTCTCCCCCCATCCCCAAATCATCCAGTTTCTTTCCTCTCCCCCACCTACTCATTATCCGCACACTCCTCCCACTGGGTCCCCTTTCCCCACTGTTCCCATCTGACCACCCCACCTCCCTTATTTGATTTCATGCTCCACCTTCCTTCTCTATCAGATTCCATTATCTTCAGCCCTTTGTTGCATGCACCAGCACCAGCCAGATACACTACGGTTAAGAGCAACAGATGCTGATTTGAAGTTTGAACAATTATTCTAGCCTTTCACCGTCACACCCTATTCTTCTTTACGTAATCCAGGAATGCAAAAATAACACCGTTTCCACCCCCACCACCCTTCATGTCCAACTGAGCCTATAATCCACTCTGCCTCTTCACTGTCACTAAGGAGTTCATGGACTTTGTCATAATTTTGGTGATACATCTGTTCAGTTGCCCTTGACACATCCTCTTGCCCATCAAGCCAAATTTCACCCAATGTTCCTTCCTTGCCCTCTCCTACATGTACCATTTTATCCTAATTTCTCCCTGCATGCCCATCTCTGATCTCATCTTGAACTTAATCACATTAAACAATGACCATCCAATTTCTGTCTGAACACCAAGGAAGCTGACATTGCAGTTTCTTCTTTGGTACAGTTCTACTCACTTAAGTTTTTTATCATTCCTCAAATAGCCTACACCCCCTCCTAGATATCATTGATAGTTCACTGAACCATGCCTTCCGAACCACTGTTGCACAAGTTTCTTTTTCACTTTCAAGAACGAATTGATCTACGGTTGAATATTTGCCTTGCATTTATAAAGATCACAGAATCACGTAAAAACACACTCACCTCGATCAGTTGTCGGAACGTCTCATCTACTTGGTTTAAAATGCTTGGAGAATCACGCACAAATTCCTTGACTGCATCCATATGATTGAATGTGACCAATAAGAGGTCTTTTGGCCTTGGACAGAGGAGTACTTGGTACTTGAACGCCATCGTCATCAAGTCATAGAGCTGGAGGCATATGGAAAAAGATAAAAATATCTGATCCACACAGGATTAAGATAAATTCTCTATCTCAACCAATCAGCATCATATTGGTTATAATCATAATCATTGTTTCTTTTCTTTCTCTCCTTTTCCCACCCTAGGTCTATCCCCAAAA
This sequence comes from Pristis pectinata, assembly GCF_009764475.1. Classification (NCBI taxonomy): domain Eukaryota; kingdom Metazoa; phylum Chordata; class Chondrichthyes; order Rhinopristiformes; family Pristidae; genus Pristis; species Pristis pectinata. The sequence continues at coordinate 32,695,363 of NC_067426.1, read as the reverse complement.
CTTGATCTTTGACCTTAGGACTTTGGTTCCACCCCCATATCCAAGCTGACGTGGGGAAACAAATTGCCTGTTCACATTGTGAACCAACTAATTGGTACTCAGGAGCTTGCAAATAATGAGAGTCCCAATTTAGCTTTAAGAACCTAGCTCGCTTTAGCTACAGATGGTTGCTCCCACATCTATTAACCTGAAATATGTGAAAGAGTGGAGTTGGGCCAGTGTTTGATTTGGAATGTGTATTGCCATTGAGTGGCCAAATAAGAATCTTTCAAATTGCTACTGCTAAAGATCAGAGCATCCAAAAGGGCATAGTTGAGGAGAATGTCAGTTTCTAAGGGTTTGGCTCAGGCCAGCAGAAGTAGATGTGCATCTCTGCTGCTCTCTCTTCCATACATATAATCCCAAACCATTGCTGTATTCTCTAGTTTTTGACTAAAACAAGAATCTATTTTTTGCAGCTAAAATACTTACATATTGATAAAAGAATTAGGCAAGGCAATTATATTAGGATTTACTCACCTTATCCATGCTAGCCTGATTCAATCTCATGATGGAGGCATGAGCCAGTCGATCAAACACGGTTCTGAGGGCTTTCTTAGAATACAGCTCCTGAGGTTTGAACAGCTCCTCCATGAATTTCTTATTAAACATTGTACTAACAATGTCATTCATTACTGAAAAAAAGAGGTATATACAGTTTATTTCAAAACACAAGTATCTTCTACGTCAGCCTAGCAGGTAAATACAATGTTGAGGATAGAACTGAACAGCTGAAATTAGGACTTGTACAGCAGATGTAATCCTTTGTTTTAGATGATCTTAGCTGGGTGCCAAGGAGTGAACCAGTTATAATCAAACTGATTTGCAATGTACAAGTCAGAAACTTGAGTATAGTGAACAGTTCTGGCCATTATATTACAGGACAAATATGATTACACTGGAGCACAAAGGATTCATGGAGGATATTGTCAACACTGGAAAATCCCAGCTTCGAGGAAAGATTGGAGCAGATGAGGTTTTCTTCTTTGCAATAGAAGCTGAGCAGAGAATTCAAGCACATAAAATTATGAGGTGCCTAGATGAAGTAAATAAGAAGGACCTATTCCTGTAAGTAGAGGGTCAAAAACCAAGAAATGTAGATTTAAAGTACCAGCAAGAATGAGATAGTAGATGAGGATAAGGATCTGAAACTCAGTGCCTTCAGGGGTGATAGAGGGAGAAACCCACATCACGTCTAACAGTTCTTGGATGTATACTGGAGGTGCCGTGAACTGCAGGGTTACGGGCCTAGTGATAGGAGGTGCGATTAAGCGGAGCATCTTTTTCCAATGAGCACAGACATGAGGGGCCAAATGGTCTTGAGTAGTAAATTTTCTGATTTCTAAACAAGCATTTGGCCTTCATTCCACCAATGGATTCATGACGAAGTCCAGGGTGGAGCACAAACATCCCAAGTTCAGGCAGGAGGGTGGGGTGGGGATGGGGATGGGGATGTGAAATGTGCACATTTTATTTAAATTTTATTTAATATATTTCCAGCACTTAAAGCTGTTATAAATAAAAACAAAGAACTGTAAATTTATTTTATTGAAATGCATTTTATCATAGAAATTTAAAGACTGTTCAAAAGACCTTAACAACAATAACTGTGACAGCCAAGCTTCTGGGATGAACGGACCCACAGAGCTCCAAGTAGCAAGTACAGCCATGGGAAACTGCCGGGGAGTGGGGCCAGTCGGGTGAAAACAGTGTGTGCAATGAGTGGTACATGGCAGAGATGGGTGGTGGCCGGTGTGTATGCCAGCAGCAACATCTAAATGATGCATGGGGTGGGGGTGTGAGAAAGAAGTCTGTGCGTAGGCTGGGGAAACATACAATATTGGGTAGGAAATCTTGTACAGGTAACATGTATATTTGTTTATGATGTTTTTTTTCTTTACAATAAGTGCATTGTAATAGTTCTACGGAAATTCTCTCATCAATTTGGATTTCAGTCCAGCCTATAAAATGTTAAATAACCTGGACCACTTCCATTTTTTAAATAAGTGTGCATGTTGGGGGAAAGAATGCTGGTATGTGCATGTAATGAAGTCACGATGCTCTCAAACTCAGTCAAGACTTAAGCATTTAAGCTCATATGTTATACAGGGCCAAAGGGAATAATTCCAGCAGAGGGGGCAAGGAATTGTAATTGGTTTATTATTGTCACTTGCACCAAGGTATAGTAGAAAAACTTGCATACTGTTCATACAGATCCATTCGTTACACAGTGCATTGAGGTAGTACAAGGTAAAGTGATACAAAATGCAGAGTAAAGCGTCACAGCTACAGAGAAGGTGCAGTGCAGGTAGACAATAAGGTACAAGGTCATAACAAGGTAGATTGTGAGGTCAAGAGCCCATCTTATTGTGTTAGGGAACCGTTCAATAATCTTATAACAGTGGGATAGAAGCTGTCCTTGAGCCTGGTGGTACGTGCTTTTGTATCTTCTGCCCGATGGGAAAGGGGAGAAGAGAGAATGTCCAGGGTGGGTGGGGTCTTGGATTACGCTGGCTGTTTTACCAAGGCAGCGAGAAGTATAGACAGAGCCCATAGAAGAGAGGCTGGTTTCTGTGATGTGCTGAGCTGTATTCACAACTCTCTGCAGTTTCTTGTGGTCCCGGGCAGAGCAGTTGCCATGATGCATCTATGTATAATGCTTTCTATGGTGCATCAATAAAAAACTGGCAAGTGTCAAAGGGGACATGCCAACTTTCTTTAGCCTCCTGAGGAAGTTTAGAAAGTATGACAAAAGGCAGTAGAATCCTATGGCTCAGTCTCAGAGGTTCACCACCACTCTGTTGATAGTGTGATGAGGAATCCTTACTCCAAACATCAGCTTGCATCTCCTTTTTCCCTCTTGGCTCTAATGCAACTGTCCCACACTCTCAACACTTATTCCCATAAAAAAATGCAGTGATTAAGATCTAACTTGTTAATATTACAATTAGAAGTCTGAGATGCTTAGTATGAGCAAGTCATGTGGCCACATTTCTTTAATTGTTCTTCCCAAGAATCAATCTTGCAAATCTATACTGTACTCTAGGGCCACTTCTTCCTTCTCCCTGTAGAGACAAAAATTGCACACCGCACTCTCTCAAAACTTTGTACAACTTTAACAAAACAACCCTTTCAAAGGCCAATGTACGATTTGCCTGCTTAACTGCTTGGTGTGTCTGCATGTCTTTACTTCCTATGTCTCCTGAACCAGCACTTCTAAGACTCCTTTATATAGATATTTACTGCTTTTTCACTATTTGAAAATATTCTGCTTTTCTATTCTACCAAAGTGAATAATCTTGTTTATTCCACCCCCCACCCACATTCTTTCCTACACTTATCCACTTGCCTGTCCTTCTGCAGACCATTTCCTTCTCTGATCTCACGTGCCCATTTAACCTTGTATTGTGAAATTTAGGGCCAATACCAGTCCTTCTGTTACCCCACTAACAAGGGTCTGCTAAACTTTGTTAATTCCTACACTGATTTCTGTTGTCCAATTAATCCTTTATCCATGCTAATCCATATTACCACCTAATGGGGTTGGTAATTATTTGATGTAGCAACCTCATGGTACCTTAACAATTGCTTTTTGAAAAACCAGAATCTTTATCCGATTATTCCCTCATCAACCCTCTTGAGTTGCATCTCAAAAAACTTATAAATTTGGCAACCATTATTTTCCATTCTTAAAACCACATTTAGTTAGAAAGTCACAATATGATTAAGGTTCCTTGTTATCACTTTCTCCATGATTCAATCTAGCATTTTTCAAGCTGACCTCCTTGTTTCTCCTTCCTTGCTTAAATAGTGGTGTTATATTTGTTACCCATTTCAGAATCCAAAGAATTTAGGAAGATCCATGATGCATCCACTAGGTTTGTAACAACCTCTTTCCAAATCCTGGGATGTAGTCCATCAGGTCCACATGATTTGATAAGTTTTAGCCTCCCTTATTTTCTCTAGCCTTCTCTCTTTCATAATGTAAAACAAGTTATATTAAGTTCTAGGCTGCCACTATGCCCTTCATTCCTTATATATTTGTTATGTCCTCTACAGCAAAGATATCCCTAGTATTACTGGGGATGGTTTAAACTAGATTGACCCAGAAAGGGAGGGGTGGGTGGCGCATTAGGATCCAAAGTAGAAATGAGGCAGATGGGAAGCTGGAAGTTGAGAAAGATAGTCCGTATTACGGCAGAGGAGGTACTCGATGCCTTAAAATGTAAGAAGGTAGATAAATTTCCAGGGCCTGATCAGGTATATCCAAGAAAACTGCAGAAGAAATTGCAGGTGCCCTTACTGAGATGTATGCATCATTATTAGCAATGGGTGCTAGAAGGCTGGAGGATGGCTAATGTCGTGCCTTTATTTAAGAAAGGCTGCAAAAAGAAAAACCTGGGAACTATAGACGAGGAAGCCTAACATCTGTGGTAGGCAAGTTCTTAGAGGGGATTCTGAGGGATAAGATATACATGCATTTGGAAAGACAGGGGTTGATTAAGGATAGTCACCACGAATGTGTGTGTGGGAGATCAAGTCTCATGAATTTGATTGAGTTTTTTGAAGAAGTAACCAAGAAGGTCAATGAGGGCAGGGCAGTAGACATAGTCTATATGGACTTCAGTAAAGCCTCAGTAAAGATGTTCTGCTTGGTAGGCTACGATGGAACATATGATCACATGGGATCCAGAGAGAGCTAGCTAATTGGATACACAATTGGCTTGACGGTAGGAAGCAGAGGGTGATGGTGAAAGGTTGTTTTTATGGACTGGAGGCCTGTGATTAGTGGTGTTCGCCAGGGGTCGTGCTCAGCCCATTGCTATTTGTCATCTATATCAATTATCTGGATGAGAATGTACGAGGCATGGTTAGTAAGTTTGCAGATGACACTAAGATAGGTAGTGTCATTGACAGTGAAGATGGTTAGCAGGAATTAGAGGGATCTTGATCAGCTGGTAAGTGGGCCGAAGGATGGCAAATGGAGTTTAATTCAGATAAGTGCAAGGTGTTGCATTTGGGGAAGACAAACGAGGGTAGGGCTTTCACAGTGAACAGTAGGGCCTGGGGAGTGTTGTAGAACAGAGGGACCTAGGAGTACAAGTACATGGTTCCCTGAAAGTGGCATCACAGGTAGATAGGGTGGTGAAGGAAGTTTTTAGAACAGTGGCCTTCATCAGTCAGGACAATGAATATAGGAGTTGGGATGTTATGTTGCAGTTGTACAAGATGTTGGTGAGGCCACATTTGGAATATTGTGTTCAGTTTTGGCCATCCTGCTACAAGAAAGATGCCATTAAGCTGGAAAGAGTCCAGAAGATATTTATGAGGATGTTGCCGGGACTCGATTGACTGAGTTATGGAGAGTGGTTGAACAGGCTGGGACTTTATTCAGTGGAGCATTTGCGAAAGAGGGGCAATCTTATAAATGTATAAAATCATGAGGGGCATACATAGGGTCAATGTGCACAGTCTTTTTCCCCAGGGGTGGGGAAATCAAGAACTAGAGGCATAGGTTTAAGATAAGAGGGGAGCTGAGGGGCAACTTTTTCCACCCAGAGGGTGTTCAGTATATGGAATGAGCTGCCAGAGGAAGTTGTTGAGGCAGGTACATTCATAACATTTAAAAGGAACTTGGATAGGTACATGGATAGAAAACGTTTAGAGGGATATGGGTCAAATGTAGGCAAATGGGCATCTTGGTTAGCATGGACCAGGTGGGCTGAAGGGCCTGTTTTTATGCTGTATGACTATGCACAATATTTATTTCATACCCTGCCATTACTTTATTCCCCATAATAACAGTTTTCCTGTCTCCAAATGTCTCATTTACTGTGGCTATGATCTCCCTTTCTACATAGTTATAGAACCTTTTATTTTCCCCAATCTACTTCAGGCAACCCACCCCTGAAATCAATATAACTGGCTTTATGCTCAATACTAGTTTCTGACTGAATGATTTCTCTCGAACTGCAGATAAAATTCTATCATATTGTGATCATGTTGCCCAAGAGATCCCTTACCTGAAATTACCAATTAATCCTGTCTCTTAACACATGACATGGTGTAAAAATTGCTGTTTTTCCTAGTTGGTTTCATATGTTGCACAAAAAAACTGACCGAAATGCACCAAGAACTCGTCCGCTAAACTACCCATGACATCTAATACCCCAATCTAACTTTAAAAAAATTAGTTTGTGAGAATCAAACTCTGCTCACATGAAATGTTACAAAACTGCTCAAATTAAGAACTTTAATTGTTGTGTAGGATTGCTTCATGTTAACTTTTGTACATCAAGGTCTAAAACCTCCAGAAGGCCTTGAATAGAAATTACACCATATAGGTAAACACAAAAAGCAGTGAATTAAGGTTGTTTTCTGAGGAAACTGTTGGACTAGGTTAAAGGGTTTTTGTTTTTGTTTGTTATTGTCACTTGTACCAAGGTACAGTGAAGAACTTGTCTTGCATACCGTTTGTACAGATCAATTCATTACACAGTGCATTGAGGTAGTAGAGGGTAAAAACAATAACAGAATACAGAGTAAAGTGTCACACCTACAGGGAAGTGCAGTGCAGGTAGAAAATAAGGTGCAAGGTCAAACAATGTAGATTGTGAGGTCAAGAATCCATCTCATCGTACAAGGGAACCATTCAATAGTCTTATCACCATGGGATAGAAGCTGTCCTTGAGCCTGTTGGTATGTACCCTCAGACTCCTGTATCTTCTGCCTGATGGGAAAGGAGAGAAGACCCAGGTGGGTGGGGTCTCTGGTTGCCTCACCAAGGCAGTGAGAGGTATTATTACAGAGTAAATCTGATAACACCTTCCTAAGCACCCCAAGGCACAGTTATACCTGCAAATCCAACACTGGTCTCGAGTTATCCTGCTCCTCTCCTATCTATGGTACAACCGTGTCTTGTCAAGAGACTTGGCACCGAAATCATTTAAGGACAATAAATCATGTTATACTCAAGAACTATTTACCCTCACTTTGGTAAGTCAGACCATCAGGCTGTGCTCCTTCTCCCTGCATACAAACAGAAGCTAAAATGGGTGGATCCAGTACAGAAAGTCATACAGTATTGGTCTGAGGAAATAGATGAGCTTCTATGCAACTACTTTGAGTCAGTGGATTGGTCTGTGTTCAAAGACTCAGCTGCTAGCCTGGACAAGTATGTCACCACCATCATGGACTCTATCAGCAAGTATGTTGAGGACTGTGTACCAAAGAGGACAATCAGGATGTTCCCAAACCGGAAACCATGGATGAACTGGGAATCCACTCCCTACTGAAGTCTAGGACTGCAGCATTCAAATCAGGTAACCCTGACCTTTATGAGAAATCGAGATATGACCTCCATAAAGCTATCAGAGATGCCAAGAGACAATATCAGTCCAAAACTGATTCCCAGACCAACCGTCAGTTGTGGCAGGGCTTACATACTATAACGGGCTACAAAACGAAGTCGGGCAGCATCACCAACAACAGCGCATCTCTTCCCAATGAGCATAATGCATTCTATGCATGTCACCACCCACCCCAACAGCCTCTAATACACCGGTCCATACATGGTCACCGGTGAGGACACAAGATCAGTCTTCCGGAGAGTGCACCCATGCAAAGCATCTGGCCTGGATGGTGTCTCTGGCTGTGTCCTCAGATCCTGTGCAGATCAGCTGATGTGGGTACTTGCAGACATTTTTAACCTCTCCCTGCTTCACTACGAGGTTCCCACCTGCTTCAAGAAGACCACTATCATCCTGGTACCCAAGAAAAACAAGGTAACGTGCCTTAATGACTACTGCCCGGTGGCTCTGACATCTGTCATCATGAAGTGTTTTGAGAGGCTGGTCATGGCACACATTAACTCCAGCCTCCCAGAAAACCTTGACCCACTGCAATTTGCCTACTGCCAAAACGGGTCTATGGCGGATGTCATCTCCCTGGCCCTATACTCATCTCTGGAGCATCTGGACCATATAGACACCCATGTTAGACTATTGTTTATTGACTACAGCTCCACCTTCAATACTGTAATTCCAAGCAAACTCATCACCAAACTCAGACCTGGGACTCAACACCTCCCTTTGCAACTGGATCCACGACTTCATGATTAACAGACCGCAATCAGTGAGGATAGGCAGCAACACCTCCTGCACGATTACTCTCAACACTGGTGCCCCACAAGGCTGACTCCTCAGCCCCCTACTCTACTCCCTATACACACGACTGCACGGCCAGATTCTGCTCTAACACCATCTACAAGTTTGCAGATGATACCACCTCAGTGGGCTGTACCTCAAATAATGATGAGTTGGAGTACAGGAAGGAGATAGAGAGTTTAGTGACACAGTGTCTTGACACAACCTTTCCCTCAATTTCAGCAAAACAAGAGCTGTTCATTGACTTCGGGAAGCAGGATGGTACACATGCACCCGTCCACATCAATGGTTCAAATTCTTTATTTATTCCAAAATACAAATCAACCCTTATGGAAAAATGCCATTCTACAACAGTTATCCCTCTGAAGGAAGACACACATTCAAATGGGAGTGGAATAAAAAGGAGCATGAACTGAATGTGTCAAAATACTTCAGAAATCTTCAACATGCTTTCCAAGTACATACATAAAAGGCTTCTATGCTTTATATTTCAGAATTGTAAACTCCATTCTTTATAATTAGACTTGAAATATTAGCTTGAGAAGTGGTTGGGGAGAGGTAGTTGGATGGAGATGAACGAAGTGGTGATGGTGAAAAAGAAATGTTTAGAAGAAAAGTAATTCTTTCTCACCTTGGTCTCTAGTGAGATTTCTTCCTCTATCTTTGCATTTCTAGTTTTGGTATACAGGCATGCAAAGTAGGCCTGGGCCCTTATTAATAACTCCAGGTGAAACAGTGTTCATTTGCATTGTGCTAAGTGTGTACTTGTCTTGGTTCTAAAGATGCACACACCAAATGGATGTCTTATTTCAGAGTCCTGAGGTGTTCTTACACTTCCACGAGTCCCAGTGCCTCCAAGTATAACTACATCCATGTCACGACTGATGAGTGAAGAGCAGATGGCCATGGACTTCCATTTCCAGAAGCTCCCTGGTGTGATTAATGCACTAGTTCTATTCTACTAAAGCCAAATAGGAAAAATAACAACCGTCAGCCCTCTCCACTTACTTTGGAAGAAAAAGAAAATATTCAGGGCTGAAGATTTATATTCTGCAATGCTATGAGCCTATTTAGAGTAGGTGATTTAGAACTACACAGGGCAACTATGTAGCTATACAAAGTACAATACCTCGTTTTCGGTCTGCCTCTGGCCAATCATCTACAAGGTGTATGGAAAGAAAAGTAAATGACAAAACTATTTTTTAAAAATGTACAATTATTTTACAAACCTAGTTGTCTGGTGACTAGCATTTCACAATTTATTATTGTAGGAAGCAATGTATAATGAAATATTGTTCAATATGTTTAAGTTAACACAAGTAATAAACAATGGCCTTGCCAGTGACACCAAGATCCTGAAAAATGAATAAATAAAGTTGTTTTGTTTCCCCCTGATATATAAAAACTTATCACCCCTCACACTGGGGCTCACTAAACCCACAGGCTACTTGTTGGCCTGTGGCACTGCAGCACCCCGCCATAGACAGCTACTGAGCCCTATGCCGGTGTACTGGGGTGACAACTAAAACTGCATCAAGGAATCCAGTAAAAATGCATGATGATTTTACAATTATGTCAAGTTAGAATGCAAAAAAAACCTATCAGAAATATGACTATAGATCATCTTTCCAGGATATATCTGGAGAGAATTAACTGAACCAGGTAATAATAATGTTAAGTACTATGATCAAATCCTATTCCACCTCTCTAACCCTTAACGTCAATAGCATTGAGGTTATATATTCCAAATAAGAGAATTTTTCATGTTTGTGTCAGCTGACGGCACCCCCCCCCCCAAAATTTTGTACATAAAACTCATATCCACAGCCCGCAGTCATCTTAACTCTATTTTGGATGACCCAATAAACACATCTGATTCGACTTTCAAATGTCTCCTTAAATCTCTCTTCTGCCATACCTTCATTTATGTACCTTAATGCCTCTAACATTTACACTCATTTGTTTCTCAAACTCATACTAGAAAGGGCATAGGTGGGCTGAAGAAAACTCAGATGGTTTGGTACAAGAACTAAAACTGCAGCTACATGGAAAGACTGAACAGATTGGGTCTTTTATCAATGGAGGAGCTATTTACAAAAAAGTTGGACAGAGTGTATGTGGAGGGAATGTCTCTACCTTAGAGTTATGCTAATAAAATAGACCTCTGCCACATTTGCTTTAGATGTGACAGAGATCAATTTTCTTACTACAATCCAAGCAAAAAGCATGGCTGCAGATGCTGCAAGTCTGAAACATGGTGCAGACATTTGACAGGCCCCGTTAAGTGTAGTGAAAACGGGAGCCTATTTTAATGTCAAGTATAAATTCTCCTTCACAACTGCTAAAGTTGGCAAAAATTTAAAACATTTTTCTGATGTTGCAGTAGTTAGAGTGAACTAATATATTTAGAAAACTTCCATTAGACTATAAGTTAGATAAATAAGAAACTAAGACATGGTAAAGCAGGTAGTATATCTGGATAGCACTAGGAGAGAGCTTGGACCAAATCACAAGTGAATACGTCTTCAATTTTAACCCGTCTCCATTAAGCTATATTGCAAATTGGAGATACTTCAATACATAATAGCAAAGGAGGGCAGATTGCTGAAGATTGTACTCCTTTACAAAGTGTAAGTGCAAAGTCAGAATGAAGTTGGTGAACAATTGTACAGCAAAAAAAAGGCTAATACACCCTTTCCTTTTTAACTAGTGCAAAGTGGCCGCAGTGTGTGCCATTTACAAAATGCACTGCAGTTACTCAACCAGATCTCCTTGTGACACTAAATTAACAGTTCTCTATGCCAATCTAATCCTTCTTCCTTATTTTAGCACGTTCTTTAATGCATCATTTCAGAGTCAGAGCAATTCAGCACGGAAACAGTCCTTTGGCACACCAAGTTGTGCCGACCATTAAGCATCTCAATATTTTTCTCAGCTACTTTGCATTATTCCACATTTGTGTCCAATCACTCTTTCTTCATTAACTAAGGCAAGTAGCATGGGTAGGCCTTGTGGCTTCCTCAAGCCTGCCCCACCATTCAATATGATGACGGCTGATCTATTCCAGTGCTCAACTCTTCTGTTATGGCAATTCCCCACAGCCCTCAATTTTCTGATATTTCAAAAATGTATCTACCTCCCCTTTAAGTACCCGCAAATCATTTAATCTCCACAACCCTCTGGGATAGAGAATTCCAGAGCTTTACCAACCTCCGAGAAGAAATTCCTGTGCACCTCAGTCTTAAATGGCCAATCCCTTACCTTGTAATTACATCCCCTCGTTTGAGATTCTCCCACTGGTGAAAACATCTCAACATCTACAATGTCGCGGCTCAAGACCTGTTATGTTTCAATAAGATCACCCCTCATTCTAAACTCCATAGATTACAGATCCAACTTTGTTAATCAGTTATATAGGACAACCCTCTCATACCAGGGATTAGCCTAGCACCTTCAATTTGTACAAACCTCATTTGCTTTCCAAAGGTCAGTTTGATTCCCAACACTGCTCAAGCAGACTACATTCAAAGGACTGTGCATTACCATGACATAGCTCTCTAGTGCCCCACTGAAACGAGATTCGTGACAAGAGACAGAATTTTGACTAGGGAAGGATATAGAGCACAGTGGAATCTCATCCCATCTTCAAAGTAACCATACACACAGCACTTCCAATCAGGTTAGTGATGACCTAGATTGCAGCCATTCTCTTTAAGCAAGCCAGAAACTTGAAGGAAGGGCAAAAACACTGCTCCGACTGTTCCAAGACCAATCTAAAAAGATGCAGATAGTTCACTTCACACCTTTGTGAACTATTCTGATGTCACTATTATCCACTGGACATAAGGAACAGAAATGGATAATGATGAACAATATCAAATAATGCCATACAAAGTAGAGGTTACATTCAAAAATTAACTAAGCGTTGGTTGGTAAGTGAATATTGTTAACGTGCTGATGACATGAGACATTGGGGTTTGGTTAGGTGCGTGTTTACAGTTTATCCAGAGACCTGTAACGATACAAATGGCAGAAGGGAAAAGAATTGGGTCCATGTTTTAGAAAGGTAACTGACCGGCGGTGAGGGCGTTGAGGTGGAAATGCTGGTCGTCGGTTGGATTTTATTACCCCAAGTTATGGAGATGAGGGGGAGTGGGGACGTGTGATTCTAGTTTACCAGACTGGGGCATGGCAGTAGTTCCCTGTGAAACAATAGCAGCCCAGGGATTTGGGATAACGGGGGGAGCTCACTGCTTGGACAGTGTGCTCTGGTCCGGTGGCTGGGCTGGGGTTACAGAGGGGTTGGATGAACCTTACAAAGACGCTACAGACCCAGGGAACCTGGCCCTCCAGGGCGCACTCGCTCCCGGTTCCCACCGCCTGGGATCATTCGCCCCCGCCCAGCTCCCCCCCCTCAGGGTCCCATCTCGCCCCCGCCCCCCCTCCTCCTCCTCAGGGTCCCATCTCGCCCTCGCCCCCCCTCCTCCTCAGGGTCCCATCTCGCCCTCGCCCCCCCCTCCTCCTCCTCCTCAGGGTCCCATCTCGCCCTCGCCCCCCCCTCCTCCTCCTCCTCAGGGTCCCATCTCGCCCTCGCCCCCCCCCTCCACCTCCTCCTCCGGGTCCCATCTCGCCCTCGCCCCCCCCTCCTCCTCCTCCTCAGGGTCCCATCTCGCCCTCGCCCCCCCCTCCTCCTCCTCAGGGTCCCATCTCGCCCTCGCCCCCCCCTCCTCCTCCTCCTCAGGATCCCATCTCGCCCTCGCCCCCCCCTCCTCCTCCTCCTCAGGGTCCCATCTCGCCCTCGCCCCCCCTCCTCCTCCTCCTCAGGGTCCCATCTCGCCCTCGCCCCCCCCTCCTCCTCCTCCTCAGGGTCCCATCTCGCCCTCGCCCCCCCCTCCTCCTCCTCAGGGTCCAATCTCGCCCTCGCCCCCCCCTCCTCCTCCTCCTCAGGGTCCCATCTCGCCCTCGCCCCCCCCTCCTCCTCCTCCTCAGGGTCCCATCTCGCCCTCCGCCCCCCCCTCCTCCTCCTCCTCAGGGTCCCATCTCGCCCTCGCCCCCCCCCCCTCCTCCTCCTCAGGGTCCCATCTCGCCCTCGCCCCCCCCCCCCCCCCTCCTCCTCAGGGTCCCATCTCGCCCTCGCCCCCCCCCCCCTCCTCCTCCTCAGGGTCCCATCTCGCCTCGCCTCCCGCCCCCCCCCCCCTCCTCCTCCTCAGGGTCCATCTCGCCCTCGCCCCCCCCTCCTCCTCCTCCTCAGGGTCCCGATCTCGCCCTCGCCCCCCCCTCCTCCTCCTCCTCAGGGTCCCATCTCGCCCTCGCCCCCCCCTCCTCCTCCTCCTCAGGGTCCCATCTCGCCCTCGCGCCCCCCCCCTCCTCCTCCTCCTCAGGGTCCCATCTCGCCCTCGCCCCCCCCTCCTCCTCCTCCTCAGGGGTCCCATCTCGCCCTCGCCCCCCCCTCCTCCTCCTCCTCAGGGTCCCATCTCGCCCTCGCCCCCCCCTCCTCCCTCCTCAGGGTCCCATCTCGCCCTCGCCCCCCCCCCTCCTCCTCAGGGTCCCATCTCGCCCTCGCCCCCCCTCCTCCTCCTCAGGGTCCCATCTCACCCCCGCCCCCCCCCCCTCCTCCTCCTCCTCAGGGTCCCATCTCGCCCTCGCCCCCCTCCTCCTCCTCCTCAGGTCCCATCTCGCCCTCCGCCCCCCCTCCTCCTCCTCCTCCTCAGGGTCCCCATCTCGCCCTCGGCCCCCCCCCCCCTCCTCCTCCTCCTCAGGGTCCCATCTCGCCCTCGCCCCCCCCTCCTCCTCCTCCTCCTCCTCCTCCTCAGGGTCCCATCTCGCCCTCGCCCCCCCCCCTCCTCCTCCTCCTCAGGGTCCCATCTCGCCCTCGCCCCCCCCTCCTCCTCCTCCTCAGGGTCCCATCTCGCCCTCGCCCCCCCCCCCCCTCCTCCTCCTCAGGGTCCCATCTCGCCCTCGCCCCCCCCTCCTCCTCCTCCTCCTCAGGGTCCCATCTCGCCCTCGCCCCCCCCCTCCTCCTCCTCCTCAGGGTCCCATCTCGCCCTCGCCCCCCCCCCCTCCTCCTCCTCCTCCTCCTCAGGGTCCCATCTCGCCCTCGCCCCCCCCTCCTCCTCCTCCTCCTCCTCCTCCTCAGGGTCCCATCTCGCCCTCGCCCCCCCCTCCTCCTCCTCCTCAGGGTCCCATCTCGCCCTCGCCCCCCCCTCCTCCTCCTCAGGGTCCCATCTCGCCCTCGCCCCCCCCCTCCTCCTCCTCCTCAGGGTCCCATCTCGCCCTCGCCCCCCCCCTCCTCCTCCTCCTCAGGGTCCCATCTCGCCCTCGCCCCCCCCCCCTCCTCCTCCTCCTCCTCCTCAGGGTCCCATCTCGCCCTCGCCCCCCCCCTCCCTCCTCAGGGTCCCATCTCGCCCTCGCCCCCCCCTCCTCCTCCTCCTCAGGGTCCCATCTCGCCCTCCGCCCCCCCCCCCTCCTCCTCCTCCTCCGGGGCCCATCTCGCCCTCGCCCCCCCCCCTCCTCCTCCTCCTCAGGGTCCCATCTCGCCCTCGCCCCCCCCCCCTCCTCCTCCTCAGGGTCCCATCTCGCCCTCGCCCCCCCCCCTCCTCCTCCTCCTCAGGGTCCCATCTCGCCCTCGCCCCCCCCCCTCCTCCTCCTCCTCAGGGTCCCATCTCGCCCTCGCCCCCCCCCCTCCTCCTCCTCCTCAGGGTCCCATCTCGCCCTCGCCCCCCCCCTCCTCCTCCTCCTCAGGGTCCCATCTCGCCCTCGCCCCCCCCCCTCCTCCTCCTCCTCCTCAGGGTCCCATCTCGCCCTCGCCCCCCCCCTCCTCCTTCCTCCTCCTCAGGGTCCCATCTCGCCCTCGCCCCCCCCCTCCTCCTCCTCCTCCTCAGGGTCCCATCTCGCCCTCGCCCCCCCCCTCCTCCTCCTCCTCCTCAGGGTCCCATCTCGCCCTCGCCCCCCCCCTCCCCTCCTCCTCCTCAGGGTCCCATCTCGCCCTCGCCCCCCCCCTCCTCCTCCTCCCTCAGGGGTCCCATCTCGCCCTCGCCCCCCCCCTCCTCCTCCTCCTCAGGGTCCCATCTCGCCCTCACGCCCCCCCCTCCTCCTCCTCCTCAGGGTCCCATCTCGCCCTCGCCCCCCCCCTCCTCCTCCTCCTCAGGGTCCCATCTCGCCCTCGCCCCCCCCTCCTCCTCCTCCTCAGGGTTCCCATCCTCGCCCTCGCCCCCCCCTCCTCCTCCTCCTCAGGGTCCCATCTCGCCCTCGCCCCCCCCCTCCTCCTCCTCCTCAGGGTCCCATCTCGCCCTCGCCCCCCCCTCCTCCTCCTCCTCCTCAGGGTCCCATCTCGCCCTCGCCCACCCCCCCTCCTCCTCCTCTCCTCCTCCTCAGGGTCCCATCTCGCCCTCGCCCCCCCCTCCTCCTCCTCCTCAGGGTCCCATCTCGCCCTCCGCCCCCCTCCCTCCTCCTCCTCAGGGTCCCATCTCGCCCTCCGCCCCCCCCCCTCTCCTCCTCCTCAGGGTCCCATCTCGCCCTCGCCCCCCCCCTCCTCCTCCTCCTCAGGGTCCCATCCTCGCCCTCGCCCCCCCCCTCCTCCTCCTCCTCAGGGTCCCACTCGCCCTCGCCCCCCCCCCGCCTCCTCCTCCTCCTCAGGGTCCCATCTCGCCCTCGCCCCCCCCCCCTCCTCCTCCTCCTCAGGGTCCCATCTCGCCCTCGCCCCCCCCCCCCTCCTCCTCCTCCTCCTCAGGGTCCCTCTCGCCCTCGCCCCCCCCCTCCTCCTCCTCATCCTCAGGGTCCCATCTCGCCCTCGCCCTCCCCCTCCTCCTTCCTCCTCAGGGGTCCCAGTCAGCGCCCTCAGACCCCCCCCCCCCTCCTCCCTCCTCAGGGTCCCATCTCGCCCTCGCCCCCCCCCCCTCCTCCTCAGGGTCCCATCTCGCCCTCGCCCCCCCCCCCCTCCTCCTCCTCCTCCTCAGGGTCCCATCTCGCCCTCGCCCCCCCCCCCTCCTCCTCCTCCTCCTCAGGGTCCCATCTCGCCCTCGCCCCCCCCCCCCCTCCTCCTCCTCCTCCTCAGGTCCCATCTCGCCCTCGTCGCCCCCCCCCCCTCCTCCTCCTCCTCCTCAGGGTCCCATCTCGCCCTCGCCCCCCCCCCCTCCTCCTCCTCTCCTCAGGTCCCATCTCACCCTCGCCCCCCCCCTCCTCCTCCTCCTCAGGGTCCCATCTCGCCCTCGCCCCCCCCCTCCATCCTCCTCCTCAGGGTCCCATCTCGCCCTCGCCCCCCCCCCCCTCCCTCCTCCTCGGGTCCCAATCCTCGCCCCTCAGCCCCCCCCCTCCTCCTCCTCCTCAGGGGGTCCCATCTCGCCACTCGCCCCCCACCTCCTCCTCCTCCTCCTCCTCAGGGTCCCATCTCGCCCTCGCCCCCCCCCTCCTCCTCCTCCTCTCAGGGTCCCATCTCGCCCTCGCCCCCCCCCCCTCCTCCTCCTCAGGGTCCCATCTCGCCCTCGCCCCCCCCCTCCTCCTCCTCAGGGTCCCATCTCGCCCTCCCCCCCCTCCTCCTCCTCAATGGGTCCATCTCGCCTCGCCCCCCCCTCCTCCTCCTCCTCAGGGTCCCATCTCGCCCTCGCCCCCCCACCCCCCTCCTCCTCCTCAGGGTCCCATCTCGCCCTCGCCCCCCCCCCCGCCTCCTCCTCCTCAGGGTCCCATCTCGCCCTCGCCCCCCCCCTCCTCCTCCTCCTCAGGGTCCCATCTCGCCCTCGCCCCCCCCCTCCTCCTCCTCCTCCTCAGGGTCCCATCTCGCCCTCGCCCCCCCCCTCCTCCTCCTCCTCAGGTTCCCATCTCGCCCCTCGCCCCCCCCCCTCCTCCTCCTCCTCAGGGTCCCATCTCGCCCTCGCCCCCCCCTCCTCCTCCTCCTCAGGGTCCCATCTCGCCCGTCTCGCCCCCCCCTCCTCCTCCTCCTCAGGGTCCCATCTCGCCTCAGCCCCCCCTCCTCCTCCTCCTCAGGGTCCCATCTCGCCCTCGCCCCCCCCTCCTCCTCCTCCTCAGGGTCCCATCTCGCCCTCGCCCCCCCCTCATCCTCCTCCTCAGGGTCCCATCTCGCCCTCGCCCCCCCCCTCCTCCTCCTCCTCAGGGTCCATCTCGCCCTCGCCCCCCCCCTCCTCCTCCTCCTCCTCAGGGTCCCATCTCGCCCTTCGCCCCCCCCCCTCCTCCTCCTCCTCCTCCTCAGGGTCCCATCTCGCCCTCGCCCCCCCCCCCTACCTCCTCCTCCTCAGGGTCCCATCTCAGCCCTCGCCCCCCCCCCCCTCCTCCTCCTCCTCCTCAGGGTCCCATCTCGCCCTCGCCCCCCCCCCCCTCCTCCTCCTCCTCCTCAGGGTCCCATCATCGCCCTCGCCCCCCCCTCCTCCTCCTCCTCAGGGTCCCATCTCGCCCTCGCCCCCCCCTCCTCCTCCTCCTCAGGGTCCCATCTCGCCCTCAGCCCCCCCCCCTCCTCCTCCTCCTCAGGGTCCCATCTCGCCCTCGCCCCCCCCCTCCTCCTCCTCCTCCTCCGGGTCCCATCTCGCCCTCGCCCCCCCCCTCCTCCTCCTCCTCCTCCTCAGGGTCCCATCTCGCCCTCGCCCCCCCCCCCTCCTCCTCCTCCTCAGGGTCCCATCTCGCCCTCGCCCCCCCCCCCCCCTCCTCCTCCTCCTCCTCAGGGTCCCATCTCGCCCTCAGCCCCCCCACCCCCCCTCCTCCTCCTCCTCCTCAGGGTCCCATCTCGCCCTCGCCGCCCCCCCCCCCACTCCTCCTCCTCCTCCTCAGGGTCCCATCTCGCCCTCGCCCCCCCCCCCCCCTCCTCCTCAGGGTCCCATCTCGCCCTCGCCCCCCCCCCCTCCTCCTCAGGGTCCCATCTCGCCCTCGCCCCCCCCCCCCCCTCCTCCTCCTCCTCCTCAGGGTCCCATCTCGCCCCCGCCCCCCCCCCCTCCTCCTCCTCCTCCTCAGGGGTCCCATCTCGCCCTCGCCCCCCCCCCCCCCCCCCCTCCTCCTCCTCAGGGTCCCATCTCGCCCTCGCCCCCCCCCCCCCTCCTCCTCCTCCTCCTCAGGGTCCCATCTCGCCCTCGCCCCCCCCCCCCCTCCTCCTCCTCCTCCTCAGGGTCCCATCTCACCCTCGCCCCCCCCCATCCTCCTCCTCCTCCTCAGGGTCCCATCTCGCCCTCGCCCCCCCCCCTCCTCCTCCTCCTCAGGGTCCCATCTCGCCCTCGCCCCCCCCCCCCCCCTCCTCCTCCTCAGGGTCCCATCTCGCCCTCGCCCCCCCCCTCCTCTCCTCCTCAGGGTCCCATCTCGCCCTCGCCCCCCCCCCTCCTCCTCCTCCTCCTCAGGTCCCATCTCGCCCTCGCCCCCCCCCCTCCTCCTCCTCCTCCTCAGGGCCCCATCTCGCCCTCGCCCCCCCCCCCCTCCTCCTCCTCCGGGTCCCCTCTCGCCCTCGCCCCCCCCCCCTCCTCCTCCTCAGGGTCCCATCTCGCCCTCGCCCCCCCCCTCCTCCTCCTCCT
Source organism: Pristis pectinata (assembly GCF_009764475.1). Lineage (NCBI taxonomy): Eukaryota > Metazoa > Chordata > Chondrichthyes > Rhinopristiformes > Pristidae > Pristis > Pristis pectinata. The sequence continues at coordinate 32,676,657 of NC_067426.1, read as the reverse complement.
CAGGGTCCCATCTCGCCCTCGCCCCCCCCCCCTCCTCCTCCTCCGGGTCCCATCTCGCCCTCGCCCCCCCCCTCCTCCTCCTCCTCCTCAGGGTCCCATCTCGCCCTCGCCCCCCCCTCCTCCTCCTCCTCAGGGTCCCATCTCGCCCTCGCCCCCCCCTCCTCCTCCTCCGGGTCCCATCTCGCCCTCGCCCCCCCCTCCTCCTCCTCCTCAGGGTCCCATCTCGCCCTCGCCCCCCCCCCCCTCCTCCTCCTCCTCAGGGTCCCATCTCGCCCTCGCCCCCCCCCTCCTCCTCCTCCTCAGGGTCCCATCTCGCCCTCGCCCCCCCCCCTCCTCCTCCTCCTCAGGGTCCCATCTCGCCCTCGCCCCCCCCCTCCTCCTCCTCCTCAGGGTCCCATCTCGCCCTCGCCCCCCCCCCTCCTCCTCCTCCTCCTCCTCAGGGTCCCATCTCGCCCTCGCCCCCCCCCCCCCCTCCTCCTCCTCCTCCTCCTCCGGGTCCCAACACGCCCCCGCCCCCCCCCCCTCCTCCTCCTCCTCCTCAGGGTCCCATCTCGCCCTCGCCCCCCCCCCCCTCCTCCTCCTCCTCAGGGTCCCATCTCGCCCTCGCCCCCCCCCCCCTCCTCCTCCTCCTCCTCCTCCGGGTCCCATCTCGCCCTCGCCCCCCCCCCTCCTCCTCCTCCTCCTCCTCAGGGTCCCATCTCGCCCTCGCCCCCCCCCCCTCCTCCTCCTCCTCCTCAGGGTCCCATCTCGCCCTCGCCCCCCCCCTCCTCCTCCTCAGGGTCCCATCTCGCCCTCGCCCCCCCCCTCCTCCTCCTCCTCCTCAGGGTCCCATCTCGCCCCCGCCCCCGCCCCTCCTCAGGGTCCCATCTCGCCCCCACCCGCCGCCCCCTCAGGGTCCCATCTCGCCCACGCCCGCCCGCCCACCCCCCCCCAGGGTCCCATCTCGCCCCCGCCCGCCCGCCCACCCCACCCTCCTCAGGGTCCCCTCTCACCCCCGCCCCCCACCTCCCCCTCCTCAGGGTCCCCTCTCGCCCCCGCCCCCCACCTCCCCCTCCTCAGGGTCCCCTCGCCCCCGCCCCCCACCCCCCACCTCCCCCTCCTCAGGGTCCCCTCTCGCCCACGCCCCCCACCTCCCCCTCCTCAGGGTCCCCTCTCGCCCCCGACTCCTCAGGATCCCGTTCGCCTCTGCGCTCGTCCCCCTCCCCTCTCTCCCCCTCCGGCTCGCCCACCCCTCCCGGGCCCGGCTCTGCTACCCCGAGCCGCACCTTTCTTGGCCTTGTCGTTCGGGATGTTCTGGGCCCGGAGCCGCTGGTCCAGGATGTAGAGCATCTCTCCGCCCAGGTTAATGAAGAGCAGGGGCAGCGTTCGCAGCGACATGTCGGCCCGGGCCGCGGCCACTCACCCCGCTACCTCCCCTGTTGCCTTGACGCGCCCGTTGCCAGGTCGGTGATGTGCCCAGAAACCCACCAATCAGCATCGCCGTCACTGCAAGGTCCGACTAAAGGGATGAATTAAAGAAATAGGGAATTCCCTTATTTTATTGAGCCGACGGTAAATCTCACCTGTGATGATCATAGATTATCTTTATTTTGCCAATAACTCATTTATTTATTAACATTTAGAGATGTGGCAGACCCAGCATTTATTGCCTATCTCTAATTGCCCTTGAGAAGGTGGGAATGAGCCATCTTTTTGAACTATTGCAGCCCTTCTGGTGAAGTGGCCCCATTGCTGTTGGAGGGACAGTTGCAGGATTAAGTCTCAATGAAGATGGAGTAACAACGATATATTTCCAAGTCAGGATGGTGTACAACTTGAAGGGGAACCTACAGATGTTCCCATGCACATGCTGTCCTTGGTCTTGGACGTGGAGGTCACAGTTATGGGAGCTGCTTTTTGGATTAGCAGAGGTGAGTATCTAAGATTTTTTTTAAAAGAGTTTATTTACAGCGTGGTAACAGGCCCTTCCGGCCCAACGAGTCCGCGCTGCCCATTTTAAACCCAATTAACCTACCCGTACACCTTTGCAATGTGGGAGGAAACCGGAGCACCCAAAAGAAACCCACGCAGACACGGGGAGAACATACAAACTCCTTACAGACAGCGACGGGAATCGAACCCTGATCGCTGGCGCTGCAATAGCGTCGCGCTAACCGCTACGCTGCCGTGCCGCCGTCTGCAGCGTGTTTTACAGATAGTACATGTTGCAGCTATAGTGCACCAGTTGTAAAGGGAACGAATATTTAAACTGACAGATGGGTCGCAATCAAATAGTCTGTATTGCTTTAAATGTTTGGGGGATCAGGTGGTGAGTTATTTGCTCCAGGCACCTAAGTCACTGACCTGCTCTTGCTTTATGTGGCTGGTCAGTTGAGTTTCAGGATAATGGTGACCCTCCAGGTTGTTCACGGTAGGGAACTTGGTGATGGTCATCCACTGAATGTCAAGAATTGGTGGTTATACTCATTTGTTAGAGTTGGTTGTTGCTTGGCACTTCTGTGGCATGAAACTTACTGGGGCATTATTTCCCACGCTCACTTTAAACCTACCAGTTTCACTGGAAAATGTATTGTTCTATTGATGTGAATTTAAAAGATGTGAATTAAAAGTGTGTTGGAGTATTAATAGAATAATATACCATAATTTGGAAAATCTTTTTGTCTGATACTGCCAAGTCCTGATCATGCTGGATTAATGTTTTACTGTGTTTGCTACTTATCAGCTCATATCTGAATGTTGTTTGTCTTTCTGCTTGCAGGTATGTAAAGTTTTAATTTTGAGGAGTTGAGAATGGAATAGAAGATTTTCCAATCATCAGATGTCCTCATTTTTGGTCACGTAATGGGAGGCAGGTCACTGATAAGCATTTGAAGATAGTTGGGCTTAGAACACTGCCATGAGGAACTCCTGAAGGTGGGACCTCCAACAACCATGATTGTCTTACTTTGTGCAGTGTTTACTGCTTGACATCCATTGACTTCAATTTTGACTCTTGATGCCACACTTGGTCAAATGCTGCCTTGTTGTCAAGATCAATGATTCTCACATCACCTCTGTAATTCTGCTCTTTGATCCATGCTTGAACCAAGGCTATGATGAAGTCTGGAGCTGTGTGGTCTTGGTGAAATCTAAACCGGATGTTGGTGAGCATATTATCGGAGAACAAGAACCACTTGATAACACTGTTGATAATGCCTTTCATTACTCTGACTGTAAGTTAATTAGAAGGTAATTAGTCAGATTGGATTTGTTCTACTGTTTATTAACAGAACATAACTGGATGATACTCCATTTGTCACATACATACTTGTGTTGTAACTGTACTAGAGCAGCTGGCTAGAGGCATGGTTAGATCTTCAGTACTACACCTGGGATGTGGTCTGAACCTGCAGTTTTTGCTGTATCCAGTGATCTCAGCCAATTCTGTAATTACGGGGAGTGAATCAAATTGGCTGAAGACAGATTCTGTGATGGAGGAGATCTCAGGGGATGGATCATCCACTCACACTTCAACCTGATTATCCTTCTGCATCCTTCAACCTTGTCTTAAGCACTGTCTGCCATTACAGAGGATGAGGCTATTCTTGGAGCCTCTTCCTACCCCCATTAGAGTCATAGAGTCTTACAGCATGGAAACAGGCCCTTTGGCCTAACGTGTCCATGCTGACTGTGTTGCCCAACGAGCTCGTCCCATCTGCCTGCATTTGAACCATAGCACTCTAAACCTCTCGTATGTACTTATTTAGATGGCTTTTAAATGTTGCTAATGTGCCTGCTTCAACCACTCTTTCTGGCAGCTCATTCCAAATACGCATCACCCTTTTTGTGAAGAAGCTGCCCCTGATGTCCCTTTTAAATATCTCGCCTCTGATCTTAAATCTCGCCCTCTTGTTTCTAGCACCCACTTCCTGGGAAAAAGACTATGTGCTTTCACCATGTCTATGCCCCTCGTGATCTTGTATACCTCTCTCAGGTCACCCCTCAATCTCCTACATTCCAGGGAATAAAGTCCCAGTTTACGCAACATCTCCTTGTAAATAAGGCCCCATCCTATACTCAGTTGATGAAGGCCAGCATGCCAAGGGCCTTCTTCATCTCCCTATCTACCTGTGATGCCACTTTCAGCAAAGTGTGCACTTACACTCCCAGGCCCCTCTGTTCCATCACACTCCCCAGGGCCCTACCATTCATTGTATAAGACCTACCCTGGTTTGACCTCCCAAAATGCAATACCTCATATTTCTCTGGATTGTAAGGCATTTAGCTATCCTTAGCCCATATTCCTAACTGATCAAGATCCCCCCTGTAGTTTTTCATAACCTTTTACACTGTGTACAACACTAGAGATTTTAGTATCATCCACAAACTTACTAACCATGCTTTGTACATTTACATCCAAATCATTTATATAAGTTAAAAACAACAAAGGTCCCAGCACCGACCCCTGTGGCACACCACTAGACACAGGCCTCCAGTCCAAGAAACAACCCTTGACCATCACCATCTGCTTCCTACCACTGAGCCAATTATGAATCCAGTCAGCTATCTCCCACTGGATCCCATGTGATTTAACCTTCCAGACTAGCATGCCATGAGAGACCTTGTCAAAAGCCTTGCTAAAGTCCCTATAGACAACATCCACTGTCCTACCCTCATCCACCCTCTTGGTTACCTCCTCAAAGAACTCCAAGAGGTTTGTCAGACACGACTTCCCACAAACAAAGCAGTACTGACTGTTCTGAATCAGACCCCATCTCTCCAAATGTTGGTAAAACATTAACTCTTTAATTATTCATCACCATTCAAGACTAGATGTGACAGAACATTGGTTGCGGGATTGCTTAGCTTTATCTGATGCATGCTGTTTTTGCTGGTTACTAGGTTACAGGACAATGTGCTGCTGCCTCAGGCCAGAATCTCAGGTTGCTTGATGCTGCTCCCAGCATTCCCTTCTACACTGCTCAATGAGCCAGGTTTGATCTCCTAGCTTGATAGTAATGATAGAGTGAGGAATATGCCAAGCCACTAGTTTACAGATTGTGGAGGAGGTGTCCATATCAAGAGAGAGGATGTGTTGGAGCTGTTAGAAAATATTAGGACAGATATTCAGGGGCCTGACAGAATATTCCCCAGGCTGCTCTGCGAGGCGAGGGAGGAGATCGCTGAACCGTTGGCTAGGATCTTTAGTCCTCGTTGTCCACGGGAATGGTACCGGAGGATTGGAGGGTGGCAAATGTTGTCCCCTTATTCAAAAAGGGTAGTAGGGATAGTCCAGGGAATTATAGACTAGTGATCCTTACATCCGTGGTGGGCAAGCTGTTGGAAAGGATTCTTAGAGATAGGATCTATGGCATTTAGAGAATCATGGTCTGATCAGGGACAGCCAGCATGGCTTTGTGAAGGAAAGATCATGTCTCACAAGCCTGATAGTGTTCTTTAAGGAGGTGACCAAGCAGATTGATGAGGGTAGTGCAGTAGATGTGGTCTACATGGATTTTAGTAAGGCATTTGACAAGGTTCCACATGGTAGGCTTCTTCAGAAGGTCAGAGGGCATGAGATCCAGGGAAGCTTGGCCATGTGGATTCAGAATTGGCTTGCCTATAGAAAGCAGAGAGTTGTGGTGGAGGGAGTGCATTCAGATTGGAGGGCTGTGACTAGCAGTGTCCCACAAGGATTGGTTCTGGGACCTCTGCTTTTTGTTATTTTTATTAATGACTTGGATGAGGGGGGTAGAAGGGTGGGTTGGCAAGTTTGCAGAGGACACAAAGGTTGGTGGTGTTGTGGATAGTGTGGAGGACTGTCAAAGATTGCAGGGGGACATTGACAGGATGCAGAGCTGGGCTGAGAAGTGGCAGATGGAGTTCAGTCCAGAGAAGTGTGAGGTGGTACACTCTGGAAGGACAAACTCCAAGGTGGAATACAAAGTTAATGGCAGGATTCTGGGTGGTGTGGAGGAGCAGAGGGATCTGGGGGTTCATATCCACAGATCCCTGAAAGTTGCCTCACAGGTGGATAGGGGAGTTAAGAAAGCTTATGGGATGTTAGCATAAGTCGTGGGATCGAGTTTAAGAGCCGTGAGGTAACGATGCAGCTCTACAAAACTCTGGTTAGACCACACTTGGAATACTGTGTCCAGTTCTGGTCACCTCATTTATAGGAAGGATGTGGAAGCATTGGAAAGGGTGCAGAGGAGATTTACCAGGATGCTGCCTGAGAGTATGCATTATGAGGAGAGACTAAGGGAGCTAGGGCTTTACCCTTTGGAGAGGAGGATGAGAGGAGACAATGATAGAGGTATACAAAATATTAAGAGGAATAGATAGAGTGTACAGCCAACACCTCTTTCCCAGGGCACCAATGCTCAATACAAGAGGGCATAGCTTCAAAGTAATGGGTGGGAAGTTTAAGGGAGATATCAGAAGGAGGTTTTTTTTTTACCTAGAGTGGTTGGGGTGCAGGGTGCTCTGCCTGGGATGGTGGGGGAGGCAGGTACATTGGTTAAATTCAAGAGTTTGCTAGCTAAGCATATGGAGGAATTTAAAATAGAGGGATATGTGGGAGGAAGGGGTTAGATAGCGTTAGGCAAGGTTTAAAGGTCAGCACAACATTGTGGGCCTGTATTGTGCAGTACTGTTCTATGATTTCATAGCTCTTTTTAATGCTGCTAGATCTTTTGATTTTATTCCATTTAGCATGGCTATATTGCCACACAATACAATGTGAAGATGGGATTTTGTCTTTGCAAGGACTGTGCAGTGGTCACTTCTACTGATCTTATCATGGACATATTAAGTAGTATTGGTTCATTAAATACCTAGTATAGATCCAATCTGGTAATTCTGTCCTTCAAGACAGGGCCAGTTCAGTTGGCAGTGGTGCCACCAAGCCACTCTTGGTGATAGTCTTTGAAATGATTATATAACTAAAAGGGCACTGACTCATGGCTGAGGGAGGACAGGTGGTAATCAGGAGGTTTCCATGCCCACGTTTGATTTGTTGCCATAAGCTGTCATGGAGTCTATGTTGAGGACTCCCAGGACAACTGCCTTCTACCTGTAGATCACTGTGCCCCAGCACTGGTGGTCTATGACATTCCCAGGGATCATGTTGGAGGAGTCTGATGTGTATGATTCTGTGAATATGATTATGTCAGCCTTTTGCTTGTATAGCCTGTGGGACATTCCTTTTCAGTTTCAAGTTCAAGATTATAATGTAACTGACCAGCTTGCTGGACCATTTCAGAGTCTGGTTAATAATTAACCACATTACTATGGTTCTGGAATGACATGTTTGTTAGACCAGGTGAGGATGTCAGTTTTTGCCCTGTGTACAACATTACTGTACCAGATCTGTTTTTATGACAATCCAGTAGTTTTTTTGGTCATCATTCTTAGGACTAGTTGAATGATTAATAATATGCAATTAAAATAAAACAGTTTAAATACCACTGTCATGGTGGGATTTTAGACTATTGTTAGTCCAGGATCTGGGTTACTAATCTGCTAACTTTAAACACTGCACCATCATTGAACTGTGTAACAGCCTTGTCATAATTCCTTTCAAAATATTTAGTTTTGTATTATTTAAGATCTTCATAGAATACTACAGCAGTGCAGGCCCAATAGCCCACAATGTTGTGCTGACATTTTATCCTGCTCCAAGATCTATCTAACCCTTCCCTCCCACATAGCTGCTGCTCCATACACCTTAACAACCCTATTGACCTGCATGGAAACCTTGAGGGATCTATGGACATGGACCCCAAGATCCTTCTGCTCCTCCACACTGCTCAGAGTCCTGCTATTAACCTTTTGTTCTGCCTTCAAATTAGATCTTCCAAAGTGAATCACTTCACACTTATCCGGGTTGAACTCCATCTGCTACTTCTCAGCCCAGCTCTGCATTCTCAGTATCCTGTTGTAATCTACAGCAACCTTCTACACTATCCACAACACCATCTTTTGTATCATCAGCAAACTTACTAACCCACCCTTCCACATCCTCATACAAGTCATTTATAAAAATCACAAAGAGCAGGGGTCACAGAACAGATCCCTGCAGAACACCACTGGTCACCAACCTCCAGGCAGAATACGCTCCATCTACCACCACCCTCTTCTATGGGCAAGCCAATTCTGAATCCACAGTCAAGTTTCCCCAGATCCCATGCCTCTTGACTTTGAATAAGCCTTCCATGAGGAACCTTATCAAACACCTTACTAAAATCCATGTACACCACATCCCCTGCTCTACCTTTATCAAGGAATTCAGTAAGACTCATGAAGCACGACCTGCCCCTCAAAGCCATGCTGACAGTCCCTAATCAGCCTATGCTTCTCTAAATGCCCATAAATCCTGTCTCTAAGAATCTTCGCCAGTAATTTGTCTACCACTGAAGACTCACCAGTCTTTAATTCCCAGGGTTATCCCTACTCCCTTTCTCAAGGAAAGATTTGCCACCCTCCAATCATCTGGCACTACTCCAGTGGCCAGTGAGGATGCAAAGATCATCACCAAAGGCACAGCAATCTCCTCCCTTGCTTCCCATAAGCTTGGATATCCCATCTGGCCTCAGTGACTTGTCTATCCTAAAGTTTTTCAGTAGTTCCAGCACATCCTTTTTCCTCACATCAACATTCCCTAGCATATCAGCATGTTGTACGCCATCCTCAGTCATCGAGGTCTCTCTCACTGCTGAATACTGAAAAATATTCACTAAGTACCTCCCCTACCTCTTATGACTCCAGGCACGTTTCATCTTTTATCCCTGATCAATCCTACCCTCAGTCTAGTCATCCTCTTATTCATCACATGTGTAGAGCACCTTGGTGTTTTCCTTGATCCTGCTTGCCAAGGCCTTCTCATGCCCCCTTCTAGCTTTCCTAAGTCCATTCTTAAGCTCCCTCCTGGCTACCTTGTAACTCTCCAGAGCCTTGTCTGATCTATGCTTTCTAAACCTCAGATATGCTTCTTTCTTCTTGACAAGATACTCTACATCTCATGTCAACCACGGTTCCTTCACTCTACCACCCTTACCCTGCCTCAAGGGGACAAACCCATCCAGAGCCTCATGCAAGTGTTCCTTAAACAACCTCCACATTTCCACTGTGCACTTCAAGAAGATCTGTTCCCAATTTACGCTCCCAAGTTCCTGCCTCATTGCATAATTCCCTCCCCCAATTAAATATTTTCCCATATGTTTAGCCTATATTTAATATTTAGCCTAGTAATTTCTGGGGTAGGGACATGTTCAGCACAGCTTTGTGGGCCAAAGGGCCTGAATTGTGCTGTAATTGTTCTATGTTCTATGTCCTATATCATCTGCTCCTATCCCTCTCCAAGGCTATGGTAAAGATCAAGGAATTATGGTCACCATCTCCAAAGTGCTCTCCCACCAAGAGATCTGAAAACTGATCAGGCTCATTACCTCGTACCAGGTCCAGTATGGCCTCTCCTCACCAGCCTGCCTGCATACTGTGACAGGAATCCTTCCTGTACACACCGAACAAACTCCATCCCATCTATCCCCTTTACACTAAGGAGGTGCCAATCAATTAGGGAAGTTGAAATCACCCAGGACAATAACCCTGTTATTTTTGCACCTCTCCAAAATCTGCCTCCCAATCTGCTCCTCAGCAGCTCTGCTGCTATTGAGGGTGTCTGTAGAATACTCCCAATAGAGGGAATGCTCCCTTCCCATTTCTGACTTCCACCCACACTGACTCAGTGGATGATTCCTCCAGGACATCCTCCCTTTCTACAGCTGTGACACTGTCCGTGATCAGCAAAGCCACTCCCCCACCTCTTTCACCTCCATCCCCGTCCCTTTTAAAGTATCTAAACCCCAGAATATCCAGCAGCCATTCCTGCCCTTGCAACAGCCAAGTCTCTGTAATGGCCACCACATCATAGTTCCACATACTTACCCACGTTCTAAGTTCATCAGCCTTGTTCCTGATACTTCTCGCATTACAGTAGACACTTCAGCCCATCCAACTGACTGCAATTTTGCCCTTTCAACTGCCTATCCTTCCTCAGTCTTTCTACACTCTGCATCTACTTGTACACTAAATGAACCAAGCTCTGACCTATCACTCTGGTTCCCATCCCCCTGCCAAACTAGTTTAAACCCTCTCCAACAGTTCTAGCAAACCTGCCCACAAGAATATTGGTCCCCCTACAGTTCAGGTGTAACCCATCCCTTTTGTACAGGTCGTACCTTCCCCAAAAGAGATCCTAATGATATTTGTATATGAAACCCTGTCCCCTGCACCAATTTCTCAGCCACACATTCATCTGCCAAATCCACCTATTCTTACCCTCACTGGTAAGTGGCACAGGCAGCAATCCAGAGATTACTACCCTTGAGGTCCTGCTTTTCAGCTTCCTACCTAACTCCTTATATTCCCTCTTCAGGACCTCATCTCTTTTCCCACCTATGTCATTGGTACTAATATGTACTATTACCTCTGGCTGTTCACCTTCTCCCTACAGAATGCTGTGGACCCAGAGACATCCCTGACCCTGGCACCAGGGAGGCAACATACCATCCAGGAGTCTTTTTCACATCTACAGAATCTGTCTCTTTTCTCCCCCCCGCCCCCCCCAATACTATGGAATCCCCTATCACTACCACTCTTCTCCCCCTTCCCTTCTGCATTCTGCACCACATGACCAGACTCAGTGCCAGAGACCTAGTCACTGCAGCTTTCTGCTGGTAGGTCATTCCCCCCCCCCCCCCCCCCCCCAACAGTATCCAAAGCAGTATACCTGTTATTGAGGGGAACAGTCACAGGGGTACTCCACACTATTCACCATCCTTTTCCTGAAGGTCACCCAGCTACTTGCCTCCTGCAGCCTCAGAGTGACTGCCTCCCTGAAGCTCTTGTCTACGTACTCCTCAGTATCCCATAGGAGCCAAAAGTCATCCAGCTGCAGCTCCAGTTCCCTAACAGGGTCTGTAAGGAGCTGCAGCTGGATGCACCTCATGCAGATGTGGTCATCAGGGAGACTGGAGGTCTCCCAGAACACCCACATCTCACAAGCTGAGCACACCACTGACCCTGGAGACAGTCTCACTACTCTGCACTACAGGAACACCAAATCAAAGAAAGAAACTTACCAAAGCCTCAGCTTCCCCCACTCTAACAATGACCACTCCACTTACACTGCCTTACCTTTTTTTGCTGCTGTTAATAAGCCAATCAGCAGGTAACAATTTGCAAATGTGCCTCCTTTAGACTCTTGCAAGATGAAACTCACAAGCTCAGGCACAGAGACTAATTTCTTGGAGCATTGATAAAAATAGATGTGTATTGAAAGGTTGACTGGAATAATAGTGGGGCAAAATAAACACCACTGTGGTGTGTGAGCACCACCTAAAGCCAGAAATCCACAGCTACATTTTAAATGTTAAGCCATTGCTGTAGGTAACACTAATGATTGATCCGTACACGGATGTAAAGGTTTGTACTGTTTTATTGTTGTATATAGTTTGTTTTTTTATGATGAATAAAATTTATTTTAGAATAAAAAAAAAGCCATTGCTGTAATTGCCTTACTCCAGATTCTAACCCAGCACAATGTCATAGATATTTAAGACAACATTAAATCCTCTTTATTATATATTTGTCCCTGAATGTTGTTTTCTTTTGGGTTGAATACATGTAAGATATTGCCAGTTTTGCACATGCACAAAATGTTTACAGCAAGTAATGCCACTGAAACTTTTCATGTTTTAAAATGCAAATGAACCACAGGAAGCGAGCATGCCAAGTTTATCAAAGCATGGGTTAGATGAAACAAGAAAGTATTTCTTCCATTTAGAAATACTTGGAAATAATCTGTAAGAAGTAAAACAAACAAAAATTATAATCAACAAATGGAAATTCCATTTTCTTAATTTTCACTCTTTGTCTGTGGAAGGATCTGATTCCTGCAAAATTCTCTCTCCCAGTACCTCTATGTATGGTTTTCAGGAGTATTTGAATGTGGGAGCATCCATCCAAGTTCTGTCCTCAGCCATTGCTGTATGCGTGTACACCCCAGCAGGGATGTCCAGATAATAGTCAGGCAGGGGATCCCATTTCATGGACTAATTATAGGCGCTATAATACATCTGTAGGTGTGAGAGCATCCTACCTGCAGTCCTAGCCCAGTCTGAGGTTATCAAACTTGTGTATAGACTGTGGATGGAGCCTGGGATTTTAGTGGTCAATGGTGTAGGACTTCAACAATTGTTGCCTTTGACCACTTGGGTGATTGGTGGGAATTGGGAGCTTGTGGTGCAATGACTGGACCTTGTGAGCCACAAAGCAAATTTTGGAGCTAACATCCCAGTCCGATCACTCTGATTCTGGTGATTTATGAGGCATCCCTGGTAGCTATCTTACACGGGAGTTTGAGCAATAATGGGAGATCAAATAAGGTTATGTAGTCTCTGAAATTTGAATTTGTAGATTGCAGTAGCTGAGTTGTACCACTAATATACAAGTGTTTTTAGAAAAAAGTACATTATCGTTTTGGAGCCAGGAGGAGCTGGAGGCTCATTCATAAGGGAAGCCTGCGGCAGCAAGCACCTGTTCTGAATGGTGACTGAATTTAAATGGAGAGAAGGAAATAGGAAGTACTTTTATTCTGACAAGCAAGGCACCTTTTAAGTCCTTCAAGTATTATCCCTGGCGTTTACGCATCTCCCGTGCCATTCGACAATATTCACACACCGGACAGCATCCAATCATTATTGCATCATCACAGATGGTTCCCTGTACATTTTGAGAAAGGAAGAATTTTGGTTAAGTTTTGAAGTCCAAGCAGTGCAATGTCACTGCCAACAAAGCAAAGAAGATCCTGGACTATACTGTTAAAGCAGAAATCAAGTTTACATTGTATGGTCTTTTGATCAAGCCGTGTGTTCTAACTATTGAGGTATAAGCGTGGAAAGGATTTGTACTCAGTAGGTTTTTAATCTCCACTGAAGTTCATTGCAGCTCATGAACATGGGATGTCAGGAACTCAGTCAACCAAAGTATGTGCAATTTATTCAAAGGCTCTTCAAAGACTGTCTTTGGATCTTTCTATACACATTGTTGTTGCCCAGAGAGCAGTTAATTGCTTGACAGTCCTTATATCAACAATTATCATTCACAACTTACATTATATACATTACAAAGGATCAAACATTGGTGGCAGTTTGAAGAACAAGTATCCGACTGAATCCTTGAGAATAATCGCAACTCTTGAGTGGGAGAGTGCCCTAATGAGTTAACGGGAACTGGGTCTATAACTTCTTAATTTGTATTATGCTAACCTTTCTTGCTTTTGGAAAATACTTTTGCAGAATGTAGGCAAAGTCTTACCTACATTTCCTATTCTGCTCGGGTGTCTTACAATCCAATGGTATGATCGATGAATTTTGCAATTTTAGGTAGCCCACATCCCTGCTGTTTTTATTTCACGCACACTCACCTATCCACCCAGTTTTCTTCTCCCTTTGTTCACCTTTCCATCACCTCCCCTTCCCCCTCCCTCACCTGGTTCTTTCTGCCCATCATCACCTCCCCATCTGGTTCCACCTATCACCTACTAGTCTCTGTCCCATCCCCCTCTGATGTGCTATAAACTAGCAATCTTTCCTCTCAGTCCCGATGTAGGATCTTGACCCGAAACATCAATCAAAATCAGGTTTACTATCACTGACATACGTTGTAAAATTTGTTGTTCTGCGGCAGCAATACAGTGCAAGACATAAAAATTACTGTAAGTTACAAATAAGTAAAAAAATAAATAGTGCAAAAGAGGAATAACAAGGTAGTGTTCATGGACCATTCAGAAATCTGATGGCAGAGGGGAAGAAGCTGTCCCTAAATCATTGAGTGTGGGTCTTCAGGCTCCTGTACCTCCTTCCCAATGATAGTAATGAAAGGAGAGCATGTCTCGGATGGTGAGGGATGCTGCCTTCTTGAGGCACTCTTGAAAATGTCCTTAATGGTGGGGAGGGTTGTGCCCATGATGGAGCTGGCTGAGTCTACAACCCTCTGCAGCCTCTTACGATCCTGCACATTGGAGCCTCCATACCAGGCGATGATGCAACCAGGCCTCCTTTACATTGGTGAGGCTCCAAGTGTGGCCTCCTCTACATTGGTCAGACCGAACGCAGACTAGGTGACCGTTTCGCAGAACACCTGCGCTCTGTCATAACCGTGACCTGCATCTCCCCGTTGCTGGTCACTTCAACTCTCCCTCCCACACTATCACTGATATGTCAGTCCTCGGCCTCCTCCACTGCCAGGAGAATTCCAAGCGCAAACTGGAGGAACAGCACCTCATTTTCCGTCTTGGAACCTTGCAGCCTAATGGCACGAATATTGAATTCTCCCACTTTAGGTAATCCCCTCACCACCCCCACCCCCCACCCCTCCCCCCCACCATACTTCTTCTCTTCTTCCCTTTCCCAGCCTCTTCCCTTTGCCCCGACCCCCAGTGGATCTGCTCTCCCCTCCTCGCCCGCACCTGCCCATCACTATCTCTTACCTGCATCTACCTATCACCACCCTGGGCCCACCCCGCCTCCCCTCTTCTGTCCACCTATCACTGCTCTGCTTTTCCCTCCTATATATTGGGCTTTCCCTTTTCCTATCTTCAGTCCTGAAGAAGAGTCTTGACCCGAAACGTTGACCGCCTGCTTTTCTCCATGGATGCTGCCTGGTCTGCTGAGTTCCTCCAGCATCATCGTATTTTTCAACCAGTCAGAATGCTCACCACTGTACATCTGTAGAAATTTGCAAGAAATTTGCAAGAGTCTTTGGTGACATACCAAAACTTCTCAAACTCCTAATGAAGTAGAGTCACTGGTGTGCATTCTTCATGATTGCATCAATGTATTGGGTCCAACTTAGATCCTCTGACATATTGGCGCCCAGGAACTTGAAAATGCTCACCCTTTCCACCGCTGACCCCTCAATGAGGACTGGTGTCTGTATCAACATACACCCTTTGCATCCATAGATCCTCAATGTCAACAAGACAAAAGAGCTGGTCGTTGACTTCAGGAAAGGGGCGGTGTACATGCACCTGTCTACATCAATGGTGCTGAGGTTGAGAGGGTTGAGAGCTTCAAGTTCCTGGGAGTGAACATCACCAATAGTCTGTTCTGGTCAAATCATGTGGATGCTATGGCCAAGAAAGCTCACCAGTGCCTCTAATTCCTCAGGAGGCTAAAGAAATTCAGCATGTCCCCCTTTGACACTCACCAACTTTTACTGATGCACGATAGAAAGCATCCTATCTGGATGCATCATGGCTTGGTACGGCAACTGCTCTGCCCAGGACCGCAAGAAACTGCAGAGAGTTGTGGACACAGCCCAGTACATCAAGGAAACCAGCCTCCCCTCCTTGGACCCTGTCTTTACCTCTCGCTGCCTTGGCGAAGCAGCCAGCATAATCAAAGACCCCACCCACCTGGGTCATCCTCTCTTCTCTCCTCTGCCATCAGGTAGAAGATACAGGAGCCTGAGGGCACGTACCACCAGGGTTAAGGACAGCTTCTACCCCACTGTGATAAGACTATTGAATGGTTCCCTCAGACGATGAGATGGACTCTGACCTCACAATCTACCTTGTTGTGACCTTGCACCTTATTGCACTGCACTTTCTCTGTAGCTGTGACACTTTGCTCTGAACTGTTTATTGTTTTTACCTTTCCTAAAGTCAATGACCAGCTCTTTTGTTTTGTTGACATTGAGGGAAAGGTTGTTGTCATGACACCATTCCACTAAGCTCTCTATCTCCTTCCTGTACTATGACTCATCGCTGTTTGAGATTCGTCCTACAACGGTGGTATCATCTGCAAACTTGTAGATGGAGTTAGAGCAGAATCTGGCCACACAGTCATGAGTGTATAGGGAGCCAAGTAGAGGGCTGAGGACGCAGCCTTGTGGGGCACCACTGTTGAGAATAATCGTGCCGGAGGTATTGCTCCCTATTCTCACTGATTGTGGTCTTTTGGTTAGAAAGTCAAGGATCCAGTTACAGAGGGAGGTGTTGAGTCCTAGGTCTTGGAGTTTGGTGACAAGTTTGCTGTTTCTTTGATGAAGAGGATGGTGGGAAAATTGTGGCTCCTTGATAGACTCCAGTTGCAGGTGTGGTGTGGGAAGAGAAGCTGTGACTAGAGATGTGTGGTTATAATTGAAAAGGAGATATTGGAATCATGAAAACAATTCCACTGTTGTGGCCTATGAGAGATTAGAGCTGTTTGAAAGCTGGGGAGAGCCAAAGCCTGATTGGTAGAGAGGTGGACATTGTAATAAGGGGCCACATTCAAAGACTTTGGAAAGGAAAAGCAAGTTGAAGATAAGCCAAGTGTTTGTTGTGGTTAGGTTTTGTTTTGAAGAGCTGACAATGATGATCATGGCAGTTCTGGATGAGTGGAGTGTAGTGAAAGAGGCATTGCCTGAGAATATTGCATCGTGTCTGAAGGGAATGGAGGAAGACTATTACTGCCTCTGATAGTGCCAGTCCCAGGCTACAGGGATGGTAGAAAGAAATACTACACCCTAGGGAGGTGGTCTGGAGCATGATACATTTTCCTGCTGCCACCTATGTTCATTTTACCATTTAGTAATACATGTTGGTTATGGCACTGTGTTATTTTATTCCCTTCACATTTATTGTACTTGCTCTACCACGCGTTGCACAGTGGTGCAACAACAGAGTTGCTGTTTCACAGTTCCAGTGACCCGAGTTCGATCCAGACCTCTGGTGTTTACTGTGTGGAGTGTGCACGTTCTCGCTGTGACTCCCACATCCCAAAGTCATGCAGATTGATAGACTAATTGGCCACTGTAAATTGCCACGAGTGTGTAGGTGAGTGGTAGAACCTGAGGGCAGTTGATGGGAATGTGGGGAGAATAAAATGGGTTTAGTGTAAATGGGTTCTTGATGGTTGGTGTGGTCTCACTGGGCCAAGGCACCTGTTTCTGTGCTGTATCACTCTATCAAGGTGGCACCTCACCACTCTCTCCTCAAAGACAATGAGGATTGTGCAATGAGTGATGGCTTTGCTAGAGAAGCAGAACTGCATCCACTTGCTTGGCATCTACTGTCTATTATCAGGCACACAATTGTCATGAATTTGGATGGAGAGGGGTACTGGTGGAGGTTGGTAGGGTGTACCACTAGTCAAACCACATGTGGTTGCAGGAACTCAGCAGGCTGGTCAGCATCAGTAGACGGAAATAGACAGTTGACATTTATCTGGACTGGGGTGGGTGGGGGGGCAGGGGGGGAGGTAAGGGGGGGTGGTATACAGAGCCAGCAGTGACAAGTGCATATAGTGATAGGCAGGTGAGTGAATTAGACAAAGACAACATAGGCAGGGTGGAGAGAGGAATGTGGGACAATGAAGTGATAACTGTGGAAGCTAGAAGATAATCAAGTGTGGAATGTAAATGGTGCAGAGATGGAATATAAAAAAACAAATACAGAGGCTGGAGGATGGGGGTGGCTGGTATGGATATGGAAGATAGAATGATTGGAAGAACCAGGAAGGGGGGGGGGGCTGTAGCTGGGGGCTGGGGAATGGGAGGAGGCTTTGGGTAGAAGAAGGGAATGGAGAGAGGGTTACCTGAAATGGGAGAACTCAATATTCATGCCGTTGGGCTGAAGGCTACCCAGGTGAAATATGACCTTTCCCTTTTAGGACAAAAATGCATAGAAAAATTCCATGATTCCTATATAATGGCAGTGCCAAAGTAGTATCTGTATTTGAAAGCAATGAGAGAGGAATCCTTTCCCCCAACAATGGAAGCAAAGGTTGCTGAAATGGAAGAGCAATGCTGACAAAATGGCTTAAATGTCCTTAATAATGGAATATTCTTGTGTGGGATAAAGGGCGGAGGTAAAGATGACAATTGACCATCCACCTACCTCGATACCATATGAAAGGCGCATATGTGTTCTCAGTGCCACCATAGCTCCAGGGATCATGGCAACACAGCAGTTTTCTCCATAATTGTTGGCCAAATAACATCCCATAAACATTGGGCAGAAGAAACCAAAACAACCTGTGAAAAAAGACATTACTTTCAGTGTATTTTATTGCTTCTCTAATTCATCAACTATCCCACTATAACATGTTGTTGGTGTTACTAGTCCAGAAGAGCCCAAGGTCAGATCCCATTTGACAGTTTAAGGATTTGGAACCAGTTGGAAATGGTTAATGGAAATGCAACAAAAAGCTGGCATTAGAAAAAAATGACCACAGAGCTGTCAAAACTTATTTTCTCACATCATTTAGGCAAGGATACTTTCGTTTAGCACCACATTTATGTAGCCTGGTCTATCTCTGATCCCAGATCAAATTAACATGGGGTCAAACCTTAACTTCTGTTGGAAGGGATCTAGCCAACCACTCAATTGTTTCAAAATTAATTGCCCATTTAAAATTCAGTGATTCAAATGGTGACCCAACTAGAGAAGTTGATGATACAAATTGGAAGGTGCTTATTAACATAGTGGGAATAAGGGATGCCCAGTAGTGAGTGGCTTTTCCTCTGATTCTTATTCCATGGCATGTGGTAATCTGGGTGTGCATGGTTTTACATAAATATAAGTTTTGACATCGAAGTGTAAAGAGGAAGTCCTTATGAACAGATTTACTTTCTGCTTCTTTAAATAACATTGTTTATCTCTACTGTTTAATTAGCCACTCCTTAATAGAGAAGATGGCAAGGATGATCACCTTGTATTGCTGCTCATGTCTAACCAGGCCTTAGAATATCTGTGGTATAGTTCTTCTTTGCTGGCACCTGTGGAACATTTGGTTCAGTCTTCAGAACCTGCAGTATTGTGCCCTTTTTTTGGTGGGGGGGAAGGGGGCAGGGGGAGAGGGGGTGGCTTGGGAGGGGAGTGCAACCTCTCCTTTGAAGCATCTGTTTAAGTCCAAGTCATTACTTCCTCATTGGGCCTGATGTTTCTGGCTTTCTGTAGCTGAATTTGCAGACAGTCATAAACCAATGTAACCCTCTGGGATTACACCATGGAGTCTCGAAGGAGTTCCCATTGAGGTTAAAAATTCAAGATTTATATTTGTCACCTCTTGTTCGTCGGACGTATATTTGTATATTTGTGACGTGTTAAGCCCACCTCTGGGGATATCATTCTCCTGGAGAAAGAATTTCCATGAAACATTAACTCTGTTTCACTCCACACAGATGCAGCCTGACCAGCTCCATCTGCTTTAATCTCTGCTTGTTTGCTCTTTCTTTATTATGTCAATGGAAGGGTGACTTATAAACTCAACATGAGTTTAACTTGCAACAGTTAAATTGCAAAGAATTCAATGATTAATGAACTTACAGACAGTCATATCGTCACAAACATTGCATAATCCTGTGCTCCATTTCCCGCCTCTATTCACCACAACTCCAGGCTGTTGAATAATCACAGTTGTTGCCATGCTTGAGATTAACGGAACTGATGTCTTTAAGAAGGGACACAGTGGAAAAGGAAAATTAATCAATAATTATGAGCAATTAGATTTACAAAACTTCAAATTATATCTCATTTAGAAAACCAAAAATAATAATGATAGTAAAATTCACTACAGTCCTGAATAACACAGATTTGACTTTCTGTGCCGTGTTAGGTGATCTGGTCCAGAAGGATTATGAGCGCCCTCTAAATCTGTTGTGTTTGTTTCATATTGTAAGATCAATGTAATTTGCCAGAGGGTGGCGGGAAATATTCAGTCTGCTTCCTGTTGCTGCTATACCCACTTGGCTCTGTGCCTTACACTTAACTGTTTGGCAAAGATAATCTCAGACTCACCTGTAGTTCACAAGCTCAAATACCTCATCAACTTCTGTGACAAGCTTGGGCAACGAGTTCCAGTTTGGGCTCACATCTGTAAAGTGTCAGCTTGGGGGAGTTAGCAGAGGTTGCTGGCATCATATTTCGGTTGATAATACACTCGTTCAAAGTCTCGCTGCCTTGGTGAAGCAGCCAATATAATCGAAGACCCCACCCACCCGGGTCATTCTCTCTTCTCTCCTCTTCCATCAGGCAGAAGATACAGGAGCCTGAGGGCACGTACCACCAGATTTATGGACAGCTTCTATCCCACTGTGATAAGACTATTGAACGGGTTCCCTTATACGATGAGATGGACTCTGACCTCACAATCTACCTTGTTGTGACCTTGCACCTTATTGTCTACCAGCATTGCACTTTCTCTGTAGCTGTGACACTCTGTACTCTGTTATTGTTTTACCTGTACTACCTCAATGCACTCTGTACTAACGCAATGTAACTGCACTGTGTAATGAATTCACCCGTACGATCGGTATGCAAGACAAGTTTTTCACTGTACCTCAATACAAGTGACAATAATAAACCAATACCATAAGGTTATGGGTTGAAAGTCCACACCATCCTAGCCTGGTAGTATCGTGCTTATTGACAGATGTTGTTTACATCTGGTGGATCCTGCCCAGTCTTCACTCATTTACAGATATAGTGCTTTACTTGGTGGAG
This sequence comes from Pristis pectinata, assembly GCF_009764475.1. Lineage (NCBI taxonomy): Eukaryota > Metazoa > Chordata > Chondrichthyes > Rhinopristiformes > Pristidae > Pristis > Pristis pectinata. The sequence goes on along the minus strand of NC_067426.1, from coordinate 32,656,124 downwards.
TGGGTGATGTGGGGGGGAGGTGGGGGGGTGAGGGTGGTATCTCATCCAGACGTGGGAAAAGACAAAATGAGTTTCTAATTCACTGGGAACATCTTTGGTGCTGGTAACATGACGACAGTTGTTTTAAAGTCAGATTCAAATCAGAATCAGTTTATTATTAGTGACTTATATGTCGTGAAATTTGTTGTTTTGCGGTGGCAGTACAGACATAAAATTACTATAAATTACAAAATAAATAAACAGTTCAAAAAAAAGGAATAACAAAGTAGTGTTCATGGGTTCATGGACCGTTCAGAAATCTGATGGCTGGGGGAAGAAGCTGTTTCTAAATCACTGAGTGTTGGTCTTCAGGCTCCTGTACCTTCTCCCCGATAGTAGTAATGAGAAGAGGGCATGTCCTGGATGGTGAGGGACCTTAATGATGGATGCCGCCTTCTTGAGGCACCGCTTCTTGAAGATGTTCGTGATGGTGGGTAGAGTTGTGCCTGTGATGGAGCTGGCTGAGTCTACAACACTCTGCAGCCTCTTGCATTGGAGCTTCTGTACCAGACTGTGATGCAACCAGTCAAAATGCTCTCCACCGTACATCTATAGAAATTTGCAAGAGTCTTTGGTGACATACTAAATCGCCTCAAACTCCTAATGAAGTAGAGCCGCTGGCGTGCCTTCTTCGTGATTGCATCAATGGGTTGGGTCCAGGATGGATTCTCCGAGATGTTGATGCCCAGGAACTTGAACGGTCTTAGCTCAAATGGACTTTTTCCTGAATCAGCACAAAACTTCTGACACTTGAATATTTAATGTTCCTCCTTTTATAAGCACATTTTGCTTCTCCAATTTTTATTCCATTCATGAGTAATATTTCAATTGCTTTCCTTTGGTTAGCATTTTCTCTCCTTTCTTCCCATATCAGCTCTTCCCCAAAGCTTTACTATTCAGTGTTTTTCACTCAGATGCAATAGGCATCAGTTAATTGTCTTAAACTTATTTACTTTCATTATTTATCTGGAGAAATGCAATGCAAGTCATCTCATAGCAAATCTCTCTGCAAATCACAAACCTACTGAATTCTCCAGTGTTTTTCTACATTCAGCAGTGACACTTTTAAAGGGAGGTGCAGCACAGGTTAATTATACAAAGAATATACCCCTTGAGCCTGCTCCAAAGTTCAATGATATTATGGCTGATCTTCCAAGGGCACCATTTTCCTGATGTATCCTTCAATTCCCTTGTACCCAAAAATCTATTGGTCTCATTCTTGATTACACTTGTCATATACGCAACCACAGCGCCCTCAGCTGAAGAAATCCTAAAGATTCATTACTGTACTCAGCTCGTCCTAAACCGTTGATTCCTCACACAGAGACTGTAGGGAGAGAATTGGTAATGTTGGCATGTGCAACTCATAATGGACAATTAACCTGCACTTATTTGAACTGATAGAGGCTGCTTGGAAAATTCATCTGTATAATCCATTACCATGATTGGAGTCAACAGCCAGCTTGTTTCTGGCCTTGATTCTGAAGCACTCATCAAGTTCAGTTGTGAACTAGCAGTTCACACTAGTCGATGACTATTGAACCCAAGCCGGCACTTTTTAATGAGGAAGCGCTTTGTAGGTACGAATACAAAAATAATGTAGTGTAGAAGTCCAGAACATGATGGTGGACCAATGCAGTACCTGAGGATTTACTGAGTCAGGTGGAGAAGCAGAAAGATGTACTCTACCCACAGGAGGATTAAGAAACCCTCCAGGTGTACTGTTAAGCACAAATAGGTAGAGACCATAGTTGAAGTGAGTACAAAGAATCAAACCCCAAGTATCTGGAACCAATGCAAGACGAGCAATCTTAAAACTGGTCAAGATTAATGATGCATTGTCATTTTCCTTGTCACCCAATAGACCAATAACCCTTGCCTCCCTAACGCTAACCCTTCTCCCCCAATAGACCAATAGTTTCACCGACTGCTCAACAGAATACATCCCCATCACTTGACCACCAACAATCTTTATCAAGTAAGACTCTGGCATAATACTTGTGCATCTCCCAACACACACACTCCTCTAAGCCTCACATGCAAAATGCTAAGCTTTCACAAAGCACCAACTATAGCAGGCACACATGGACTTCATTTGGCACACAATTACTGGTATCAGCAGCAGACTAGTAGGGGTAACAATTATAGCCCAAATACTGGAACTGGAACTAACTCAAAAGAATAGTTTAATCGTAGGATCTGGATGTGGTGAGTGGGCTGCAGTCAGAGGAGAACATCTCACACACACACACACACACACATACACACACACACACGTTCTGCTGCAGAGGATTCAGGTGAACAATTTTTTTTACACATCCTTAAAATAATCAAAATAGCACTGATTAAAACTTTAAAATACTCACATCCTTCAACTTTCACAGAGCACAAATCTTTTGAAGGCAGAAAGTAGTGTCACCGAAACCACACACTTCCTTAATTCTTAACGGCACACTCCACTCACAATGCTGCCGTATACATTGTAACCGGTAAGTGCACTCTGCGCTGAAGCAGCATACTTAAAACTTTTTAAGTCACACCCATAATACATCAATCAACACAATCTATCAAACAGTAATAGCTCATTAATTGTTCACTCTTCTCTACAGTAATTTTTAATTTATGAATGTTCAATTTACAGTTTTTGCTATAATGCCATTGACATTTTGGGACAGGTGTCTTAGACTTACAAAGCTACTTTTCACAATAACTAATAGTTTACCACTCTGCCTGCATGAATACACTGCATCCAAAAACCCACAATGCATTTTGTCCAGCTTGATCCCCACAAAATTTAGCAAAACTAAATGTTTTCCAGGAATGCATCCCTTTTTCATATTTATTCATAATAAAAGACAAACTATATACAACAATAAAACAGTGCAAGCCTTTACATTCTTGTACAGATTAATCATTAGTGTTACCTTTTTATATATAAAAAAACAGCACCGATGCCACTCATGTGGCTCCCTGGGGGCTACCCAGTCCCGTATTTACAATATTTGAGGGGCTTCCTCGCCTGACTCAGCCCCTCCCTCTCCAGTGGCAGAAGAACCCTAAACTGTAGTCCTTCCCCACCAAGCCCTTGTGTTGGCTGCATCCAGCTTCAGTGCGTCCCTCAGCACGTACTCCTGCAGCCTGGAATGTGCCAGTCGGCAGCTTTCCCCTACGGACATCTCGCAGCGCTGGGAGACCAACAAGTTTCAGGCAGACCAAAGAGCATCCTTCACCAAGTTGATGACCTTCCAGCAGCAGTTGATGTCCGTCTCTGTGTGTGTTCCCGGGAACAGCCGGTAGATCAGAGAATCCTCTGTTACCACTATAGTCCTTCTGGTGAAGGTGTTTCCATAGTGCTGTTGAGTTCCGGGATTAAGACCCAGTGATGATGAAGGAATGGGGATACAGTTCAAAGTCAGGATAGGGTGCAACTTGGAGGGGAATCTGCAAGTGATATTTTTCCCATTTAGTAGCAGTCCTTGTTCTTGGTGGTGAGGCCATGAGTTTAGAAAGTATGTTGGTGTAGTTGAGTCAAGTAACTGCACTGCATTTTGTAGATGGCGCAACCTGAGACCATGGTGTGATGGCGGTAGGGAGAGTGAATGTTTAGGCTGGTGCATGGTGTTATTAGTCGGATTAGGTTTGCCTTGTTTTTAAAAGAGGGGCATACCCACATTGTCAGGTAGATGCCAGGGTTGTAACTGTACTGGAACAGCTTGGCTGGAGGTTCATCTTATTCTGGAGGCAAGTCTTCAGTATTTTATCTAGTTATCTAGTTTCATTGCCTTTGCTGTGTCTAGTGTTCTTAGCCATTCCTTGATACCATGGAGTGAATAGACTTGGCTGAAGACTGGCAACTTGATTGTGGGGATCGTCCACTTCTGCCTGAACATCTTTCTGCAAGCTTCAACCTCATCTTTAGCACTCACATATTGGGCTGTACAACCACTGAGGATGTGTTTGATGTTGGAGCCTCCTCCTTCCAAAAGCTGCTTAAATATCCAGCACAATCCACAACTATGACAGAACTGCAGGGTGTTGGTTGTGGGGTTGCTTGGCCTTGGCAATTGCATGCTACTTTTACTATTAAGCATGTGCGTCATCCTGTGCTGCTGCTTCACCAGGTTGGGACCATGTTTTAGCTGTGCCTGCAATGCTGCTGGAATTTTCTTGAACCAGGCTTGCTCCCCTAACTTAATTGTAATGATAGACTAATGGTTATACAAAGTCATGAGGTTGGGATGTCCTTAATGAATACTTTGCTTCAGTATTCACCAGAGAGAGAGACCTTGACGTTTGTGAGGATGGCATATGACAGACTGATATGCTAGGGCATGTCAACGTGAGGAAGGAGGATGTGCTGGAACTATTGAAAAACATTAGGATAGACAAGTCACCGGGGCTGGTCAGGATATATCTAAGGTTATTACAGGAAGCTAGGGAAGAGATTGCTGCACCTTTGGTGACGATCTTTGCGTCCTCACTGGCCACAGGAGTAGTGCCAGATGATTGGAGGGTGGCAAATGTTGTTTCTTTGTTTAAGAAAGGAAGTAGGGATAACCCTGGGAATTACAGACCAGTGAGTCTTACTTTAGTGGTGGGCAAATTACTGGGGAAGATTCTTAGAGACAGGATTTATGGGCATTTAGAGAAGCATAGGCTGATTAGGGACAGTCAGCATGGCTTTGTGAGGGGCAGGTCGTGCCTCACGAGCCTGATTGAATTCTTTGAGGATGTGACAAAGCACATTGATGAAGGTAGAGCAGTGGATGTGGTGTACATGGATTTTAGTAAGGTGTTTGATGAGGTTGCTCATGGAAGGCTCATTCATAAAGTCAGGAGGCAAGGGATCCAGGGAAACTTGGCTGTGTGGATTCAGAATTGGCTCACCCATAGAAGACAGAGGGTGGTGGTAGATGGAGCGTGTTCTGCCTGGAGGTCTGTGACCAGTGGTGTTCTGCAGGGATCTGTTCTGTGACCCCTGCTCTTTGTGATTTTTATAAATGACTTCAATGAGGATGTGGAAGGGTGGGTTAGCAAGTTTGCTGATGATACAAAGGTTGGTGGTGTTGTGGATAGTGTAGAAGGTTGCTGTAGACTACACTAGGATATTGATAGAATGCAGAGATGGCTGAGAAGTGGCAGATGGAGTTCAACCCGGATAAATGTGAAGTGATACACTTTGGGAGATCGAATTTGAAGGCAGAATACAAGGTTAATGGCAGGACTCTTAGCAGTGTGTAGGAACAGAGAGATCCTGGGGTCCACGTCCATAGATCCCTCAAGGTTGCCACGCAGGTCGATAGGGTTGTTAAGAAGGCGTATGGAGTGTTGGCCATTAGTCGGGGTATTGAGTTCAAGAGCCGCGAGGTGATGTTGCGGTTCTATAGAACTCTGGTCAGACCACACTTGGAGTATTGTGTTCAGTTCTGGTCGCCTCATTATAGAAAGGATGTTGTCTGGATTGGAGAGCATGTCATGAGGATAGGTTGAGCGAGCTAGGGCTTTTCTCTTTGGAGAGAAGGAGGATGAGAGGTGACTTGATAGAGGGGTACAAGATGATAAGAGGCACAGATCAAGTGGACAGTCAGAGACTTTTTCCCAGGGCGACAATGGCTAACATGAGGGGACATAATTTTAAGGTGATTGGAGGAAGGTATAAGGGGGATGTCAGGCGTAAGTTTTTTTTAAAGAGTGATGGGTGCATGGAATGCACTGCTGGTAGATGTGGGGGCAGATATATTAGGGACATTTAAGAGACTCTTAGATAGACACATGAATGATAGAAAAATAGGGGGCTATGTGGGAGGGAAGGGTTAGATAGATCTCAGAGCAGGATAAAATGTCCACACAACATTGTGGGCTGAAGGGCCTGTACTGTGCTGTAGTGTTCTATGTTCTACGTTACAGTTTATGGTGGTGCACATTTCACATCACCTCAGTTTTGAGCTGCCACATCTGTTCTTAGCATGATAATAGCACCACACAACATGATGGAGGTGTCCTTGATTTGAAGATGGGATTTTGTCTCCACAAGGTTTATGCAGTGGTCACTTCTATCAATCCTTCCATTGGCAGATGTTTCTGTCATAGTTAGGTTGATGATGACAAGATCAAGTAGTTTTATCCCTCATGTAATAAAAACAGAAAACGCTCAGCAGGTCAGGCAACATCTGCAGAAAGAAGGACAGTTAATGTTGAAAACACTGTTAGCATTTCCAGCATCTATATTTTTCTTGATTTTTATTTACCCCTTGTGTTGGTCCATTCATCACCTATGGCAGATACAATCTATTAACTATGTCCTTCAGTACATGGCAAGCTCTGTCACTGGTGATATTACCAAGCCACTCGGTGATGGGCTTTGAAATCTCCTACCCAGAGTACATTATATTCCTGCTTCCAGTGTTTCTTCCAAGTGATATTCAACATGGAGGAGCACTGACTTGTCAGCTGACTTGCAGAATCAGAGTGGATGTGAGGGAGGAACTCTGTGAGGTGATGAGCAGGCAAGCTGCACTCTCCGCCCCTGAATCTTCTAAGATCATCCGTGGAGTAGGATAAGACGTGCTCACTCTTCTTCTTCCAAAAGGTTCACGAGGCAGCTCTGCGATCCACAGCCTTAAGGGAGAGGACGACTCAGTAACATCCTCATGGCTGGACATACTGAAGGTCTGCAAATTGTTCTTTGCCAGTCTGTGTGACAGAAAAGCCACAGGCAGCACAGCCTCCTGGAACTTCCTGTCCTTTATCACAGAGATCTTAGATGATAGTGAGCGGAAATGTCTGGATCAGCCACTAGTCCTGGGGGAGCTGACAGGCCCCAACCAATCCCTTGAGCTGAATAACACTCGCAGAAGTGACAACTTACTGATTGAGTTGTACTCTGCACTGTGGGACAGGATAGTGCCAAATCTGCTGATTTGGCATTATGCCGAACTTTATGCTTCTGGTTGGCAGCATGTCAGAATCTATGAGGAAGGGCATCATCACCTTCATCAACAAGAAGAAAGGGAGAGGGATGATATCAAGAATTTGAGACCCATATCACTGTTGAATGTGGATCAAAAGATCCTGTCCAAGGCCATCACCAGTTGGATCAAATTTTCTGTGGGACCAGTGATCCACCTGGTCCAAACCTGTGCTGTACCTCACAGGAAAATCTCTGACAGCCTTGTGCTGCTCAGGTATACCATTGGCTACATGTGGGTCAGGGGAGTGGGCACTTGTCTGGTCAGCCTGGACCAAGAGAAGGTCTTTGATATTGCACATTCACATGATGGACATGCTCTCCAAAATGGGCTTTGGCAAGGGAATCAGGAATTGGATTCAAATGCTCGACATAGGTAATCCGTAGTGCAGTCCAAATCAATGGGTGGCTTCCCCATCAAATCTGGAGTCAAGCAAGGTTGTCCGCTCTCTCCCATCTCAGTTGTGTGTTGCTCATGTGTCTGCCATCCCCACTTTCCCTTGGAGTGGCGAACTGGAGTTGTTATATTGGAGGCTATATAAGGCCTTTGAAGCCACTGGGTGAGCCTTGGTAATGGGGCACATAATGTTGCATTGAAGACCAGAATAGGGCTTATGAAGTAGCTAGACACTTGAAGGAACATCATTTTCATGGCTGCAGAGAAAAAGGTGATACTACATTATTATAGGTGACAATGTACTATTTGTACAGCATCCCTAACTAGTTGACTACATTCTGTTGAAAATCTCTGAAGCACACGACGTGCAGGTAGCGTAGGGTGGCATGGTAGCGTAGCAGTTAGCGCAACGCTATTACAGCACCAGCGATTGGGGTTCGATTCCCATCGCTGTCTGTAAGGAATTTGTGCGTTCTCCCGTATCTGCGTGGGTTTCCTCCGGGTGCTCCGGTTTCCTCCCACATTCTAAAGACGTACGGGTAGGTTAATTTGGGGGTTTAAAATGAGCGGCGCAGACTCGTTGGGCCGGAAGGGCCTGTTACCACGCTGTAAATAAAAATTTAAAATTTGAAAAAATAAGCCTGATGTAATCCAGAGATTCAAGTCATAAAATATAATTAAAAACAGCTCTGGAAACAACATCTAATACAATCCAGTGAATGAAACTTCATTCCACAGAAGCAATGTGGTTGGTCTTTCCGCTTTGCAAGCCTATTTGGAACTGAGATGTAGTTTGCCTGGTTAGGGTTTGGTGCCTTCTGATGATAGCATGTATCGAGTATGTTAATGATGACTATGCAGTTCTGGCCCACCATGAACTGGGAACCTAATGATATTGTGAAAGCTTTCAGAAAATGTCAAGCAACTCCCAATTTTCTGCAAGGCACATGCGATGTAGATCGAAGAGAAGGGGTCAAATCATTTCAGCAGCTGAAGATTAAGTGAGTCAGGGAATAAGAGCCCTGACAAGATCTTAACATTTTAGCACACACCTTGAGCCGAATCACCAGATTCACAATGTGAGTTCCAAAGCCCAAGGCAGGAATCAAGTGAGTCTGTTGACAATTTCCTTACAAGGCTGAGAAACACGAGTGAAAGCAAATTCAAGGGAATAGATGAAAGTTTATTGAGCAAGTCAGTTGGGGCTAAGCTTATACCCCTGATGTGCAGTAAGATCAGATGCTCAACCATTGGGAGAAGATGGTACAGGAAGGTGTAGGGGATTGTAACTGACAGAGCACGTGAACTTTCATAACCCTGAACAATCCAAGTCACAAGTATGCACTGAGCAGAAGTTAACAGCATGTTCAATGTTACCAAAGTGGAAGGAATTGCCATCAGGGGTCTGAGAATGTTTGAGAATCTACAGTTACTTTCAGATGGAGGAGACATTTGAAATAATTGATAAGGGAAAGGAACAAGCCAATCAAGAAGTACCCTCCAATAAGAACCAGATGGCTTAAATCCAAATGTACCCAGAACACTTTGATAAAATGGTTGGTTTTTGAAGATTTTGAAAACCACATCACTGTTGACCCTCCAAGTGAAACCAGTGATCCAACCCCTACTTCACCCATGTAACATACCAACTGAGCTGAGCAGGAGGTTTGAAAAGGAGCTTCAAGATGGAGCAGAAGCAGTTAATTACGTAAGTCACTAAATCTATCAATTGGTGAACTTCATTTGAGCCCTTTTACTGCAGTAGCCTCCAATGCAACTGAAGCCGTGGTCACTGTCGAGGACGTAAGATCAGTCTTCCGGAGAGTGAACATGAGGAAAGCATCTGGCCCAGATGGTGTCCCTGGCCATGTGCTCAGATCTTGTGCTGATTAGCTGGTGGGAGTATTTGCAGACGTCTTTAACCTCTCCCTGCTTCAATATCAGGTACCCACCTGTTTTAGGAAGACCTCTATCATCCCGGTACCAAAGAAAAGCAAGGTAACATGCCTTAATGACTACCGACCAGTGGCTCTGACATCCACCATCATGAGAGGCTGGTCATGGCACGCATCAACTCCAACCTCCCAGACAAGCTGGACCCATTGCAATTCGCCTATCGCCGAAACAGGTCCACAGCAGATTCCATCTCCCTGGCCCTACACTCAGCTCTGGAGCATCTGGACAGTAAAGACACCTACATTAGACTATTGTTTATTGACTACAGCTCCGCCTTCAATACTATAGTTCCAAGCAAACTTGTCACTAAATTCCGAAACCTGGGATTCAACACCTTCCTCTGTAACTGGATCCTTGACTTTCTGACCAACAGACCAGAATCAGTGAGGATAGGCAGCAATACATCCAGCACGATTATTCTCAACACTGGTGCCCCACAAGGCTGTGTCCTGAGCCCTCTACTCTACTCCCTATATACTCATGACTGTGTGGCCAGATTCTGCTCTAACTCCATCTCCAAGTGGCCATATCTCAAACAATGAGAAGTTGGGGTACAGGAAGGAGATAGAGAGCTTAGTGACATGGTGTCATGACAACTACCTTTCCCTCAATGTCAACAAAACAAAAGAGCTGGTCATTGACTTCAGGAAAGGGGGCAGTGTACATGCACCTGTCTACATCAGTGGTGCCGAGGTCGAGAGGGTTGAGAGCTTCAAGTTCCTGGGAGTGAACGTCACCAATAGCCTGTCCTGGTCAAATCACATGGATGCCATGGCCAAGAAAGCTCACCAATGCCTCTACTTCCTCAGGAGGCTAAAGAAATTCGGTATGTCCCCTTTGACACTCACCAACTTTTATTGATGCACCATAGAAAGCATCCTATTTGGATGCATCACGGCTTGGTATGGCAACTGCTCAGCCCAGGACCACCAGAAACTGCAGAGAATTGTGGACACAGCCCAGCACGTCACGGAAACCATCCTCCCCTCCTTGGATTCTGTCTTTACCTCTCGCTGCCTTGGTGAAGCAGCCAGCATAATCAAAGACCCCACCCACCCGGATCATTCTTTCTTCTCTCCTCTTCCATCAGGCAGAAGATACAGGAGCCTGAGGGCACGTACCACCAGACTCAAGGACAGCTTCCACCCCACTGTGATAAGACTATTGAATGGTTCCCTTATACGATGAGATGGACTCTGACCTCACAGTCTACCTTGTTGTGACCTGGTTTGAGGTGATTGCACCTTCTTTACCACCCTATAAACCTGTGTGGCATCTTTTGGGGACCAATGGACTTGGACCCCAAGATCCCTCTGTACATCAACGTTGTTAAGGGTCCTGCCATTAACTGTATACATTTGATCTCCCAAAGTGCAACACCTTACACTTGACCGGATTAAACTTCCTCTGCCATTTCTCCACGCATTTCTGCAACTGATCTGTACCCTGTTGTATCCTTTGGCAATCATACACTACCCACAGCACCAGCAATCTTTGTGTCACCTGCAAACTTACTAACCCACTCATTCACGTTTTTATCCAGGTCATTTAAATATATCACAAACAGCAAAGGTCCCAGGACGGATCCCTGTGGAACACCACTAGTCACAGACCTCCAACCAGGATAAGACACATCAACCACTACCCTCTGTCTTCTATGGGCAAGTCAATTCTGAATTCAAACAACCAAGTCACTGTGGATCCCATGCATCATAATTTTCTGGATGAGCCTACCATGAGGGACCTTGCCGAATGCTTTACTAAAATCCACGTAGATAACATCTACTGCTCTGCATTCTTCAATCACCTTCATTACATCCTCAGAAAAACTCAATTTGGTTATTAAGACATGACCTGCCCTACACAAAGCCATGCTAACTGTTCCTAATTAGGCTATCCTTTTCCAAATGCTCATAAATCCATGGTTAGCATGGACTGATTGGGCCAAAGGGCCTGTATCCGTGCTGTATGACTCTGTGACTCTATGACTCTAAGAATCCTCTCCAATAGCTTCCCTACCATTGATGTGAGATTCACCGGTCTATAATTTTCAAAATTATTGCTATTACCCTTCTTGAACAATGGAACAATACTAGATACTCACTGGTTCTTCCGGGACCTCATCTGTGGCTAGAAGAGGACACAAAGATCTTGGTCAAGGCTCCAGCAATCTCATCTCTTGCCTCTCACCTGGGGTGTATCCCATCAACCCCTGGGGACATCCTCCTTAATGTTCTTCAAGAGACCCAACACCACCTCTTTCTTTATCTCAAAATGCCCTAGCACATTTGCATGCTCTGTACTGATCTCACTATCCTCCATGTCCTTCTCCTTGGTGAATATCGAAGCAAAGTACTCATTTAGGACCTTGCCCACATCCTCCACCTCCAAGCACATGTTCCCTCCTTTATCTTTAAGTGGTCCAACCCTCTCCCTAGTTATCCTCTTGCTCTTGATGTATATATAGAATGCCTTGGGATTCTCTTTAATCCTACTTGCCAAGGACTTTTCATGGCCCATCCTTGCTCTCCAAATTCCCTTCCTGAGTTCCTTTCTAGCTTATTTATATTGCTCAAGTTCCCTCTTCGTTGATAGTTTCCTAAACCTTACATGTACTTCTTTTTTCTTCTTGACGAAATTCACAACCTGTCTCGTCATCCAAGGTTCCCTTACCTTGCCATCTTGTCCTTCTTACTGGAACATACTGGTACTCTACTCTGTGCAGTTGGTCTTAAACAACCTCCACATGTCAGATGTGGACTTGCCCAATAACAGCTGTTCCCAATTAACTCTCCCCAGCTCCTTCCAAATAATCTCATAATTTGCAATCCCCCAATTTAATACTTTCCCGCAAGGTCCATATTTATCTTTATTCATAGCTATAGTAAAACTTAAGGATTGTGATCACTGTTTCCTAAATGTTTCCCCACTGAAAGGTCAGTCACCTGGCCAGGCTCATTTCCCAATACAAGGTCCAGTATGGCCCCTCCTCGAGTTGGATTATCTGCATACTGTTTTAAGAAACTTTCTTGGATGCATCTAACAAATTTTACCCCACCTAACCCTCTTGCACTAAGGAGGCTTCAGTCTGTATTGGGAAAGTTTAAGTCACACACTATAACAATGCTGTTTTTTAACCTTTCCCTAATCTGCCTGCATATCTGTTCCTCAATATCCTGGTGACTATTGGTGGGGAGGGTGGGTGTATGTTATAATCCCATCAGAGTAATTGCACCTTTCTCATTTTTGATTTCTATCCATATAAACATGATCTTGCTTGTCCTTCCTATAGACTTACTGGTCATCTACCTTCCCCTCAATCCCTCCACTTTCTGACCTGGTGCTCTGGTTCCCATTCAATTCTGTATCAACTTCCAGTTTCTCGTCTGCCTCACTGTTGCTTTGGATCCCATCCCCTGCCAATCCCCTCCCTAGCAGCATTAGAAAATCTGCCTGCCAGAATATTGGTTCCCCTCCAGTTCAGTTGCAACCTGTCCCTCTTGTACAGGTCACCTCTGTCCCAGATGAGATCCCAATGATCCAAAAATCTGAATCCCTGTCCCGTGTACTAACTCTTCAGCCACACATGTGCGATGTCTTTTTATTCTTACCCTTACTAGCACATGGCACCGGGAGTAATCCAGAGATTCGTACCCTCGAGTTCCTGCTTTTTAACCTCTTTCCTAACTCCCTATATTCACTCCGCAGGACCTGATTCCTTTCTCTACCAATGTGCACAATGACTTCTGGTTGCTCACCCTCCCCTTGAGAATGTTCTGCATCTGCTCGGAGACATCTTCAACCCTCGCACCAGGGAGGCAATTTGGATTAATTTGGAAATAAAAGCAAATTTATGTATGAAAAGAAACATACAATAAATATACAATGGTTAATATATTTCTTATTATTCATTAACAAAAAAGTGAGAGTCTTTGGAATTGCCTGCATTTATTAGCTTGAGAAGGTGGTGATGGACCACCTTCTTGAACCAATGCTGTGCTTACAGTGAAGGTACATTCACTATGCTGTTGGGTGGGGAGTATTTATTCTCAGTTAATAATGGAGCTTTTTTTTTTAACCAAATAGCGAGGAAAAAGAAGAAATTTGAAGAAGACATAGAAAGGAAACAAAAATCAAGAGAGAACACTTTCAAATTATTACAGAGCAAAATGCATGCATCATTGATTTCTCTGGTGGCTTCAAAGTCTGCTATGAGAGACTATTATATTCATCCACTATTAGGACACAACCACCATCAAATGACGCTCTGAATATGGGCAATAGTTCTTTCCTTCTCCGAGGTCACTTATAAAGAATGCATGTGCAAAATGTATAGTCATCAAAATGTGGTGCATGTGGAGTTCAAATGAAGTGCATGTGCTTATTCAAGAACCCTGAAACTTTGTATAGTAAATCTTTTTGACCATTTGTTCAACATCCTTGTGTGTAGTTTCATAATTCATAAGGAGTTCACTTGCTAATCTTTTCTTGCATTCACCAAAAACTCCTGGTTCCACCCTTCTTTATATCCATTTCACATCCCTTTTCAACAAGTTATGCAATAGTCTGAGAGTGATTGCAAGATCTAGAAGGGGTTCTCTGCAATTGTTACGGAATGCTACTGTAATAAAATAATGTTTGGATAAACCTATATGTTTGAGAAAGAATTAGTTGAATGCAATAACATAAAAAATTAGGTGCAACGATACATAAAAAAATTAGTAAGAAAGAAACATCAGTTCTCAAGAGTAAAGCAGCAGTTCTCAGGAGAAATAAAACAGCAGTTCCAGAGCATTAAACGGATTCACACATCACTTAGGTTACACTATCAGCTAAAACAACAGTTTTACACCATTAGAGAAGTATACACATTTCTGGCATCCCTTCTGATGTCAGGGACCCCTAGCAACGGCAAATGTAAGAGTATCTCATCTTCAGTAGTTCTTGGCACCATTCATGATCCCAGTCCAAAGAAGAAATCGAGAAGCTGGAGAACAGAAATGGTTCGCAAGGGAAAATGTATAGTGTCCTCAAGAATTGCTACAGAATGGCAATTCATATTTGCTTCTTATCTTACCCTCAGATCTGCAGGATGGTGAAATGTGACCTAACATTTGGTAGCTGAAACTTTTGGCTTTTCTAAACCCATACAACTGTGGTGGCCATTGCAATGATAGCAACTGAATGAAGAGGTGTCACCTGTAAACTTTGCAATTGATTTTGTAGCCTTGGACTTTGCTACATCCCTCTAAGCTTGAACTGAAATTTGCTAGTATCCTTGGATGCTACTTCCATGAACACAGATATTTGATATGCAAGTTTAAATGTCAGATTGTATGCACTCTACATCCTTGGATTTGTTCATCTACCAGTCCACATGAAAACATATGATGTAAGTCATGATCCAAAAAGACACCAAACATGCAATGCAAGGATAAGTTCTGTAATGAGAAATGTGCTCACTACTTGTTTCCCTCTTCTCCTGGCTCCTTGTCCCAGGCTTGTAGCTATTTCTAACAGTTTTGGATCAAAGTAACCATCTGGTTTCTACACAACTTCTGTAAACAAGACACCTTTTGCCTTGTGGGATATAAGTAGATTTGTCAATTTGCCATATGGTTCCAGTCCAATCAGGACTAGTGCTTTTTTTTGTCGACATAGTACATAATGTTGGGCTCGCATGATATTGTCTTCTACTTGCTCTAAGTAATACAGCCAGTTGTTCAATGTACAAGCTGAATGTTTCTCAGGGTCAGTCAAGGCTCCTGATGTAGCTTGTCATGGCAGACATGCTTTCACTCTCTTGTTGAACAGCGACATGACTATACTCACAGTGAGTGATAGACCATTGATGAACTAATATCTCTGTTCCTTCTTACTGTGGCTTGTTTTGCTATGCCTTCTTGACAATAGACACAGAGGCCTGCAACAATTATGATATAATATGAGTGGTTACAGGAAAACTTTACAGAAAATAAGCTTCGATGCCACAAATTCACCAAAAACTTAACATACGTCAACAATTCCCTCCAACAATCCTGAAGGAAAATTTCCACCCTTCTCACCCAATCTGTAATTTCTTTCTGGATGTTTTGAGAAACAGCATATATGGTAGAAGTTTACCTACAAAGCAGAACACAAGCTATTTAACTGTAATGTCTCTAATCTGTTACTACAAACTGATTGATGGTGAAACGATTACATTGCTGACGAGCAGACATGCCATATATCTTTTCAGTCCAACTGGAACACAACATGATTAATGCAGAGAGAATGACATGTCCATGGTTAAGGATACATTACAAAGGTCAGGTATATATTGGGAAAAATCTCTTTACTTAGACTAATAAATGCATTAATCTACAACATGAAGTGGTAGATAGGGCAAGATCAATTTGGGAACCTAAATGTACTTGGATTTTCCAGAGAAAAGATAAGATAAGATTTCTTTATTAGTCACATGTACATCGAAACACACAGTGAAATGCATCTTTGCAGAGAATGCTCTGGGGGCAGCCCACAAGTGGCACCATGCTTCCGGCGCCAACATGGCGTGCCCACAGTTTCCTAACCCGTACGTCTTTGGAATGTGGGAGGAAACCAGAGCACCTGGAGGAAACCCACACAGTCACAGGAGAACATACAAACTCCTTACAGACAGCAGCCGGAAATGGACCCAGGTCACGGGTGCTGTAATAGCATCATGCTTACTGCTACACTACTGTGCCTGCCTGAGGATGTTACAGTCATAAAGACTGCCAGAAATAAAATATATTTCAAATGAAATATTAAAGCAGTTTGAGTGTTACAGATAATTCACATTGTAAACAAACTGACCTCTTAATCTGATTTTCCTGTTCTGATTGATTTGCTATAAACTAAACACATTTCCTCACAGCTTTAAATCAGTATTGGTTAATCTAGCTAAATACATAGAAGGAAAGAGGAAGAGGATATGAAATGGTGTACCCTTTCAAGCAGGTGTTTTGCAAACTGCCCAAACAGACTATTCAAGGAGGAAAATGTGGAAGTGAAAAACAAACTCGAAATGATTTCATAAAGCACATCAGAGATTTCCAAACTATTTCTGCTGAATTGTTAAATTAATGTTAACATTTACTTTTGCTGCCAAATAAAAGTGAAACAGAATTAGTATGAAATAATAGTGTAAACAGAATTACTACTAAATATTAGTCCAACAAAATTTAGGATGGATTACAATGTGAAAGGATATTTGTGTAAGAAGGATTGAAGATGAATAATTGCAAAGCTGAATAAATAGTAGTACAATGGAATTACACCATAGTTATGCAGTAGGAACTGGAGGCATTGATTTTTAAAACACATTTAAAGAACAAATCATAATGGAAACAAAATTATTGTAAAATATTCAATATGAACACATTTAAATCCTGCAGTGATGAATTAGGGTAAGGTTCTTCACTGCACATTGTTCTGCAATCTGTCTTCCTTCTTGAGTAGGGATAATAGTTATCTTGTAGCGACTCACCGTCCGAGCAAGCGAACCGGCTCGTCGGTCGGGGCGCGCGTCGTCACAACGGTGAGGCCCAAAATGGCGCTGGGCCTTCGTATTCCCCGAGCGACGGGGGAGAACCCGCGCGCGCGGAAAGATGATGACGTAGCGCGTATGTCATTTCCGAGTTCGAGGGGTGGGAACCGCGCTCCTTAAAAGGCCTGCGCAAGGCGCGAAAAGAAACCAGTTTTGTTCTACAGTTCACAGGCTCACGTCTTTATTTTCGCTTTGTGGTAGCAGCCGCTACATTGGTGACCCCGAAGGTCCAAATGGATTTTGGACCCACACAATGACCGACAACACTGCAGCCAATGCAGTGGCACTCAAGCTGCCCACCTTTTGCACGCTTCAGCCCCGCGTGTGGTTCGACCAGGCCGAAGCCCAGTTCCAGCTGCGGCAGATCACCTCAGTCTCCACGTGGTACTACTACGTGGTCAGCACTCTGGACCAGGAGACAGCTGCCCAGGTCGGAGACTTCGTCCAATCTCCTCCGGAGGCAGATAAGTACCCAGCCTTCAAGGCCCTTCTCCTACGGACCTTCGGCCTCTCCTGTCCCGAGCGCGCTGCCCGCCTGCTTCACCTCGACGGCCTGGGAGGCAGATCTCTATCGGCCCTCATGAACGAGATGCTGGCTTTGGCTGAGGGGAACAAGCCCTGCCTGATGTTCGAGCAGGCCTTCCTTGAACAGCTGCCCAACGACATTCACCTGTTGCTGGCCGACACCGACTTCAGCAACCCACGTGAGGTAGCCACCCGGGTAGATATCCTGTGGAAGGCCAAACGCGAGAGCGGTTCGTCCGTCGGCCAAATCGCTAGACCGCGGGCCCAATGCCTACCTAAACCAGTCCCAGCAGCTGAGCGACCACACCCCAGAAACACAGACGGACAGCTGTGTTTCTACCATCAGAGGTGGGGCACAGAGGCCCGTCGATGCCGCCCACCCTGCAAGTTTCAGGGAAATGCCAGGGGCCAGCTGCCGCTGATGGCTACGACGGCTGGCCACCAACACAGCCTCCTGTTCGTTTGGGACAAGCAGTCCGGGCGGCATTTCCTCGTCGATACGGGAGCAGAGGTCTGTATTTTACTCCCGACCGACCGCGACACTCGCAGCAGGCAACAGGGACCCGCCCTCAAGGCCCCAAACGGCACGACCATACGAACTTTCGGCACCTGCATAATCCAGTCACAATTCGACGACAGCCGTTTTACCTGGAACTTTACCCTTGCTGCCATCGCCCAGCCACTCCTGGGAGCTGATTTTCTCTGGGCCCACAACCTGTTAGTTGACCTACGAGGGAAACCTCTAGTGCACTCCAGAACTTTCCAGACTTACTCTCTGGGAGAAGCCAGCCTACCAGCCCCGCGCCTGGACTCCGTTTCCCTGTCTGGCAATGAGTTCACCAAGCTCCCAGCCGAGTTCCCATTGGTCCTGGCACCTCAGTTCACGAATTTGATGCCCAAATACGGGGTGTGGCACCACATCACCACAACAGGGCCACCCCTTCATGCTCGAGCATGACGACTCCCTCCCGACAAGCTTCACCTGGCGAAGGTGGAGTTCCGCATCATGGACGAGCTAGGGATCGTTCGCAGGTTAGACAGCCCCTGGGCCTCCCCCTTCCACATGGTACCCAAAGCCACCGGCAGGTGGAGGCCCTGTGGTGACTACCGCAGGCTTAACAACGCCACCACCCCAGCCTGCTACCCGGTCCCCCATATCCAGGACTTCGTGGCAAATCTACACATCTCCTCCAAGGTGGACCTCGTCCAGGGATACCACCAAGTCCAGGTCCATCCTGACGACGTCCCCAAAACTGCGATCATCATTCCGTTTGGCCTCTTTGAATTCCTTTGGATGCCGTTTGGCCTTAAGAACGCCACGCAGACTTTCCAGTGGTTGATGGACGCGGTAGGCCGTGATTTGGACTTCGTGTTCATTTATTTAGATGACATTCTGATCACCAGTCGTAACTGCCAAGAACACTTTTCCCACCTCCGCCAACTGTACTCCCGCCTCAGTGTATTCGGCCTCACTATCAACCCGGCCAAGTGCCAATTTGGCCTCGACTCTATCGATTTTCTCGGCCACCGAATCACCAGCGAGGGAGCAGCACCTCTACCCGCCAAGGTAGACGCTATCCGCCATTTTGCCCAGCCCAACACGGTCAAGGGCCTGCAGGAATTTGTCGGCATGGTGAACTTTTACCATCGTTTCATCCCTGCAGCAGCCCATATCATGCGCCCTTTGTTCTCACTGATGGCTGGTAAGGGCAAAGACATCGCCCGGACCGACGAGGCTGCGGCTGCCTTCGTTAAGGCCAAACAAGCCCTAGTAGACAGCGCGATGCTGGTACACCCCAGGACAGACGTCCCAACCGCCCTCACGGTGGACACATCCAACACCGTGGTCGGCGGGGTACTAGAACAACTAATTGAAGGCCGTTGGCAACCCTTGGCATTTTTCAGCAGGCACCTTAGACTGCCTGAACTTAAATACAGCGCCTTTGATCGAGAACTACTACCTGGCAATCAGACATTTTCGGTACTTTTTAGAAGGCAGACCTTTCACCGCTTTCACTGATCACAAGCCATTGTCTTTTGCCTTCTCTAAGGTCTCCAATCCCTGGTCGGCCCACCAGCAGCGACATTTGTCCTACATTTCCGAATTCACAACCAATATCCAACACATCTCTGGAAAGGACAATGTCGTTGCTGACGCGGTCTCCAAACCAACCATCCACAGCCTGTCCCTGGGGGTGGACTACGCAGCCCTGGCTGACGCACAGCAAGCCGATGATGAGCTGCCCAGCTCAGAACCGCAGTTTCAGGCCTGCAGCTCCAAGATTTCGTAGTCGGCCCAGATCAACGGACCCTCCTGTGCGACATCGCAGCAGGTCAGGCCCGCCCGATAGTCCCTGCAGCCTGGCGGAAACGCGTCTTCGACTCTACACGGGTTGGCGCACCCGTCCATCAGATCGACTGTCCGACTAGTTGCCAGCAGGTTCATTTGGCACGGCCTGCACAAGCAGGTCAGTGAGTGGGCCAAGACTTGTCCGCACTGCCAGACATCAAAAATCCAATGACACACCAAGGTCCCACCGCAGCAGTTCGAGCCTACACGTAGAAGGTTCAACCACATGCACGTTGACCTCGTCGGTCCCCTGCCTGTCTTAAGAGGGGCGCGGTACCTCCTTACCATCGTGGACCACTTCACGAGGTGGCCAGAGGCAACCCCCCTCTCAGACATCATGACCGATTCCTGCACCTGGGTGCTGCTCACAACTTGGGTCTCCCATTTTGGTGTTCTGGTTCACATCACTTCGGACAGAGGCGCTCAATTTACCTCCAGCCTATGGTCTGCGTTAGTGAATATGCTAGGAACGCAGCTGCACACCACCACGGCCTACCATCCTTGGTCAAATGGGTTGGTAGAGCGTTTCTACCACCAGCTAAAATCAGCCCTGATGGCCTGTCTCACAGGCCCTAACTGGGTCGACGAACTGCCTTGGGCCCTGCTCGGCATACGCACTGCCCTCAAGGAGGATCTCCGTGCTTCATTGGCTGAACTGGTGTACGGTGCGCCCCTGGTCGTCCCAGGGGAGTTTAGGGGGCCAGAGGAACAACCCGCGGCGGTGCTGGCAAGACTGCACGAGAGGCTCAGCAGCCTGGCACTGATTCCCTCTTCACGACATGGTCAGTCCCCATCATGTGTGCCCAAGGAACTCCGAGACTGTAAGTTCATTTTTGTTCGCAGGGGCACACCATGGGCACCGTTACAGCGACCATACGAGAGGCCATTTCGGGTCGTCAGGAATAATGGGTCAACCTCTATTTTGGACATTTGAGGGCAAGGAAGAAATCTTCATGACGGGCCGCCTCAAACTGGCCCACTTGGACCTACAACAACCAGTCGAGGTCCCGGGTCCCGACACCACGACGCAGAGGCCGACCACCCAAGCAACGGCTGGCGCAGCCCGTGAACTTTGGGGACCGTATCACCGGTTCTGGTGTGGGGGGGGGTTGTGTAGTGACTCACTGTCCGAGCAAGCGAACCAGCTGGGCGGTCGGGGTGCACATTGTCGCAATGGCGAGGTCCAAGATGGCGCTGGGCCTTCGTCTTCCCCGAGTGACGGGGAGAACCCGCGCACGCGAAAAGATGATGATGTAGCGCATACGTCATTTCCAAGTTCGGGGGGGGCGGGAACCGCGCTCCTTAAAAGGCCTGCGCAAGGTGCGAAAAGAAACCAGTTTTGTTCGACAGTTCACAGGCTC
The DNA here is from genome assembly GCF_009764475.1 of Pristis pectinata. Taxonomy (NCBI): domain Eukaryota; kingdom Metazoa; phylum Chordata; class Chondrichthyes; order Rhinopristiformes; family Pristidae; genus Pristis; species Pristis pectinata. The sequence continues at coordinate 32,634,959 of NC_067426.1, read as the reverse complement.
ACGTCTTTATTTTCGCTTTGTAGTAGCAGCCGCTACAATCTCACAAAAGACTACTTTTCCTGAGGAATGATTAAAACGCTGTTTAGATCAATAATATAGAAGCAAATCCATACAGAACTGTAACTTCTGCAATAGCTTCACATTTGTCCATTCTTTCACAAGTTTGGAGGTGAACTTCATTACTTTCTTTGCCCTGTATTTTCTAATACATTTCTATTTTCTTAATCTGCTCTTCCTGATCTGGCTGGTTTGTTAAAATTAAAACACATTTACCCCAGCTTTAAATCAGCATCAGTCTGTCTGGCTAAATGACCTACTGCATTTCTTAATGTACAACAAGATGCCTACCTGCATTATCTATGTTAGGTGTCTGGCTATATTTTGTAGAGACTAAGGCATTATGCATTTCTCTTTCTCAGCCAGAGGATGTTTCAAGCTCTTTCATTGCAGGTCTGTTGGGTGGATGAATTTACACTCACATGAAGCCATAGTTTGTAACCAAACCAACTAGAGCAAGAAGATGGTTAAGAAAAAAGGTGAAATGTAACAGAGAACAATAAATAAATAATTGAAGTGTGTTTCCAGTTGTGGGAAAGAACAGCTAAGAATTAAGGCAAAAGTTACAGTTCTACATGGTTCTGTTTCCACATCCATGCAGCATTTCCTCTAGCCAGTAAAGTATAAGACAGCAACCTTTCCCTCAATGTCAGCAAAACAAGAGCCGCCCGTTGACTTTAAGAAGCAGGGTGGAGCACATGCCCTATGATGTATCAATGGTGGTTGAGAGTTTCAAGTTCCCAGATATAAATAACAACAACAATGTGTCCTGGTCTAGCCAGTTGGACACTAGGGCCAAGAAAGTGCACCAGCGCCTCTACTTCCTTAGAAGGAAAGGAAGTTTGGCATGTCCCTGATGACTCTCACCAATTTTTATAAATGCACCATAGAAAGCATCCTATTGGATGCATCACAGCTTGGTACAGCAACTGCTCTGCCCAAGACCACAAGAAATTGCAGAGAGTTGTGAACGCAGCCCTGTCCATCTCACAAACCAGCCTCTCCTCCATTGATCCTGTCTACACTTCCCACTGCCTCAGGAAAGCAGCCAACATAATCAAGGACCCCTCCCACCCTGGTCATTCTCTCTTATTCTCCTTCCTAAAGGGCAGAAGATACAAAAGCTTGAGAACACGTACCATCAGACTCAAGGACAGCTTCTATCCCACAGTTATAAGAACACTTGAATGAACCTCTTATACGCTAAAGATGAACACTTGATCTCACAATCTACATCATCATAGACATTGCACTTTATTTGCCTACCTACACTTGCACTTTCTCTATAACTGTAACACTATATTTTACATTCTGCTTTTTTTCCCTTTTGTACTATCTCGATGTATGGAATGATCTGTCTGGATGGCACACAAACAATATCTTTTCACTGTATCTCAGTACATGTGACAATAACAAAACAATTACCAATTATCAATCAATGGAGCATGGTCTCTGTTGTAATATAGGGGAATGGGGGTAGGAATCTGTGCACAGCAGGTAATCAGACAATCTTGCATTTTAAAAATGCCTTAAATGCATAATAACCACAGAACCTCTGGATTGTGATAAAAATGCATCTATTTCCCTGACAAGGAGGGAAATCTGCTGCCTTTGCCTGGTCTTGGCTCACTAATGTGGTTAACTCTTAAGTGGCCAAGCAAGCCACTCAGTTCAAGGGCAATTGAGGATGAGCTATGAATACTGGACTTTCCTGTAACATCTTACGGTGGCAGATGGTTTGCAAACCTCTGACGTGCTTTTCAGCATCATTTTGTGCTTATTCTCATTTCCACATTTGCCTGCTTGAATAGTTGTTTACGAAACCTAAAAGTAACACCTGTTTCAAAGGGTAACCAATTTGTCTGTGTAATTCTTCCCTGCTGCTACTTAGTCAGTTAGATTAACCTTGGAAACTTATGTATATTCACATAGTGAAATGTTGTTGATTAATGTTGATTTGTTGATGACTTTGTTGATTAATGCAAGCGCTTATCAGTTTATGTAAACAAATTATTCCCAATATGTCATCTCACTTGACCTTTGTAATGTATCTTGCTGGGAATTGAATAAAGATGTATGATGGGGTGAATGCCTTCCTCCTCTGTCGTGAGAAAATCTGAAAAGTAATTTTTGAAATGGACCCTTCAAGGCAGCTGCAGGAGATATTAGCAATACTAATCATCAGCAGTGTACAGGTGTGTTGTGACTGTGGCTGGTAATCTGCTCACCATTGCAAATTCATCAGAGTAAGTACAGAATGAGATACACTTTGAAGCAACTTTCTATGTCATGTATATTTTAAAAAGGGAGACTTCAAGGATGGTTGCTAAGAGACAAAGGCCACTCACTGTCTAAAGTCCAGGCTAATGATTCCACAGCAGGAAAGTGAAAGCAACACACTTCATTCTAGGAGGAAGCACATGTAAAATGGTGTAAGGAGGGGTGTGGAGCACTCCAAAAGTCATCTAAAAATATATAATGTGAAAATTCTCATATTATTCATCGTATTTTCTTATGACAGAGAGTAAGCCACTTGGCGCATTGATTGATCCCATCAGTTCCACTTCCCTACCTATTTCCTGTAACCTATTCTCTTTCACATGTCCATCAAGCCTCTTTCCCTCAACTCTTCCACTGCTGAGCTACAATAGTGAAGATTTAATGGAGGCAATTGATCTACCAGCACGTCTTTGGATGTGGGAGGAATCCAGAACACTTGGGAAGCCAAACACCACACAGACAGGACGGAGGTAAAGATCAAACCTTGATTGCTGGTGCATTTTGTCAGCAGCACTAACTGCTGCAGCATCTTGCTGACCTGAAACAGAAACTGCTGGAAATACTCAAAAAAAAGTCAGGGAGCATCTGTGGAAAGAGTTGGTTTCAGGCCAATGACTTTCCATATTTCATTGGATCTCCACAGATGCTGCCTGATCTGCTGAGTATTTCCAACATATAACATAGAACAGTACAGCACAGGAACAGGCCCTTCAGCCCACGATGTCTGTACCGAACACAATGCGAATTAATCTCAATCTCTTCTGCCTGCACTTGATCCATATCCCTCCCTGCATTTTCATGTTTCTATCTAAAAGCCTCTTAAACACCACTACCATGTAGGCTTCCACCACTACCCGACACCCTGTTCCAGGCTCTACTCTCTGTGTAAAAGACTTGCCCGCACACTTCCCTTAACCTTTCCCCCTCTCACCTTAAATGCATGTCCTCTAGTATTTGAAGCCCAAAACATGTTCTGTTTTATTCCAAATTTCTGAAGGATTCTGCTTTTGATTTAAAGTATATAAAGCTCCCTTTGGATTCTAGACTCCAGCTACTCAGTGTGTAAACAATTCTCTCATCTCACTTCTGATTCTTTTACAATCACCATTGTCCTATGTCCCTGCAATCCTGGCCATTCTCCCAATGGAATAATTTCTCTCTATCAAAACCCTTTGTGATTTTAAACACCTCTATCAGATCCCCTCACAACCTCCTCTGGTCCAAGGAGAACAACCACAACTTCTCCACTCACTCCACAGCACTGAACTCCCTCATCCCTGGCACTCTTAGTAATAGTCTTCTGCACCTTCTCCAAAGCTTCACAGATTTCCTAATTTGTGGCACCACAATAGTCTAGCTTTATAAAGATTCATCATGTACTCATGTATTCTGTTCCTCTGCTAACAAAGTCCAGGGTCCCATATGGTCTTTTAGCTGCTTCTGCAACCTGCTCTGCCACTTCTAATGATTTATGCAATATTGCCCCAATCTCTCTGTTCTTGTACAACATACACAAAATGCTGGAGGAACTCAGCAGGTCAGGCGGCATCTGTGGACGGAGATAAACAGTCGAGTTCACCAGTCCTCATGAAGGGTCTCAGCCTGAAATGTTGACGGTTTATTTCCTCCCAGAGATGCTGCCTGACCTGAGTTCCTCCAGCACTTTGCGTGTGTCGTTCCAGATTCCAGCATCTGCGGAATCTCTTCTGTCTCTGTTCTTGTATCCTTTTTAGAAGGGATGAAGGACGTGGGGGTGAGAAGATTGGATCTGAGCACACAGTCACTCCCAGTGATTTTGATCCTCCTGCAACCACTGGCTGCACAACAGCCCAGCCTGTGAAGGCAAGCACCTTATCTGTCAATCAACAAAATTGGCAGCTAAAGGTAATGGCATCTTTGAGTTTTGTATGATTGCAGTTAGTAGCACCAATACAGTCATCAATATATCAGGAAAACAGTTGTGTAATAGAGCCAGAAAAGACTGAACCAAGGACTATGCCACATATCCCACAAAGAGGCAGGCATTGCCTGAGCCCAGGTCAGTTCCCACAGCCACACTGTCGACTTGGAGAAAATGAGTGGAGTTGAAGGAGAAGTTGTTCAATGTAAGGATGAGTGCAGCTGGGCAAACGGTGGCAATGGTGGAGGGAGAGTGTTGGGCCTTTGTTCAAGAAGTGAAGGGCCCTCAGACCAACCCTCGGTGACATTGCCACATAGCAAGAGAAGAAGAAAAGCTTGTGTTTGCGTATCAGGTGATGACAGGGAATTTTAAAAAAGTACCTCATCATTATCTATCACACTGTCAATAGATTTATATTGTACAGTTTGTCTGGGAAGCTTTGAAAGATCATTATTCATGGCCTGCGCAGTGTCATATTTTGCTGCTAAAATTGTCTTTCTGTGCAACCATTGGTAATTCAAATGGTGTTGAGTGGCATTTGGGAAGACAGCTTACATCAGATCATGAACTGATGAAACAACTCGGCCCAAGTCTTTCATCGAAATCATTCTTGTTCAGTCTTTGTGTTTCACTTCCCTGTTTCCTAATATGAGTAAATTTGAAGCCAACTCCCTTACAGATAGATTGCCTGTCAAATGGTTTTGGAGTGAAATCGTTTAACATTTTCCCAAATATATGATGCTTTAATACAGGCTTTCCTTAATTACTTCATGGCATTACTGGTAGTGTTTGGTGAAAATCTCCAGCTAGCAATAAAGTAACACCTCCCACTAATTTATTACTGTGTCTACAATTTTGCAACCTTTGATCTAATGCTTCAGTGGCTGCTTTATTAACCATTGTATGTTCATCCCAGACAATAAGTTTACAATCTTTTAGAATTTTGTCCCTTGCAGCTACCTGACCAATGTTACATATTGGAGTCTCCACGTTTGTCGAACTTACTGGGAGTTTAAAAGTTGAATGTGCAGTTCTGCCCCCTCTCCCACCCCCGTCAAAAGTGTTGAAGCAATGCCTGATTGCTGTCACAGTCAGGGCAATCATGCTTTGTCTTCAAACTTTATCCAAAAGTACATTAATAAGGAGACACAAGAAATTCTGCAGGTGCTGGAATCTGGAGCAATACACAAAAAGTGCTGGAGGAACTCCTCCAGCACTTTTTGTGTACATTAATAAGGAAAGTTTTCCCCGTTTCACTAGAAGCATCCAAAAAAAACAATTCCCTGGTCATTATAAACAGTCACTGTAATAGTATCTGAGGCATTTCTTTGGTATCTCACTAATCTTGGTTCTTTCTCTCAAATATATTCATCTAACTGGTTTAAGTCATAGCTGGTCTTGCGTAGAAACTCAGTGGACAAATTTTCAGTTTCCCTTTGCGGTTCAGCTAGACCAAAAGTATTTGCATCAGGTCCACCCAATATTTAGTACAGTACCTCAGAAAGAGATCTGATAAAAATCTCATCAATTTTAAATGGGGACAATTAAAATTCGGCCACTTTTGTGCTATGGAGTGCCTCCTGTGGGGGTTTTAGAATAACTAAGAGTGTTGTGCACATCCTTAGGCTAAAGCTAACTTACATGCAAAATTTCAGATTTCTAGGTTGTTTTGTTACAGCTCGGGACACACAGACATTTTATTTTATTATGTATCTTTAGATCTCATTTCCCAGCATGAGAAACTGCTGTCACGTTTAACCACGTCTGCAGATAACGTTTGACAAAAACTGTGCCCCGAGTCTTACAGGTTGGATTGTGGTTAAACAAAAAGTTTCTGATGCAATGGACTTCTGATGAAGTGACCCGAATTAACCAGCATGGATTATTGGGAATCAAAAATCACATAGGAAGTACTGAACAAACAGCTCGAGCTGTCCATTGGTTAGAATTTCCCTCAGCTTCATGAGGCCACTTTATCTATAAAACACAAAACAAATCAGTCACTTTGGTCGTCTCCAACCTGACGGCATGAACATCAATTTCTCTGACCTCCTGTAACCACTCCCCTCTGTCCCTATTTTTCCTTATCCCACTGGCCCCCATCACCCCATCTCTTTCCTCTCCCCCCGCCCTTTCGATCTGCCCATCATCCACACATTCCTCCCACTGGTTCCCCTCCTCACCTCCTCCCCTTTATTCCACTGTCCTCTCCTATCAGATTCCATCTTCTTCAGCCCTTTGTCACTTCCACCATTGCATCAGAAACTTTTTGTTTAACCACAATCCAACCTGTAAGACTCGGGGCACAGTTTTTGTCAAACGTTATCTGCAGGCTTGGTTAAACGTGACGGCAGTTTCTTATGCAGGGAAATGAGATCTAAAGATACATGATAAAATAAAATGCCTGTGTGTCCCGAGCTGTAACAAAACAACCTAGAAATCTGAAATTTTGCGTGTAAGTTAGCTTCTAGCTTCTTACATCATTCCCACTCTCTCCCCCCCCCACACACATGCCTTTTCACCCCCCTCATAGGATCCACCTGTCACCCACCAGCTCTTGCTCCACCCCTTCCCCCCACCATTTTATACTGGCTATCTCCCCTCTTTCCAGTGTTGTTGAAGGATCTCGACCTGAAACGTCAACTGTCCACCTCCCTCCACAGATGCTGCCTGACCCACTGAGTTCCTCCAGCTCCTTTGTGTGTTGCTTCAGATTTCCAGCATCTGCATTCTCTCGTGTCTACAAATCATAGCTCTACCATCACTTCGTTTTCTGTTGTGACACTGGCCTCAGGGTTACACAACTCACACTGTTCTTTCTTCAGTGCCAAAAAGCTTCTTTTGGAGCCAAAAAGCAAACCGCTGGAGGAACTCAACACATCAAGGCAGCATCTGTGGATGGAAATGGACAGCTGACTTTCCAAGTCGAGCCCCTTCATCTGGACTGGATGTCAAAAATCGTGACTGTTATCAGCCCTAATGCTTTGGGATAAAAAGCATTCTTAAAGAAAACCAACATTTGAGATTTCTCTCAATCGTTCCAAACTATCTTCCAAAATATTAATACTCAAATCTAAATATTCACTAATTGCCAATTTCCCAAGATGTCGATTTCTCTCTAAAATGTGGGAATCTAAAACTGGAATTAGAGATCTCATATAGTTCAACACAATAGCCTGGATTCCACATGGCCAGTGTGGAATCTGGCTTCTCTCCCTCTCTCCCAGACCAATCCTGATTACAAACCAAAGTGGAAGAAATGAAGGAGCACAAACTTATCAAAGAAGTTAAAAAAAACAAAATCCATGCTTGTGCTTCCCCTTTGCAACTAACTGTAAGACTTAGAATAAAAGTTAATTTCCACACTTCAATAAAATTTTAATACTTACTGCTGAAGGAAAAGAAAAGGTATGCAGGGCCTCACACATACCAATACCAATACCACATTCACACAACTGCTTAAAGAGACACTGTCTCTTAAAATATAAGAGATTCTGCAAGTTTATTTCACATTAAATAGCACAGAATCTTTCTCTTGGTTGCATCTTATTCCCTAGAACATAGGATGAATTCAAGCATCTTCCCAACCACACCCAATGCAATATTTTAAAGACTCACAGACCATTCACACTTTAATTCAGTTCAGGAAATGACATTCCCAAGGGTACAACAGTTAACAAAACAGCTTAAAATACAATCATACATATTTTAAGGAATCTTTTAACTTTAAGTCTTTAAAATAAAGGAATGCTGAAAGTTACTGATCCTGCACAAACACTTGAGCATTCCCACATCAACCAAAACTCCAACACCTTCTGAGCTTTCTTGCATTCCAACCTCTGATCCACAATCGGACTGATGTTACATGATCTGTTAGTTCTACAATCCCAGAAAATCTGTCCCACTTTGCGACAGTTAAGCACCTTCTTCCAGGACCATCCTTTATTTAATTGCCTTGCTTGGACTAATATTGTAACTGTTCACTCTCTCCCTCGCACACTGAATGATTGGCATGTGATCTAATTTCTCTTTCCTGTTCTCTCAGTGCCCAAAAGGCTGACCTTTAAATCACTGAACTCTTTAAATATCTGATTACTTTCATCCTGTGCCTCAACCTATGCTTTGTGTATTTTGGCACACTGATGTTGCCTCTCAGTAACAACATCACATCTCCATTCTTGTTTAAATTTCTCTGTCCTGTTTAACCTCTTTATTTTTGGTGTTGGTATTGGTTTATTATTGTCACTTGTACAGTGAAAAACTTGTCTTGCATACTGATCGTACAGGTCAACTCATTACACGGTGCAGTTACATTGAGCTAGTACAGAGTGCATTGATGTAGTACAGGTAAAAACAGTAACAGTACAGAGTAAAGTGTCACAGCTACAGAGAAAGTGCAGTGCAGTAAGGTGCAAGGTCACAACAAGGTATTTTCTTTCTTTAATCTTGCCATCACTCCATCCTTCCCCAGCAATCTTTCATCTAGTTCCTGAGGTTTTATATCTTTTTTTCTCATGTTCTTACACTATGCCTATGTGCTAACAGCCACAGACATGTTCTCCATTTTTTTTTAGCCACAGCAATCTCTTCTCACCTCTCAGCCATGGTCTTATTGAATGGTGGAGCAGGTTCTGGAGGGGGTTGGGTGGACTACATGTTCATACTACTCCATGATTTGAATCATCACATATAAGTTTCAACTTACTTATTGTATTAGTGAATTAACAAAGACCCACTTTCCAGACTCTGCTTACATATGCCTTTAGCCTACAGCTGCTGTTTTCCCCAATTCCATCTTGCATGTTCCTTCAGTAGCCCATTTACTGTTGTAAGGTCTTGCAAGAATCTAGTACAGTGCTCTATGTGCTGAGAAATTATCCATGTTCTTATTTTCTTTGACTGATTGCGATCTATTTGTATCCACTTCTTTCTCTGTGAATGCACACTTCCTTCTTTGAGCTTTATTTGTATGCATTAGCCACCTGAGCACTCTAATACTTGACGATTTCCCTTTTGTACTTGTGGCTATTAGTGTACTATTTTGATCTACATCCTGTGCTAATTTATCCATGGTGGCTTGAAAAATCATCAGTGGAAATTTCACAGCATGATGTACTTTTTAATTAGCGTTATTTGTGTTAATTGTCAAATAATGCTGACCCTGCTTATCCGCATCACTGAGCAGATGAATGAGACAGGTATAGTTGGTAAAAACCTTGGTCCTGCCAAATCTGCCTATTCTCGTGAAGTAGGCAATGAATGCTGCTTGACATCAACTGCCCAGATTGAGGCTACCTTGTAATCACTACGTTGGTGAATAATTTTGTCTGCTTTAGCTTCTGCTGCAATTAGTGTTGTCCAGTCGCTCTGGCTTGTCTTTACTGGAATTCCACGTTATTCTAATTTATCTGACTGTTCCTCTACCTGGTTCTTCAATGAGCATGGGACTGATCAAGGCTTAGAGTTGGATTGGTTTTGACTCGATGATATGGATAGGGGCCTGTAATGCCCATAGAAGTGTCCTGGAATGTCGCTGCAAACTTTCCCAACAGTTTGTCCAAGTGTGATTTTGATTTTGAAGCATCCATACTGAAGGCTTACTTCCGGCACGACTTCAATATTCTGAGCCAATCTTTGCCTGTCAACATTGGTTAATTAGTATCATTGCCTGCCACTACACAGCATTGTGTTTGCTGGCATTTGTGACTCACTAAAAAATTAATCTGATCTAAAGTCTTCAAATTTTTGCCTCTGAATGTTTTGAAGTTCATGGTTCTCTTCATCAGTGGTACTTGCTGAGCTGACCTGTGTGTGTATCCTTACCCACGATTGATCAACCTACTATAGTATTGATGCCTATGTCTTTGCACTAAATATTTAACCTTACTTCTACATTCCGTCATTGCTGCCATAAGCCCAATTCTCCATCATTATCACTGATTTCACTTCTGAGTAGACATGCCCTCTAGGGATCTTTGCTGTAATCCTACTGTGAAAAATTCACACAACTGTAATTGGTTTGGTTAACTACATTGGTTTTGGACTTGTCTTTTGAGAATATATGCCCTTTCTTCTGGCAATTAAAGCATTCTTCTGCTTTGTGTTAACATACATACTTCTGTATACAGTATATATATTACAGGTTTTTCACCAGTGTCACCCATGTGTTTCACACATTGCTTTAGAAATGTGATCCTCTATGACTGTAAACTGCCGTTGCATTTGTACCTTGCATGAGCCATATGTTTATGGTGTCAGTGTGGCCTTTACAGACACCACAATATTGTATGCAAGGTTCTGTGCAATAAATTTGATTGAAATCACTCATTGAACCACAAACAGTGCACAGTATAACATACCAAAATTGCAGTGCTAAAACAGATCCTTCACTGAGGTACTGTACTCACTCATGGTCTTTCTTGCTTTCTGACCCCGAGTTCTAAATTTGCAGTTTTCCACATTTTCTGAGGATTTAGGACTGAAACAATTGTGTATCTTTTGTACTATGTCAATAGGTGAAACATCTTTTCTTTCTTCCTATAGCTTTAAATGCTAATATTTTGCATATTTTGGAACCCACATCACTCGACAGAATAACATCTTACACTCCCATCTGGTAGAATTTTGTGCAGGTGCGTAATTGGCAAAAGAATCAAAAAGGAGTTGATGGGCATATGAGAGAGAATAAGTTTTAGGGTTCAGGGAAATAGGGAGAGGGGGAATGGGGCAAAACAGATTGCACTGCTGTGAGTTGGCCTGGATCTGAAGGGCCAGAATAACCTCCTCTGTGTTCTCATAAGTAAGTAAGGTTCCCATGCAGAGCTTGGCTGGTGTTCTTCCCCGTGTTTGCAGCATTCACTCTGGGTTAGCTACTTTTACCAGTGCTGTCAGATCCTCAAACTGCGGCTATGGTCGCAAATGCTGCCAGCTGATGGGTAAATCTTCTTGCATGAATTAAAGTCATTTGCTTCATTCACAGGAGTTCTGTTCATTTCATCCTCGCTGACAATGTGCTTTCATTGTGCATATGCTCATGTTACTTCTCCTAAATGTGGGTCATATTGGGAATCACAATCATATTGAGAGAGAGAAGAAACCATGCATCTTGTTTATTCAACTGTAATCACGATGTGCACATCTACACATAACACACATTGACATCATACGGCTACATACACTGTAACAGTGGGGAAGCAGATCGGGAGGGGGAAGGTCAGGAGGGGACAGTGAGCAGAGGAAGGGGAAGAGGTGGGAACGCAGGAGGAGGGTGGAATGAAAGGAATGGGTTGGGATGGGAACAAAGTAGGAATGGAGGGAGGTTATGGGAAGAGTGAGAGATGGGCGCGGTCAAAGGTGAAAGTAGTCCCATAGTGGACGTCCTGTATTTAAATGTGACATTGGCAGCCACCATAGGAGGGGTGGGAAGGGAGAAGGGAGGAAGAAGGTGAGGGAGTCAGGAGCGGGAGGGAGGGTGATGGGATGGGAGAAGGGGAGCAGGTAAGATGTGGGCAGAGTGAAGGAGGCAGGGAGGATAGTGAGGAGGAGAAGAAGGTGGCAAAGTGGGGAGGCGTTGGGGATAGGGATTGATGGTTTGGGCATGGCAGGAAGGTAGCAAGGAAAGGGGAGGCAGAGGTTGGAGTGAGTGGGAAGGGGGGAGGGAGAGAAGGAAGGTCGAAGGACGAGTTGGGAAAGGTGGGTAGGGAGTGGGAGACCAGGACAGAAAGGATCAAGGAGACAGCAGAAGGAGAGAGAGAAACATGTGAAGAGAGTAAGACGTAAGGAGAGAGAGGCGGTCTGATTGAAATTAGTCCCTTAAAGGATGAGATGCCTTGTATTTAAATTTGACATTGGCTGCCCTGCACCATATCACCACAGGACAGCCACTACAGGATGTTGTTTAGGACAGCAGATAAGATGCATTAGACTGAGACAGGGGCAGTTTTGTGCACTTTGAGATATCAACACAGGATGTGGCCCTGTAGTTCCGGTGTCTTAGTCGGTCAGTGAATCAGCTTTCAAAATTAAATTGGTAAATTGGTTTATTATTGTCATGTACTGAGGTACAGTGGAAAACTTTGTCTTGCATACCATTCACACAGATCAATTGATTATAACAGTGCATTGAGGTAGTACAAGGTAAAACAATACAGAATGCAGAGTAAAGTGTCACAGCTACAGAGAAAGTGCAGTGCAGGCAGACAATAAGGTGCAAGGCCATAACGAGGTAGATTGTGAGGTCGTGAGTCCATCTTATCGTACTGGGGACCGTTCAATAGTCTTATAATAGTAGGCTAGAAGCTGTCCTTGAGCCCGGTGGTGATGGCCACGTATATTTGGGAAATTTACTTGCATAGCAGAAGCTTTGCTTTTCATTTACCTCACAGTTAAGAAGCCTGATGGCTCAGTAGAGTTAGCAACAAAGCAACATGAAGTGTTACAGTTACAGACAGAGTGCAGTGCAGATAGTAATTCTTAGAGACCTAGAATTTAGATTTAAAAGAGTAGAATGATTATAATAGAAGGAATGAGTGGATCTGCAGAGGGCAGCTTGCAATGAGTCGCCACGTTCCAACACCATCTTTCTTCAGCAGTTTCCGTAGTGTTCACAGGCTTGACCACCAGCATTTCCAGGAGAAGACTATCAATTTCATATTTGCCAATCAAGGTTGTTTGACTTGTAGCAGTAATAGTCACGCATTAGCATTTCAAATACTTTACCTTACTCTTTCACATCGATCATCAATTATTAAATATCATAAAGCTCCAAACTCTAGGTGCATGACGAAATGTTAATTTCACCAACAAGAATCCTGGGTGTACTGTTGAGAGTAGCACACTGAATATTAACCCAAGCAGAACAAATTATGTGATTCACTACCTTCTGGCACATGCCATGATCCACATGCACGGGTTAACTTGCCCACTTGGACTCTCCCCAAGGAGGCTCAGCAAACCAGAGAGTGGCCAAGTCAGTGTCTTGTTAATCCAACTGTTCAGAGCAGCAAAGATGAGGCCTCAGTGAAACTGCAGGAGTTTGTCATTGTGGAGTATCCACTTTGATGGATTCCTCAACCAGAGTCTAGAAAATTTCAGTATCCTGGCCGACACATCACTCACCTCGAATTTGTCCCTGAGATGAGGCATTACTGCATCTGTGGAGCAGGCAAGAATGAGCCCCGGGACAAATCATACGCAAACAAAGTTTATCACTGTATCTCTGTAAATGTGACAATAATAATAAAGTTGCAGAGATCTTCACGTTCAATAGAAATGCGACCTGAATGCTGAGCAGTATCAGAAGAAATTGATTAACACGATTTCTTCTGCTTAGTGAAGGGTAAGTAAACATTGTAAAGTTACTCTGATATACACATTGCATTAATTTTCATACAATAGGTAGCCTTCGAGTTAGCTGCTGCTTTAGATTTGTCATTGTTCCATGTCTGTTGGCAAATGCATTTTGATATTGACTTTCACTATTTCAGTCTAGAACAAGCTGGGGCAAACCGCCTGGGGGGGGGGGAGGGTGGGTCAGGAAGACCAGGGGAGGTCTGCCAGTCTAGGAGGAGTTGAAGGTCAAAGTACGTGCAGATCCAATGAACAGGCTTGGAGGTGGACCCTTGGCTGGTGAACCATTAGACACGTCTTATCCCGAGATTGCATGAGTGTACCGGAGGTGTGTAGTTTGTTGATTTCTTCAGCCTTCCAGTTATTACAGCTTCTCATCTAGCATCCACTACTGGGCAGGGCAGCATTGGGGAGGAGTCCATCCTGAAACACAGGTGCTGATGCTCAGAGGGGCGTGGGCAAAGTAATGGTGAGTGCTGTCTAGGACAGGATGCTGAAACGTTATTGACACTGAAATAAAAACATGTTGGAAGCACTCAGCGGATCAGGCAGCATCTATGGAAAGATGAACAGCTCACATTTTATGTCTGAGACCCTTTGTCAGAACTGGGAAAGAGAGGAAAGAAGTTAATTTAGCAGAGAAGGGGGAGGAATGGGTAAATCAAGAGGAATATCTCTGTTAGGGTGAGACCAAATGAATTCATCTCAGAGTTAGAATCAGATTATGCTTATTTGTCTTATGTATGTCTTGCGGTGAAGCTGTGGGACATGCCCAGTTGACAAGAGAGAGCGTCTTAATGCTGTTGCAGGTGAATACTGTGATGTCGCCTGCAACCCATCAAATATTCCTCCAGGCTGCACGACTCTACCTCTGCTGGTGAGACTATTGGTCTTATAGTATGGCATTACTGAGAAGATCTGCCTTATTGGCAGGAAGCGTGAGCCAACCTGCAATACTGATGAATAAGTCCTCGGCTATACATCTGGGAATTTTCCGAGTTGCATCTACACCTTCTAGGTTCCTCCAGTTCCACCATTCCCACCATTTCCCAACACATCCACACTGATTCTTGGGAATTCCTGGCCCATAACCACTGATATTGAAGGGGGAACATTTAGGATGGTATTGAGAATCTCACCCATGCATTGGGAGCATGCAGAAGCCCTGTATAAATGGTGGAAGGGGTGCACTACTTCCCAAAGTATCCATATCCATCCAGTAAAGCACCTCCTTCTCTATCTGTAGCAGAATCCTACTTTGGCTTCATGAGTCATCTCAGAACACACAGACCTGGAAGGAAAGTAAGGATGTTTACGGTGATCAATGAGATGTCAATTAAGTGGGCTGCTTTGTCTGCAATGACATCAAGCTTCTTGTGAGTTGTTGGATCTGCATTCAGGCAAGTGAAGAGTTTTGCATCTTGCTCCTTATTTGTGCTTTGTAGAAGATGGAAAGGCCATGGGGTGTCAGGAGGTGAGTCATTTGCCACAGGATACTCAGTCTCTAACCTGCTCAAGCAGCAAAGTTCTTTATGTGACTTGTCCCATTGAGTTTTTGGTCAGTGGTGATCCCCAGGACGTTGATGGTGGGGCCGTCAGCAATATCAAAGGTGGGGGTTAGATTTTCTTGTGCTGGAACAGTCGCTGTTTGGCACTTTTGTGACATTTGTGTTACTTTGCACTTGGCACCCCAATGTTGTCTCAGTCTTGCTGAATGCTGGTATGGGTGGCTTCATTTGATGAGGCGTTGCGAATGGAATTGAGCATAGTACAATCATTGGAAACTTCTGACTTTATCAGAATCAGGTTTATTATCACTGAGATATGTTGTGAAATTTGTTGTTTGCGGCAGCAGTACAGTGCAAGACATAAAAATCACTATAAGTTACAAAAATAAATAAATCGTACAAAAGAGGATCAACGAGGTAGTATTCCATGCGTTCATGGACTGTTCAGAAATCTGATGGCAGAGGGGAAGGAGCTGTTCCTGAAACACTGAGTGTGAGTCTTCAGGCTCCTGTACCTCCTCCCCGATGGTAGTAATGTGAAGAGGATTTGTCCCGAGTGTTGATGATGGATAGATGATGGATGCTGCTTTTTTGAGATGTCCTCGATGGTGGGGAGGGTGGTGCCCATGATGGAGCTGGCTAAGTCTACAACCCTCTGCAGCCTCTTTCGATCCTGCACTTTGGAGCCTCCATACAGGCGGTGATGCAACCAGTCAGAATGCTCTCCACCGTACATCAGTAGAAATTTGCAGGAGTCTTTGGTGACATACCGAATCTCCTCAAACTCAAATCACAAAGAAGGCACACCAGCAGCTCTACTTCATTAGAAGTAGAGCCACTGGCGTGCCTTCTTCGTGATTGCATCAATGTGTTGGGCCCAAGATAGATCCTCTGAAATGTTGACGCCTGGGAACTTGAAGCTGCTCACCCTTTCCACCGCTGACCCCTCAATGAAGACTGGTGTGTGTTCTCCCGACTTCCCCTTCCTGAAGTGCACAATCAGTTCCTTGGTCTTGCCGACATTGAGTGCGAGCTTGTTGTTGTGATACCACTCAACCAGCCCATCCATTGCACTCCTGTACACCTGGTCATCGCCATCTGAGATTCTGCCAACAACAGTGGTGTAATCGGCGAATTTAAAGATGGTGTTTGAGCTGTGCCTAGCCACACAGTCATGAGTGTAGAGAGAGTAGAGTGGTGGGGTAAGACTTTAATGAACGAAGGTCTTTGATAAACAGTTGGAGGTGGTTGGGCCTTGGACACAGCCCTGGAGATCTCCTGCAGAGATGTCCTGTGATGCTTATCCTCTGACAATCACACCTTCCTTTCTGAAGCCACTCATTGGAATGTTTTCCCTTTAATACCTATTGATTTCAGTTTTATCAGGATGCATTGACGCCACACTTATGGAAATGTTGCCGTGATATTAAGGGCAGTCACTCTCACCCCCTCTCTAGAATTTAGCTCTTTGAAACAAGTCTGTGATGAGGTGAGTAATCCTGGTGAAATCCAAACTGGATATCGGTGATTAGATTATTAGGAGTAATAGGCACTTGATGGCATAGTCAATGACAACTTCCATCATCTTACTGATAATTGACAGTAGACTGATTGGATGGTAATCAGCCAGATGGGATTTGCCCTGCTTTTTGTGAACAGAACATACCTGGGCAATTTTCCACATTATCAGTAGTTGTTAGCGTTATACTGAGATAGGTTGGCTGGAGATCCCAACTGATTCTGGAGTACAGGTCTTCAGTTATCAGTTATGGGATAGCGTCTGGTCCCATAACCTTCGCAGTATCCGGTGTCCTAAGACATTTCTTCATATCATCTGGAATGAATCATATTATTTAGAGACTGGCTTCTGTGATGGTGAGGAACATCAGGAGGGAGCTAAGGTGTGTCACACACTTAGCGTGACACCAAAGGCTGAACATGGTTGCGAATGGGTGGTGCTGTGGCTTCTCAGGCAGTTGCCTCACAGCTCCAGCGACTGGGGTTCAATCCTGACCTCAGGTGCACTCTGCGAGGAGTTTGTACCTTCTCCCTGTGCCCACATGGGATTCCTCTAGGTGCTGTAGTTTCCTCCCATATCTTGTGGGTTGGGAGGTTAATTGGTCACTGTAAATTGCCCCTAATGTAGTGTGGGTGGCAGAATTGATGGAATGTGGGGAGAATAGGTTATAAGGAAAATCAGTGGGGGGAATGGGATTGCTATGTGAGCTGGCGTGGATTTGATGGGCCAAATGGCCTCCTTCTATGTCGTAAGAAAATATGGAATACTTCGACCTTTTTTCTAGCACTCACCCGTGGGCCCTGCCAACACTGACCCTCTGAATTCTCAAATTGCTTCAACTTCTTGATTTTGAAGGGACACCCTCATTTTTGGGACAAAGGTGGAGAGGAGGAGACAGGGGCCAGGAAGTTCTTCAGGTCTGTAGAAAGTTGGGAGTGGGAGGAGGTTAAGTTTTGAGGTCTGCCCCAGGAGTCAAGGACAAAGAACGTGGAGGCAGTGCCACAAGATAATGACCTTTTGCATCTGGTCAAGGTCTGTGAGGATCCAACAAGGTGTAGATTTCTCACAGCCACCACCTCCCCTTGGTCCAGTTCAGTCTCCCATACAATAGAGGTACGTGGACAACAGTAGATCAGCAGCAGATCCATACCCACAAACCCAAATGGTCACTGACCCACAGAGCAAGGACTCTAGATTGCCTGTTTGGGGCACGCAACAATGTCCAGGTCTAGTTCCCTTGTTGGGAGTCAATGATGAGTGACCATCAGTTTGAAATTGTTAAAAATGCCAGGAGAAATGGACGAATGCTGGAATACCTTCCTGAAATGAGTGGCTGAGAAAAAGACCAGTGCATTTTATCTTCAGGGAAAATTGGATAAATAATATGGATAAGCTACATGGCAATCAGAAGGGAGTGGGACAATGGGCTTTGTTTTGATTTAGAACATAGAACATAGAACAATACAGCACAATACAGGCCCTTCGGCCCACCATGTTGTGCCAACCTTCAAACCACTCCTAAGACTATCTAACCCCTTCCTCCCACATATCCCTCTATCGTAAATTCCTCCATATGCTTATCTAACAAGCTCTTCAACTTGACCAACGTATCAGCCTCCACCACCATCCCAGGCAGCGCATTCCATTTAGTCCAGTTGAGACCTGACTCCAACATTTTGGGCTGAGTTACTTCCATTTGGAAAGGCAAGGACCAATTAGGGATAGTCGACACAGCTTTGTGCGTGAGAAATCATGTCTCACAAATTTGATTGAGTTTTTTGAAGAGGTGACCAAGGGGATTGATGAGGGCAGGGTGGTAGATATATACATGGACTTTAGCAAGGCTTTTGACAAGGTCCTACGTGTTAGGCTCACCCAGGAGGTCAGAACACATGGGATGCAGGGTGAGTTAGCCAATTGGATACAAAATTGACTTGGTGGTGGGAGGCAGAGGGTGGTAGTAGAGGGTTGTTTTTCAGATTGGAGGGCTGTGAACAGTGGTGTGCTGCAGGGATCAGTGCTGGCCTTCTGTTGTTCATCATATTTCAGTGATTTGGATGAGAATGTAGGTGGCATGATTAGTAAGTTTGCAAATGACACCAAAATTGTTGGTGTAGTGGACAGTGAAGAAGGTTACCTGAGGTTACAACAGTATATGCATCAACTTTGGGACGTGAGCCAAAAAAAATGACAGGTGGAATTTATCTTGGACAAGTGTGAAGTGACGCATTTTGGGAAGCTAAACCAGGGCAGGACAGACACAGTGAATGGGAGGGCCCTGGAAAGTGTTGTTAAACAGAGAGACCTTGGGGTACAAGTACATGGGTCCCTGAAAATGGCAACATAGTTAGACTGGGGGGGGGGGGGGGCGTGAGGAAGGCATTTGGCATGCTTGCCTTTATCAGTCAAGACATGGAGTACAAGAGTTGGGATGTCAACTGTAGTTGTACAAAATGTTGGATAGACCACACTCAGAGTACTGTGTGCTGTTCTGGTTGCCACGCTATAGGAAGGATGTGATTAAGCTGGAGAAGGTGCAGAACAGATTCACAGGGATGTTGCCAGGTCTGGAGGGCTTGAGTTATAGGGAGAGATTGGATAGGCTGGGTCTGTTTTCCCTGGAGCGAAGGAGGCTGAGAGATGACATGATAGAGGTATATAAAATTATGAGGGGCATAGTTTGGATAGATAGCCAGTGTCTGTTTCCGATGGTAGGGGTGTCTAAAATTAGGGACCATAGGTTTAAGATGAGAAGGAGGAGGTTTAAAGGGGATCTGAGGGGTAAATTCAGAATGCTTGTGAATTTGGGTCATGAAGATTTCTGGCAGCTCCAGTTTGCTTTAAAGGCCAAGTTGACTATTACATCTTGATTTCCATTTGCATGATACAGAGCCAGAGCTATGAATGGGGAAAGTTCTTAGGGATCTTGGCAGACCAAGTGAGCTGGTGCCTCTTGCTGTTGTCAGTCGTTAAGCAAAGGGCAGGGGAGCACCTTTTCTGACACTGGGTAGAGGAGCAAGTGCCTGGCTGAACTTGAAGGTGAGGTGGCCGAGGGAGGTCAATATCTACCCTTCCTGTTGTTCGTCAGCCCTGCCTATGCTTGGTAGCTCTACACGTGGTGGGAGCTGTTAAAATGTAGATGGTAGGCTGGTTAGCAGTTGTTGATAGTGGAGGTTTGTAAACATTCATTATGATCAGCTTTTCCACTCTGGAATTGAGAACAGAGAGCTGTCTACTTGCATGGTTTCTTTAGTCTTTGTAGCTAGATTGGCACAGACATATGCGGTTACATTGTATTCCTTGTGATGTTGGCAGACTACCAAATAGAAACCATGGATCATCCTCTTGTATGGGTTGCATTTGGGAGCATGGGTTTCTTGAAAGGTGAGAATGTCGATCAGTTGCAGATATATATTGCAGATATATGCAGAAAGGTATAAAATCTTCCAACTAAACTTCATTCCTTGATATGGACAGGCCAGCAACATGGCGCTGATGGACACAAAGTCTTGAACCCACTGTCTGAATTGATTGCAGTAGCCAAGCCTGAGGCAAAAACACATTTAACAAAATAAACCAGCTGTATAGGCAAGCTGTGGATGTACTTTTAGGGCAGTTTTGTAGCCTTCAAATGTAGAAAATGGCAAAGGCTCATGCTCAACAGACTGGGAAAAACCAAAGGCTTCTAGATTAACTTTTAACGCAGACTGTGAACTGAGGGGGAGGTATGAATACAGAGAGACAAAAATAGGATGCAGCATGGTGAACCCATGTTGAAATTTAGGTGTGTACTTCTGAGAGACTGCTGTGGTTTGGGTGTCAACCAGAACAGAAAATCTACAGAGAAGTAGCCTTTGGAAATAACGCTCATATAGTTGCTACAAAGAAAGCCAGAGATGTTGATAAACCCAGAAATTTTCCCAGCAAAACACAACTTTGTATGATAAAGGTTGAACCTTAAATAGAATGATGTTTCCTTAATGAGTTACTCACTAAATCAACCAATTTATGGATTTACTGTAAGCAACATGAAGACTCTACAATCAAAGGGGGCTGGGGAGCCATGAGCACAGGGGTGTAAAGTGGGTGGAGCAGGTTAGACCACAGAATATGTTGTTTGCAAAAAGACGCCTGGAGTGACCCAACATATTTATTACATGAAATGTAACAATTAAAAGCTAAGGAATTGCCCTGCCAAGTTATACTGGGAGCTGAATTGAGTCCTGATGCAGGGTCTGGACCCGAAATGTCGACTATTTGCCTCCACAGCTGCTGCCTGACCTGCTGAGTTCCTCCTGCAGTTTGTTTCGTTTTTGCTCCAGATTCCAGCATCTGCACTCCCTGGTGTCCCGGAGCTGAGTTCTTGCTGACTGGAGTCCGGGTGGTGGGAAGGCAAGAGCTGGAGCCCGTGGGTAAAGGGGGTATGTGACTGGTTGGGGAAGAACCCGTGCAGAGAGTTCGGCACTCAAAGGACGGGCTCTCAGCGACGAAGACACTGGATTCGGGAAGTGTTGAACCACTTAGTCACCGGACGAGCATCACCTGATTATTGGTGGTTTGACACCGAGACGGCCATGGGGACGCGAGGTTAATTTCGTCATTGAGGGATAGGTTGTAGTGTCAGTCATTACACTGTCATCAATCAGCCCAGGTCACTGTAGATCATCTCAGAATGTCATTTCAGTTTGTCACCATTAAATCCCCAGGTTGGACTTCATACAGCCCATGGTGGTTCACTGCTTGTCCTACATTGCACCTGAAAGTTGATATCATTGCTGCTTCTTCGCGTTCCATATTTGGAGGTTATAGATCGTCTTGATGCCATTGGCCGCCAGATCCCAGTGATGAGACACGCAGTAACACACAGCGGCTGTTCACGCCTCTCTCGCCGTTCCGGGCGGTGTGCGGTGCCATCTCCTGGTGACAACCTGAAGTTTAAAACGATTTGTAAAAGTGTCTGGGAAAGAGCGTTCCTTTGAAGTCCCCGAACCTTTTTAATCTCTCTCTGTAGAATCCAAGTTTATTGTAAAGGCTCGTTGTAATGGGTTTGGTCTGGCACACCGCTCCTAGGATTGGGGATTGAAGGGGAGGGAGAATTTGTGGAGTCACTTTGAGCCCAGGACGAGTTCTCAGGAACGAAAGCGTCACTGGAATCAGCACGAAACGGGGTTGCATTGCATTGTATGTTACTGATGTACTGGCGTTATGCCAGCGCTGGGGTGTCCCGTGGCTCGGCTGCCTGTGAGGGCTGATGTTAGGGGGCCGGGCTGCCCAGCGCTGAGGTGTGGGGCACGGTGAGTGTGACCATTGGCAGCACTCTGTGTAGGCAGACCGTCCGGACCCACGGTTTCTCTCACCATCCTTTGCTGGGTGTGATGGAAGCTGCCGACACCCCTCCCTGTGTCTGTCCACACTGATGCTGATATACTGATGCATGGATACAGAGAGTTCAGATTCTCCGCACTGCAGCGAGCTGATATCTTTAACAAAGGGATGAGAGTGTAGAGAGAGAATAGGGCCACTCAAAGACCAAAGGGGACACCTTTGTGTGGAGCCACAGGAGATGGGCATGGTCCTTCATGAATATTTCTCTTCTGTTTTTACCCTGGAGGAAGACATGGAGACTTCAGAACTAGGAAAAGTAAATGGGGAGGTCTTGGGGATAGTCCGCATTACAGTAGAGGAGGTGCTGGATGTCTTAAAAGGTACGAACGTAGACAAATCTTCAGGGCTTGACCAGGTTTATCCAAGAATACTGTGGTAGGCTAGAGACGAAATTGTGGGAGCCCTGGTTGAGATGTTTGCACCATCGTTAGACACAGGTGAGGCACCTGTATTAGTATTGGCTTATTATTGTCACTTGTACCGAGGTACAGTGAAGAACTTGTCTTGCATGCTGATCTTACAGGTCAATTCATTACACAGTGCAGTTACAATGAGTTAATACAGAGTGCATTGAGGTAGTACAGGTAAAAACAATAACAGTACAGAGTAAAGTGTCACAGCTACAGTGAAAGTGCAGTGCAATAAGGTGCAAGGTCACAACAAGGTAGATTGCGAGGTCAGAGTCCATCTCGTCGTATAAGATGAGACTGTAGACTGGAGGGTAGCGAATGTTGTGCCTTTATTTAAGAAGGGCAGCAAAGAAAAACCTGGGAACTATAGGCCAGTAAATCTCACATCTGTGGTAGGTAAGTTACTGGAGAGGATTCTGAGGGATAAGATATATGTACATCTGGAAAGACAGGGGTTGATTAGGGGTAGTCAGCATGGCTTTGTGCACGGAAAGTCATGTCTTACGAACTTGATTGAGCTTTTTGCTGATGTGACCAAGAAAGTTGATGAGGCCAGGACAGTCGATGTGGTTTATATTGACTTCAGTAAGGCCTTTGAATAGGTTCCACATGGTAGGCTGCTCTGGAAGGTTAGATCGCAGGGAATCCAGGGAGAGCTGACTAATTGGATACACAATGGCTTGATGGCAGAAAGCAGAGGGTGAAGGTGGAAGGTTGTTTCTCAGACTGGAGGTCCGTGCCTCAGGGGTCGGTGCTGGGCCCATTGTTGTTTGTCATCTATATCAATGATTTGGATAAGAATGTACAGGGCATGGTTAGGAAGTTTGCAGATGACACTAAGGTAGGTGGTATCGTGGACAATGAAGAAGGTTATCAAAAATTACAGGGGCATCTTGATCAGCTGAGTAAGTGGGCTCAGGAATGGCAAATGGAGTTTAATTCGGATAAGTGTGAGGTGCTGGGATGTTACGTTGCAGTTGTACAAGACATTGGTGAGGCTGCACTTGGAGTATTGTGTTCAGTTTAGGTCACCCTGCTACAGGAAAGAAGTTATTAAGCTGGAAAGCATGCAGAAAAGATTTACAAGGATGTTTCCAGGACTTGAGGGACTGAGCTACAGGGAGAAGTTGGACAGGGTAGGACTTTATTCCATGGACCATAGGAGACTGAGCAGTGATCTTATAGAGGTGTATAAAATTATGAGGGGCATAGATAGGGTGAATACACAGAGTCTTTTATGCAGGGCTGGGAAATCAAGAACTAGAAGGCATAGATTTAAGGTGAGAGGGGAGAGATTTAATAGGAGCTTGAGGGGCAACTTTTTCACCCAGAGGGTGGTCTGTATATGAAATGAGCTGCCCGAGGATGTGGTTGAGGCAGGTACAATAACAACTTTTAAAAGACAGTTGGACAGGTACATGGATAGGAAAGGTTTAGAATGTTATGGACCAAATGCTGGCAAATGGGACCAGCTTGGATGGGACGTCTTGGTTGGCATGGACCAGTTGGGTCAAACGGTCTGTTTCTGTCCTGTGTGTCTCCATGACTCTAAGTGCAGGGGTGCAGGTACCTGTGAGAGTTCAGACCGAAAGACCCAGAGCACTGCAACAAATCAGCAATTGGCAGGGCAGCACTGAGCAGGATATCAATGTGTAAAGTGAAAGGTGGACATGAGCCTGTTGGATTGCAAGACTTCACATTTGGAGGATGGGAGAATTCATAATGGATAATACTGAGAAGCTCCAGTCCTGATGCAGCATTTTGACATGATACCTCGACAATTCCTCTCCCCCCACAGACGCTGCTCGACCTGCTGAGTTCCCACAGCAGATTGTTTGTTGCTGCAGATTCCAGCGTCTGCAGTCTCTTGCGTCTCCAATATTGAGAAGGTGTCCTTCCTGTTGGAGTCTCAGTACAAGGGAGTGGGGTTGGAGATATGAGCGTTGGACAATCTTCCCTCAGATCCAATGAAATGGCACATCAGAAGCAAAGCCTGGTCTATCTCCTGGTCTTCTCTCCCTGCCCCTCTCTCTTTGTCCCAAGATCCACAAATAGAACTGTCCTGGTAAACGTATTATTGCAGCCTGCTCTTGCCCTACCAAACTTACTACTTCCTACCTTGATTTGATCCTGTTGCCCTGGTCCACTCCCTTCCCACTTATATCCGTGACGCTTCTGATGCTCTCTGACAATTTGACAATTTCCAATTCCCCAGTCCCGACTGGCTCATCTTCATCATGGGCATTTAGTCCATTCACACCTCCATCCCACATCAGGAAGGTCTGAGGGCTCTCTGTTTCTGCCTTGAACGGAGACCCAAATAGTTCCTCTCCACCAACACGCTCATTTGATTGGTGGAACCTGTCCTTATGCTGAACACCTTCTCCTTCGATTCCAGTCACTTCCTCCAGGTTAAAGGTGTATTGATGGGAACTTCCATGGGCCCTCGCATGAGCTGGTCTTTTGTTGGGTACATGTGGGACTGTCCTTATTCCAGGCTCATTTGCAAAACCACTCCCCCAACTCCTTCTCTGATATACTGATGACAGCATTAGTGCTACATATTACACCCATACAGAACACACTATACCACTTCTGTCGCCAGCTTCCACCCTGCTCTCACATTAACACGGTCCTTCTCTGACACTTCCCTTCTCTTTCTGGATCTTTCTCTTTCCATCCCAGGAGATGGACCAGCTACCAACATCTTTTGCCAACCCACAGACTCCAACAGCTACCTTGACTGCACACCTTCTCAGCCTGCCTCCTGTAAGGACACCAGTCCCTTTTCCCAGTTTCTTTACATCCATCACTTTTGTTCCAGTAATGAGGCCTGATACCTCTGAAATATCCTCTGTCTTCCTGAAACATGACTTCCCCTCTGCCACGGTGGATGGAGCTCTCAACTGCATTTCCTCTATTTCCTTCATGCCTGATTTCACCCCCTCCCCTCCGGTACGTATCTTCCACCTCACCGGCTTTTGTCTTCAATGTATTACCCTTCATGATTTCCACCAGCGCCGATACAGGGTAGGCAGAGTGGTGAAGAAGACATTTGGCACGTTTGCCTTCATCAGTCAGGCGAGCAAGTACAAACATTGGGATGTCGTGTTACAGCTGTACAAGATGTTGGTGAGACTGCACTTGGAGTACTGTGTGTAGTTCTGGTCGCTGGGCTATAGGAAGGTTGTGATTAAGCTAGAAAGAGTGCAGAAAAGTTACAGGGACTGGAGGGCTTGGGTTATCAGGAGAGGGAGGATAGGCTGGGGCTTTTTTCCCTGGAGCATAGGAGGCTGAGGGGTGACCTTAGAGTGATATATGAAGTCATGAGGGGCATAGATAATGTAGATGGTCACAGTCTTTCCCCCGGGATAGGGAAATCTAAAACTAGAGGGTGAGATGGGAAAGATTTAAATGGGATCTGAGGGGCAACTTTTTCAGACAGAGAGCAGTGGATATGTGGAACAAGCTGCCAGAGGAAGTGTAAGAGGTGGGTACAATTACTTTAGTTTATTTAAACCTATCATAACTTCATACACCTCAATTAAGTTTCCCCTCAGCTTCCCCCGTTTCAAAGGAAACAGCCCTTACATCATATCTTTTTCATAAATACCATTTTCCAGCCCTGGCAACATCCTGTAGATCTCCTGTGCACCACCTTCAGTACAGTC
Source organism: Pristis pectinata (assembly GCF_009764475.1). NCBI lineage: Eukaryota > Metazoa > Chordata > Chondrichthyes > Rhinopristiformes > Pristidae > Pristis > Pristis pectinata. The sequence goes on along the minus strand of NC_067426.1, from coordinate 32,608,881 downwards.
ACATCTTTCCTATGATTTGGTGATGAGAACTGTACATGGTGCTCAAGCTGCAGCCTAATTGGTGCTGTAGAACAGAAAGCATCCTGTAGGCATTTTAACCACCTTATTGCCCAGTCCTGCTGCCGTTAAGAATCAGAGGACATACACTCCATCTCTTTATTCCTCCCACAAATATTACTGTATTTATTACATATTCACTTGCTTTGCTACACTTTCCCAATTACATTACCTCACACCCCTCTGCATTGATTTCCATCCACCACTTTTTTGGTCAGTCCATTCATATTTTCTTGCATTTTTAAGCTTTCCCCTTCATTGTCAACCACATGACCAATTTTTGTATTATTTACAAACTTCTTTAAGTGTCACCCATGTTTAAGTCTAAATCACTAAGATGTACTACAGGAAGCATGGAACTGATTACAGAGCCCTGTGGAACCCTGTTAGTTACAACCTCGTATCACAAAACACCCTATGCTTTCTGTCACTGAGCCAATTTTGATACCTTCTCTTGGATCTCATGCGTTTTTACTTTTTTGACCAGCCTGCCATGCGGGACCTTGTCAAAAGACTAGCTAAAGTGTTTAGTGCTTTTTGAAGAAGTAACCAAGAAGGTCGATGAGGGCAGGGTAGTAGACGTAGTCTGTATGGACTTCAGTAAGGCCTTTTATAAGGTTCTGCATGGTAGGCTGCTATGGAAAGTTAAATCGCATGGAATCCAGGGAGAGCTGGATAATTGGATGCACAATTGATTTGATGATAGGAAAATAAGTGATGGTGCAAAATTGTTTTATGGGCTGGAAGCCTGTGACTAGTGGTGCTCCCCAGGGCTTGGTGCTGGGCCCATTGCTATTTGTCATCTATATCAGTGATTTGGATGAGAATGAACAGGCATGGTTAGTGAGTTTGCAGACACTAAAATAGGTGGTGTCGTTGACAGTGAAGATAGTTATTAGGATTTACAGAGGGATCTTGATCAGCTGGGTAAGTGGGCCGAGGAATGGCAAATGGAGTTTAATTTGGATAAGTGCAAGGTGTTGCATTTTGTGAAGACAAATCAGGGTAGGACTTTCGCAGTGAATGTTAGAGCTCTGGGTAGTATTGTAGAACAGAGGGACCTAGGGGTACAAGTACATGGTTCCTTGAAAGTGGCGTCACAGGTAGACAGGATGGTGAAGAAGGCTTTTGGCACTCTGGCCTTCATCACTCTGGGCATTGAGTATAGAAGTTGGGAAGTTATGTTACAGTTGGACAAGATGTTGGTGAGGCCGCATTTGGAGTATTGTGTTCAGTTTTGGTCACCCTGCCATAGGAAAGATGCCATTAAGTGGGAAAGAATGCAGCTGAGATTAACGAGGATGTTGCCAGGACTTGAGGGACTAAGTTATGGAGAGAGGTTGAGCAGGTTGGAACTTTTTCATTGGAGCATAGGAGAATGAGGGGTGATCTTATAGAGGTGTATAAAATCACGAGGGGCATAGATATGGTGAATGCACACAGTCTTCTCCCAGGGCTGGGGAATCAAGAACTGGAGGACATCGGTTTAAGGTGAGGGGGAGAGATTTAATAGGAACTTGAGGGGCAACTTTTTCACCCAGATGGTGGTCAATATATGGAACGAGCTGCCAGGGGAAGTGGTTGAGGCGGGTACATTAGCAGCATTTAAAAGGTACTTGTCCATGGATAAGAAAGGTTTAGAGGGATATGGGCCAAATGTGGGCAAATGGGACTAGTTTAGATGGGAATCTTAGTCGGCATGGACCAGCTGGGCTGAAGGGCCTGTTTCTGTGCTGTATTTCTCTATGACTCTAGGCCCTTGGAGACTACATCAAACACTGCTCTCTCTAATATACCTTGTGACCTCCTCAAAAAATCCTGAAAACCCTGTAACAAGGAATGTTTAGCTTCCAGTCCTGCAACTCTTTAATATGCATTTTCTTATTAGCTGTAAAATTATTTTTCCATGTGTCCACCAGAGCCCATAACTCATCTGCCTTATTTACTACATTCCTGGCATTTTGGTATTTTCTTCTTTTTAGACAGTCCCTGGGGATTGAGGGTGACTTACTTCCAATCTGATTCGTTATGTTCTGAGGTGAGCAATGGGGCAACGTGGGACAGGCTCTGTCACGAGTGGGGCAGGAGTTGTCTAACCGGGCAAGTGAGTGGGTAGCATGTTATGTGATGTTCAATCTGTCATTTATGTAGGGTTTCTGTGTGCTCCTGAGGCATGGGCTCGAGGTGCTCAATACTATCCCAAATGCTCCTTCTCCACTTTGAGTAGTCATGGAGTCAGTGGGGAGCTTGCATTTTTCAAGGAGGTTTTAAGCACATTCTTGAATCTCCTCCTCTGCATACCTGGCAATCTCTTCCCATGACAATGTCTGTTTTTTCAATGTCAGGCATGTGAACAACATGGCCTGGTCAACTTGGCCAATTGAGTATAACTCAGGCCTGGGAGAGGACATTGATATCGATTCACTCATACTTCAAGTGGATTTGGAGCCTTTTGCAGAGTAGCATTGGTGTTGTCTATCTGGTGACTTGTGGTGCCTGGTGAAGGCAGTCCAGGTCTCAGTAGTATATGGGAAGGCAGGGATCAACTGCTGCGTGGTAGATTGTAAGTGTTTTGCCAGGTTTGAGATCTTGATCTTCAAATACCCATTCCCTCAGTCACCAGAGATTGTGCTGGCACATTGCAGTAATGAATTTCATCAACGTTATCTGTTTTCACTAAGAGGTAGCTCCCAAGATCTGGGAAATGGTTCAGATTTTTCAGGATCTGCTTGTGAACCTTTATTGTCAGATAGTGATGTTGTACAGCCAGGGGCAGATTGTTGGAAGATCCATGCTTTGTGAAAATTGGGTATTAGACCCATTCTCATGTGTGCTTCAGTGAATGAGTTGACAATGGCTTGGAGATCAGCTTCCAAACATGCACAAAAACCAGCATCAGTTCATACTGCAGCTTGACACTGAGGTTCAGGTGACCTTATTGTAGTCACCATAGGATGAACAGTTTCCAATTAGCTCTGAAAATTAGTTCCACTCCTACAGGAAGCCCCTTGGAGGTGAAGTTTAACATCGCAGCGAGAAAGATTGATAAAGGTGTTGGGGCAAAGATGTAGCCTTGTTTGACACTGAACTTTATGAAGTTGGCTCTGTTGTGGGCCTGTTAGTGAGAATCATGGCCTGCATGCCATCATGAAGCAAACGTAAGATTTAGTAAAATTTCTGTGGAACAGCTGAATTTAAGGAGGATGCTTCACAGTCCCACCTGCATGACCAAGGCTTTAGTGAGGTCAATAAAGGCCATGCTTCTCTCTGCATTTCTCCTGAAGGTGACAGCCAGAACGCAAGGAGGCTGTGCCTCCTGGCTGCGAGGTGTTAAGAGCAGGGCAAGTTTTTTACACAGCGAGTGGTGGGTGCCTGGAACAGGCTGCCAGGGGTGGTGGTCGAAGCAGATAGGATAGTGGTGTTTAAGAAGCTGTAAGATAGTCACATGAATATGCAGGGATGTGGATCATGTACAGGCAGAAGAGATTTAGTTTAACCCAGCATCGTGTTCGGCGCAGACATCATAGGCCAAAAGGGCCTGTTCTATGCTCTAACCAGGTGTCTCAGTCTCACGTATGGGGTTGGACATTTGGCACTGAGATGAGAAATGTCTTCACCCAGACGGTGGTAAAAAGGAAGTTTTGAATGCTACTGTTGAAAAGGAAGAAACTAAATTCCCTTGTTATTTGGCGGTTGTACTTCATCAGGTTGGAGGGAGCTTATACTTGCATTTCTCCTGTACCAACTGTGCGAGTGTTTGGTGGTGCAGCACTAAGGGTCTTTACTCCGGATGAATGCAGTGTTACTTGTGCTGAGTGAGTGTTTGACAGGAAAGTTTAGATGGAAGTTTGTGTTATTACTCATGAGACAAGGTCCCTGTAAGTGATGATGTGATTATCAGCTCCTTCTAATGTTCAGATGATGATATAAAAATAAGTTGGCTTTGCACAAAAGCAGATGTTAGACTGCTCATACGTTGGTGTTTTTAACTTGATATTTGCATGGAAAGAATTGTGCCATTGTGATAGGCAGCAGCTTAAACAGGATGGTTACAGGAGTGGGTGTTGCCTGCTTTTTCTGATATTTCAGGTTTTATTCCCCTGGAGCTGTGAGGCCAGATGCTTTACGGATTTCACTGACATGCTTCCATTAATTGTGTCGATGATCACAACTGATGCTTTATGTTTTATCAGGAGATTAGTCGAGTCATGCATTAAAAATGTTGGAAGCATGCAACACATTTTCCTGCAAATGACTGAAGAAGATATCCATTTGTTCTTATCTGTTGGTGTTAAGATGTAAAAAGTCGATAAAAACGTTGACTACAGCCAAACCAGGGCACCAACTAGTTAAACAATATGAATGCTCCACCCCAGCCGCAGCTGGAATCAGTGTCCAAGTGGAACCGCTGTGGACTGTAGCTAATTTGAGACTGTTGGTGCGAGTGTGCACAACTCTACCCCTCTCTCTCCTCCCACTCTCCCTCCCCCAGCCCCCATCCTCACTCTTCCCAACCCCACAAATGCTCCACCCCTCCTCCAGCCACCTCCAAGCTTCAACCTCCCAAACCTCACCACCTCATTTCTCCTTCTCTCTCCACCTTCCCCTCCAACATGTGATACAACTTTGGAGGAAATGTTACAAGGTCACACTGTTTGTGCCCATCCTGTCCCACAGAGCCAAGTACAACTCATTCAGTAAGTCGACACATCTGTGAGTTTTACTCAGCTCAAGGGAATGGATGGAGCCTGTCAGCAAATCCAGGGTCAGTGTCTAGCGCTGTAATCTGAGACCTCTGTGATGGAGGACAGACTCATACAGATTGGCACAGAAAACTTTGCAGATCCTCAATATGTCTGTACAGTATGTGAGGATGTTAAGGCTGTGGATCACAGAGCTCCCCCTGTGAACCTTTTGGAAGAATTAACATGAGCACGTCTCATCCTGCTCCACAGGGTGGCCTCTGGATTGGAAAATTATCTTGGAAGATTCTGAGGCAAAGCGCGAGGCTTGCCGGGTCTTCACCTCACAGACTTCCTCCCTCACATCCACCGCCCTCAACTGCAGAAGGAGCAGATTCCTCAAGTCTCTCAGGAGTTGATGCAATTCCCCCTAACTCTTGTCTTGCTTTCAAACCTCTGTGAGGATGAAGGATCTTTTGATGTTCTCCTTAATTGCTTCCCGCCAGTGCACCAGAAAGTCAAAGAGGGGCTTCATGGTTCTCCAACCTGCGTAATCCCTCTTTAGTTCCTTGATGCTCTCTGGGGTCAGCAGCATGACATTCAACTTCCACATCCCCCTGCCTGCCTTCTGGTCCTCCTGTAGGTGGCACTCAGCCCGAAGGAGGCAGTGGTCAGACAGGAACACCGGCGTGATGTTGGTGGGTCTGACCGTGACTGCCTTGGACACGAAGAGGAAGTCTACCTGGGACCGGGCTGAGCTGTCTGGTCTTGACCAGGGGACTTGCTGCTGTGCCCCATGTGCAGGGGTGCTGAAGGCATTGCACAACTTGGCATCTTCTACCATCTCCATCAGCAGTCTGGAGGTGCTGTCCAGTCTGCTGTCGGCACTGCCGGATCGTCGAGCCACGTCGATGATGCAGTCGAAGTCACTGGCCAGAACGATCGGCTGGGACACCATCAGCTGCAGTGGGAGCTGCTGGAGGACAGCCAGATGCTCACTCTGCAGGGACGAGGCCTACACGCTGTTTAGCCGGAGCAGAGTATTTCTATACATTACGCCTGACACAAGGAAATGCCCACAAACCACCTCCTTGACTTCAGTGATTGAGCAGTTGCCTCCTCGTGGCAGGATACACGGGCTGGAAGTGCGCCAACATCGGCACTGTCTGGGACCACCGTCACAACCACCCCTGATAGGTGTGGCAATGCGGTGACCCACCCTCTTGCAGAAAGGTCACGTCAGCCTTGACTTTGGCACAGTGTTCCAGGAGGCAACACATCACACAATGCTTTTCACACTGTGTACCTTGATTGATGTGATTTTTACATCCATGGTTTATGCTTTAAGGTTCAACGTCACGTCGTCATGGTCAGTTGCCCTGTGCCTGCTGCCTACAGCTTCTGCAAGCTGTTGGCTCTGTTTTTAAGCTGAGGTACTAACATGGATCTGCCCCAGGGAGTGGGGTCCCCTGTGGTGAAGGTGGCAGCGTTGCTGAGGAGAGATCAGCCTGCTTTCCTTTTGTTTTTATCTCCAACTATGTCTGGTCAGTGTTTATGTTTACAGTGTCCCGGAGTTGGGGTGTGACGGTCGCTGCACTGCTCCCAGTCTCCCAGAGCTGGGGTACGAGAGGTTGTGCGCTTCCCTCGCAGGTTCCTGACTTACGGTTTACTCCTCCTTTGTGTCCCTTCCATTCTGTCACTTTCTCTGTCTACATCGTCGACTCGCCGCTGAGGCTTCGTCCTCGGACGGGTAGGGTAGGGGTTGCTGACATCTGCCTGGGACATCAGACTTTTCTTTCCACTTCCACTGTTATGGGAGGACCTTTCCCTGTTGGCTCACGCCTTCTGCGTCTTTTTCCTCTTCACCACCAGCCACTCCCTTTCTTGTTTCTCTGTGGCCCTCTCTTCGATTGACTCCGTCTCCTGGGGAAGGGGAAAGGAGGCATGTGTGGTCGGGTTCCCTCACTTCTGGTTTTATTCCCTGCCGGAGTCTGGGTGGGTGGAGAGGAGGTGTTTGCATTCCTTGGGGCGTTGTTGCCAGCTCCTCCTCTTATTGCCTGTGGGTAAGTACAGGCGAGTTTGGGGCAGGCTCTGTAGAGATGGCCTGCTTCCCCACACAGGTTGCAACATTTGGTTTCCTTGCAGTGCTTGATCTGGTCCCCTTTCTGCTCGCAGTTCCTGCAGATGACTGCACTGCATTGGGTCGCCACATGCCTGGGTTTGTTGCAGTTGTGGCAGACCCTGGACCATCCTGCATACAAGACGCACCCAGGATTTTCTCCGACTACAAACACCGAGGGTGGTGGACGATGCTCCCTTTTCATCAGCCCTCGGTGTGACTTTGACCTGGCGTTTAATTGTCCAGATCCCAACTAAATCATTGACGTTGATGCAGTTTGATGCTCCTTCGACATATCAGGACAGGAAAGTTAGCACATCTATGATAGGAACATGTGGGTTGAGCCTGTGTCCAGTGATCATATGTTCTTTCTGCGTGGGTAAGGTGAAGAGCGGCTGTACTTTGAGAAGTGACAGCACAGCTTCACTTCCCTACTCCGAGAGCTACTGTGGCACCTCCTGCCATCCTGCAGCATGCTTGAAGGTAAGGTTGGAATACCTGTCACCTGGGAAGTCCTGGAAGCAGTAGGTATTCTTGGCCTTGAACTTGCAGCATTCCATCAGGACATTCCTCACGAAGAGGTTTCAGTTGAAGGGGTTTCCCTCGCTGAGGTTCTTCACTGTCACCCTGAACATCTTGCAAAAAGCCTTGTCCTCCAGGAGGATTCATCGCTGTGCCAATGGGATGGAGCAGATTACAGCAGGGTGTAGTTGCTGGAAAGGGATGTTAGGTCAGCATGAAGATCCACCTCTGTGTCAGCAGGTTAAGCTCTCATCAGGCAGCCGCTCAATCAGAAGAAGATCTTGAAGAATCCTCATCATTGTCCTCCTTGTCTTCTTCCTTGCCTTCGTGGTTGTCCTCGAGCACCTCATCCTGGCACAGCAGTCACAAGATCATTGATACTCCCCTGCCAGGTCACCCTCACTTAGAGTTGCGTGTGGCAGTGCTGAGCTCTGGAATAAGTTGGAGGAGAAGATGGATCCCAGCCATACACATTTTGGTAAAAATGGGACGTTATGCACCAGAGTGTGCCGGGTGGTACATGGGCAACAGATGGGAATGCCAGTAATGAGAGGTATCACAACTTCAAGGGGGGAGTGAGGCAGCGACTAACAGGAGGTGAGAATAATTGGGGGTTGATAATGTCAGTAGATCAGAAGGCCGATGAGCCTGCCTTGAACTATGCGTAGTGTAACTATCAGACCTATGAGGGCTGGATATCCAGGGCGGGATGATCCTATCTTCCTGAAGATGCTCAAGCAAGGCCTGAGCTCAGCCCACCAGGTTGTCTTGGATATGGGGATAACATTGAGATCCAATTACTCCATGATAGGATCACAAGCCAGGTAGATAGAATGGAGGAGAGGTCATAATAAGGCTGCAGTAGATGTAGCCACTGTTAAATGTCAACTATCAAGCCAGGCAGAAATCATGATAGAACCTAAAACCCACACACATATCCCAGGCATAAATGGAAGCAAGGGTTTGAAATAAAAGATGGTCCTGAAAGGGCTGGTCATGGCACACATCAACTCCAGTCTCCCAGACAACCTCGACCCACTGCAATTCGCCTACTGCCGAAACAGGTCTACAGCAGACGCCATCTCCCTGGCCCTACACTCAGCTCTGGAGCATCTGCACAGTAAAGACACATACATTAGACTATTGTTTATTGACTACAGCTCTACCTTCAATACTATAATTCTGTAGTGACTCACCGTCCGGCCAAGCGAACCGGCTCGGCAGTCGGGTCGCGCGGCGTCAGAGCGACGAGGCCCAAGATGGCGGCGGGCCTCGTCTTTCCTGAGCGACGGGGACAACCCGCGCGCGGGAAAGACTTGATGACGTAGTACTTACATCATCAATGGTTGCATTGGGCAGGAACAGTCTCCCTTAAAAGGCCTGTGCAAGGCGGGAAAATAAACCAGTTCTTGTTTGACAATCCTCCGACTAGCGTCTCGTTTTGTTTCGCGGTAGCAACTGCTACATTGGTGACCCCGACGGTCCAAACGGATTTTGGACCCGCGCAATGGACGACAACGCAGCAGCCAACGCAGTGGCCCTCAAGCAGCCCGCCTTTTGGACACTTCGGCCCGGCATCTGGTTTGAACAGGCCGAAGCGCAATTCCACCTTCGGCAGATCACCTCCGACTCCATGAAGTACTACCATGTGGTTAGCTCTCTGGACCAAGAGACAGCCACCCAGGTCAGGGACTTCATCCAGTCGCCTCCGGAGAACGATAAGTACCCGGCTTTCAAAGACCTTTTGATTCGGACCTTCGGCCTCTCCCGTCGTGAGTGCGCCGCCCGCCTGCTTCATCTGGATGGCCTGGGGGACAGATCCCCATCCGCCCTAATGAATGAAATGCTGGCATTGGCTGAGGGACACAAGCCATGCCTGATGTTCGAACAGGCCTCCCTCGAACAACTCCCCGATGACATCCACCTGTTGTTAGCTGACGCCGACTTCAGCAATGCCCGTGAGGTAGCCGCCCGGGCAGATGTCCTGTGGAAGGCCAAACGCGAGAGCGGTTCAGCCATCGGCCAAATCACCAGGCCGCGAGCCCAACACCCGCCTCACCCAGTCCCAGCAACCGAGCAGCCACACCCCAGGAGCACAGACGACGACACGGGTGACCAGCTGTGTTTCTACCATCAGAGGTGGGGTGCGGAGGCCCGTTGATGCCACCCACCCTGCAGGTTTCAGGGAAACGCCAGGGCCAGCTGCAGCTGATGGCTACGGCGGCTGGCCGCCGACAGAGCCTCCTATTCGTTCAGGACAAGAAATCTGGACGGCGTTTCCTCATTGATACTGGAGCGGAGGTCAGTATTTTGCCCCCGACCGGCCGCGACACTCGTAACAGGCCACCAGGTCCGGTACTCAATGCCGCCAACGGTACAACTATACGGTCTTTCGGCACCCGTACACTTCAATTACAATTCAGCGGCAGCCGTTTTACCTGGACCTTTACCCTTGCCACCGTCGCCCGACCACTCCTAGGAGCCGATTTCCTTCGGGCCCACAACCTGTTAGTCGACCTGCGAGGGAAGCGGTTAGTCCACTCTAGCACTTTCCAGACCTATCCCCTGGGAGAAATCAGCCTACCAGCCCCGCGCCTGGACTCCCTTTCTGGCGACGAGTTCACCAAGCTCCTAGCCGAATTCCCATCAATTTTGGCACCTTCGTTTGCAAATTTTAGGCCCAAACATGGGGTACGACACCACATCATTACTACAGGGCCACCCCTTCATGCCCGAGCACGACGATTACCTCCAGACAAGCTCTGCCTGGCAAAGAAAGAGTTCCGTCGCATGGAGGAGCTGGGAATTGTTCGCAGGTCAGACAGCCCCTGGACCTCCCCCCTGCACATGGTCCCCAAAGCCACTGGAGGGTGGAGGCCCTGCGGCGACTACTGCAGGCTGAATGATGCCACCACCCCGGACCGCTATCCCATCCCTCACATACAGGACTTCGCAGCAAACTTACATGGGGCCCGCATCTTTTCCAAAGTGGACCTCGTTCGGGGATACCACCAAATCCCGGTCCATCCGGATGACGTCCCCAAAACTGCGATAATCACCCCATTCGGCCGGTTCGAATTCCTTCGAATGCCGTTTGGCCTTAAGAACGCTGAGCAGACCTTCCAGCGGCTGATGGACGTGGTAGGCCGAGACCTGGACTTCGTGTTCATTTACTTAGCTGACATACTGATCGCCAGCCGTAACCGCCAAGAACACCTTTCCCACCTCCGCCAGCTGTATTCCCGCCTCCGTGATTTCGGCCTCACGATCAACCCGTCCAAGTGCCAATTCGGACTTGACTCTATCGATTTCCTTGGCCACAAAATCACCAGCGACGGGGCAACACCCCTACCCGCCAAGGTAGACACTATCCGCCATTTTGCCCGCCCCGACACGGTCAAAGGCCTACAGGAATTCCTTGGGATGGTCAACTTTTACCATCGGTTCATCCCTGCATTAGCCGGTATCATGCGCCCTCTGTTCTCGCTGCTGGCTGGTAAGGGCAAGGACATCACCTGGACTGATGAGGCTGCGGCTGCCTTCGTTAAGGCCAAAGACGCCCTGGTGGACGCCACGATGCTTGTACACCCTAGGACAGACGTCCCAACCGCCCTCACGGTGGACGCGTCCAACACCGTAGTGGGTGGGGTACTGGAACAGCTAATCGAAGGCCGCTGGCAACCCTTGGCATTTTTTAGCAAGCACCTTAGACCACCCGAACTGAAATACAGCGCTTTTGATCAGGAACTTCTAGCGCCGTATCTGGCGGTCCGGCATTTCCGATACTTTCTAGAAGGCAGACCTTTCACCATTTCCACCGATCATAAGCCTTTGTCCTTTGCCTTCTCCAAAGTCTCCGATCCCTGGTCAGCTCGTCAGCAGAGGCATTTATCCTACATTTCTGAATTTACAACAGACATCCAACATGTCTCTGGAAAGGATAACGTCGTTGCTGATGCACTTTCCAGACCGACCATCCACAACCTATCCTTGGGTGTCGACTACGCGGCCCTAGCTGACGCACAGCAAGCCGATGACGAGCTGCCCAGCTACAGAACCGCCATCTCGGGCCTACAGCTCCGAGATTTCTTGGTTGGTCCAGGTCAGCAGACCCTACTTTGCGACGTCGCAACAGGTCAGCCCCGCCCTATAGTCCCTGCAGCCTGGCGGAGACGCGTTTTCGACTCGGTACATGGGTTGGCGCACCCATCCATCAGATCTACTGTCCGACTGGTCGCCAGCAAGTTTGCCTGGCATGGCCTGCACAAACAGGTCAGTGAGTGGGCCAGGACTTGTCCGCACTGCCAGACATCAAAAATCCAACGACACACCAAAATCCTGCCACAGCAGTTTGAGCCTACCCGTAGGAGGTTCAACCACATACATGTCGACCTCGTGGGCCCTCTGCCGGTTTCAAGAGGAGCCCGGTACCTCCTTGCCATCGTGGACCGGTTCACGAGGTGGCCAGAGGCAACCCCCCTGACTGACATCACGACTGATTCCTGCGCCCGGGCGCTGCTCACAACTTGGGTCTCACGTTTTGGGGTTCCGGCCCACATCACTTCAGACAGAGGCACCCAATTCACTTCCAGTCTCTGGGCTGCATTAGCGAACCTGCTAGGGACGCAGCTGCACACCACCACGGCCTACCATCCTCAATCCAACGGGTTGGTGGAACGTTTTCACCGCCATCTGGAATCAGCCTTGATGGCCCGCCTCAAGGGTCCTAACTGGGTTGACGAGCTGCCTTGGGTCCTGCTTGGCATACGCACTGCCCCCAAAGAAGACCTCCGCGCTTCGTCAGCTGAGCTTATGTACGGGGCACCCCTAGTCGTCCCAGGGGATTTCATACCTGCCCTTCGAGACCAAGGAGAACAACCCCCAGCGGTCCTACAAAGACTGCGCGAGAAGCTTGGCAACTTGGCCCCAATTCCCACCTCACGGCACGGGCAAGCCCCATCCTGCCAGCCCAAACAACTACGAGACTGTAAGTTTGTTTTCGTTCGCAGGGGCACACCTCGGGCGCCGTTGCAACGACCATATGAGGGACCGTTCCGAGTCATAAGAAACAATGGATCCACCTTTATTTTGGACGTTGGAGGCAGGGAACAGGTTTTCACGACAGACCGCCTCAAACCGGCCCATTTAGATCTGCAACAACCGGTCGAGGTTTCAACGCCGCGACGCAGAGGCCGGCCCCCTAAGCGGCAGCTGGCACAGCCCGCGGACCTTGGGGACTGTATCGCTGGTTCTGGGGGGGGGGGGGGGGGGGGGGGGGTTTGTGTAGCGACTCGCCGTCCAGCCAAGCGAACCGGCTCGGCAGTCGGGTCGCGCGGTGTCGGAGCAACGAGGCCCAAGATGGCAGCGGGCCTCGTCTTTCCTGAGCAACGGGGAGAACCCACGCGCGGGGAAGTCTTGATGACGTAGTACTTACGTCATCACTGGTTGCATTGGGCGGGAACAGTCTCCCTTAAAAGGCCTGTGCAAGGCGGGAAAATAAACCAGTTCTTGTTTGACAATCCTCCGACTAGCGTCTTGTTTTGTTTCACGGTAGCAACCGCTACAATTCCAAGCAAACTCATCACCAAACTCCGAGACCTGGGACTCAACACCTCCCTCTGTAAATGGATCCTTGACTTTCTGACCAACAGACTGCAATCAGTGAGGAGAGGCAGCAATACCTCCAGCACGATTATCCTCAACACTGGTGCCCCACAAGGCTGCATCCTCAACCCTCTACTCCACTCCTTATACACTCACAACTGCGTGGCCAGATTCTGCTCTAACTCCATCTACAAGTTTGCAGATGCTACCACCATAGTAGGCCGTACCTCAAATAACGATGAGTCGGAGTACGGGAAGGAGATAGAGAGTTTAGTGACATGGTGTCATGACAACAACCTTTCCCTCAATGTCGACAAAACAAAAGAGCTGGTCATTGATTTCGGGAAAGGGGGTGGTGTACATGCACCTGTCTACATCAATGGTGCTGAGGTCGTGAGGGTTGAGAGCTTCAAGTTCCTGGGAGTGAACATCACCAATAGCCTGTCCTGGTCCAATCATATAGACGCGATGGCCAATAAAGCTCACCAGCGCCTCTACTTCCTCAGGAGGCTAAAGAAATTCGGTATGTCCCCTTTGACACTCACCAACTTTTACCGATGCACCATAGAAAGCATCCTATCTGGATGCATCACAGCTTGGTATGGCAACTGCTCTGCCCAGGACCGCAAGAAACTGCAGAGAGTTGTGGACACAGCCCAGCGCATCACGGACACCAGCCTCCCCTCCTTGGACTCTGTCTTTTCCATTTGCTGCCTTAGCGAAGCAGCCAGGATAATCAAAGACCCCACCCACCCGGGTCATTCTCTCTTCTCTCCTCTTCCATCAGGTAGAAGATACAGGAGCCTGAGGGCACGTACCACCAGGCTCAAGGACAGCTTCTATCCCACTGTGATAAGACTATTGAACGGTTCCCTTATACGATGAGATGGACTCTGACCTCACAATCTACCTTGTTGTGACCTTACACCTTATTGCACTGCACTTTCACTGTAGCTGTGACACTTTACTCTGTACTATTATTGTTTTTACCTGTACTACCTCAATGCACTGGGTACTAACTCAATGTAACTGCACTGTGTAATGAATTGACCTGTACGATCGGTATGCAAGACAAGTTTTTCACTGTACCTCGGTACAAGTGACAATAATAAACCAATACCAATACCAAATGTAAATTAAGGCACATTGCCCAGGACTGTTGTTAAACAGGCCATATAACCTGAGTCCTCTCATAGATCAGAGGTTGGAATATGTGAAAACATAGGAGCAGTTGGAGTTTTAGCTGATGCGGGGGTGTTTGAATGTTTGCTTGTTCGTGACCAATAACTTCCAGCATTCCTTCCTTTTACAGCCTTAAAGTTTAAAAGAACTGCTTAAAGGCTGTATGGTTGCACTTTAAGCTGTTTTGTTAACTGTTTAACCCTTGAGAGTAAGTCATTTTCTGTACTGGTTTAAAGTGTGGATAGTCTGTGAGTTTTAAAATGTTGCATTAGGTGCGGTAACTTGTGGGTTCATTTGATTTGCATGAGAGTAGGGGGATAGAGAATGCATGGGTGAGTGAGTGAGGAAATTAAAAAGCTGTTGGGAGGATGCTTGAATTAATCCTGTGTTCCAGACTAATAGGATGTCACTCAGGGAAAGATTCTGTAACTTGACGTGAAATAAATTTGCAGTACCTCTTCTGTTTTAAGAGACAGTGTCTCTTTAAGAAGCTATGTGACTGCATGAGTTGTGTAGAGCCACACCTTTTCTTTTCCTTTATTCTTTGGAACATAATCTTAGTTTTACTTCCCTATGGAAATTAACTGTTTACAGTTACTTGTGGATGTTGTTTTTTTCTTACCTCTTTTTAAATGCTTTTGTCTTGAAAAATACAAATGAGCTGTTCGGTTTAGAACATTGAGGGACGGGGGCAAATATCAGCAATTCATAACTGACCAGAGGAAATGAGAGAGAGAGAGAAAGAGAGAGAGAGAGAGAGAGAGAGAGAGATCCTCCTGCAGCTGGGTGAACAGGTGATGGGAAGGGAGCTGCCTGAAAGGGCAGGGTTTCACTCCCAGATGGACAGGATCACAGGAGATACCACTGACCAACGACAACTGTGTCTGTGTGTAGACTGGCAAAGTAGTCCGTGGGAGAATTGGATTCAAGGTAAACCTTATGACTCACCACCTCATCTGTGCTGGTAGATCAAGGGACCCAGTTAGCCCCCGAACAATCCCTTTACATAAGCTATGAGCATCTGCTTCTCATCTCACTGGTCCTGAAGGAAGCAGACTTGTGGATGCACGGGACTGGGAGCAGAAAAGACACAGAGAGGCCACCTCAGCTAAAAGGTTGTAGCAAGAGTGTTTTTAGAACTTGACAGATCTTATGACACTAACCAACAGATTCAACAGGGATCACTTGGCCTGGAACTGCAGGATGGAAGTCAGCAAAGGACAACACCTCACAGTGCAGGTAAAACCAGAGACAAGGAAATACTGTGTCACCACCACAATGACAGCTGACATACCCAATCAGTAGTCCAACCTTTTGTACCTGCCCCTCAAAAGGCATTCTGCTGGACCAATGAATAATCCCGAGGGAGAGAGCCGATGGGTGAAGGGGTGTGCGGAGGGGATAGTGGGTGAAGACCGTGCGGGTTGGTTGGTGATGGTGTGTGCGAGGTGTAGTGGGTGAAGGTGGAGGGGCAGTTTGGAAAAAAGTTCTGTGGTGATTGGGTGTGCAGGTGGTTTTGGAAGTTGACTGGTGGGGGTGCTTTGAGGGAGGGGAATGGGTGAAGGGTGAGGGAGCGGAGTTGGATGTGAAGGTGAGGGATTGTGGGTGAAAGGTTTGTTGGGGAGGGGGAGTGGGTGAAGGGGAGTGTGTGTGAGGGATGTGGGTGGTGTGATAGGGAGGGGGTGTGGGTGAGGGAGATGGTTGTGGGTGGTGTGTTGGGGAGGGGTGAGGGAGGGGTGTGGGTGCTGTGTTGGGCAGGGGGTGTGGGTGCTGTGATGGGGGTGTGGGTGCTATGGTAGGGAGGGGGTGTGGGTGCTGTTGGGGAGGGGTGTGGGTGCTGTTGGGGAGGGGTGTGGGTGCTGTGATGGGGGTGTGGGTGCTATGGTAGGGAGGGGGTGTGGGTGCTGTTGGGGAGGGGTGTGGGTGCTGTGATGGGGGTGTGGGTGCTATGGTAGGGAGGGGGTGTGGGTGAGGGAGCAGTTTGGGTACTGTTGGGGAGGGAGTGTGGGTGCTATGTTGGGGAGGGGGTGTGTGTTGTGTTGGGGAGGGGATGTGGGTGCTGTGTTGGGGAGGGGGTGTGGGTGCTGTGTTGGGGAGGGGTGGGTGCTGTGTTGGGGAGGGGTGTGTGTGTTGTGTTGGGGAGAGGGTGTGGGTGCTGTGATGGGGAGAGGGTGTGGGTGCTGTGATGGGGTGTGTGGGTGCTGTGATAGGGACGGGGTGTGGGTGCTGTGATGGGGTGTGTGGGTGCTGTGATGGGGAGAGGGTGTGGGTGCTGTGATAGGGACGGGGTGTGGGTGCTGTGATGGGGTGTGTGGGTGCTGTGATAGGGACGGGGTGTGGGTGAGGGAGGGGTGCTGTGATGGGGTGTGGGTGCTGTGATAGGGACGGGGTGTGGGTGAGGGAGGGGTGTGCTGGGGAGGGGTGTGGGTGCTGTGATGGGGTGTGTGGGTGCTGTGATGGGGACGGGGTGTGGGTGAGGGAGGGGTGCTGTGATGGGGTGTGTGGGTGCTGTGATAGGGACGGGGTGTGGGTGAGGGAGGGGTGCTGTGATGGGGTGTGTGGGTGCTGTGATAGGGACGGGGTGTGGGTGAGGGAGGGGTGCTGTGTTGGGGAGGGGTGTGGGTGCTGTGATGGGGTGTGGGTGCTGTGATAGGGACAGGGTGTGGGTGAGGGAGGGGTGCTGTGTTGGGGACGGGGTGTGGGTGAGGGAGGGGTGCTGTGTTGGGGAGGGGTGTGGGTGCTGTGATGGGGTGTGGGTGCTGTGATAGGGACGGGGTGTGGGTGAGGGAGGGGTGCTGTGTTGGGGAGGGGTGTGGGTGCTGTGATGGGGTGTGGGTGCTGTGATAGGGACGGGGTGTGGGTGAGGGAGGGGTGCTGTGTTGGGGAGGGGTGTGGGTGCTGTGATGGGGTGTGGGTGCTGTGATGGGGACGGGGTGTGGGTGAGGGAGGGGTGCTGTGTTGGGGAGGGGTGTGGGTGCTGTGATGGGGTGTGGGTGCTGTGATAGGGACGGGGTGTGGGTGAGGGAGGGGTGCTGTGTTGGGGAGGGGTGTGGGTGCTGTGATAGGGACGGGGTGTGGGTGAGGGAGGGGTGCTGTGTTGGGGAGGGGTGTGGGTGCTGTGATAGGGACGGGGTGTGGGTGAGGGAGGGGTGCTGTGTTGGGGAGGGGTGTGGGTGCTGTGATAGGGACGGGGTGTGGGTGAGGGAGGGGTGCTGTGTTGGGGAGGGGTGTGGGTGCTGTGATGGGGTGTGGGTGCTGTGATAGGGACGGGGTGTGGGTGAGGGAGGGGTGCTGTGTTGGGGAGGGGTGTGGGTGCTGTGATGGGGTGTGGGTGAGGGAGGGGTGCTGTGTTGGGGAGGGGTGTGGGTGAGGGAGGGGTGCTGTGTTGGGGAGGGGTGCTGTGTTGGGGAGGGGTGTGGGTGCTGTGATGGGGTGTGGGGGGTGTGATGGGGTGTGGGTGAGGGAGGGGTGCTGTGTTGGGGAGGGGTGTGGGTGCTGTGATGGGGTGTGGGTGAGGGAGGGGTGCTGTGTTGGGGAGGGGTGTGGGTGCTGTGATGGGGTGTGGGTGAGGGAGGGGTGCTGTGATGGGGAGGGGTGTGGGTGAGGGAGGGGTGTGGGTGCTGTGATGGGGTGTGGGTGCTGTGATAGGGACGGGGTGTGGGTGAGGGAGGGGTGCTGTGTTGGGGAGGGGTGTGGGTGCTGTGATGGGGTGTGGGTGAGGGAGGGGTGCTGTGTTGGGGAGGGGTGTGGGTGAGGGAGGGGTGCTGTGTTGGGGAGGGGTGTGGGTGCTGTGATGGGGCGTGGGTGAGGGAGGGGTGCTGTGTTGGGGAGGGGTGTGGGTGAGGGAGGGGTGCTGTGTTGGGGAGGGGTGTGGGTGCTGTGATGGGGTGTGAGTGAGGGAGGGGTGCTGTGTTGGGGAGGGGTGTGGGTGCTGTGATGGGGTGTGGGTGAGGGAGGGGTGCTGTGATGGGGAGGGGTGTGGGTGAGGGAGGGGTGTGGGTGCTGTGATGGGGTGTGGGTGAGGGAGGGGTGCTGTGTTGGGGAGGGGTGTGGGTGCTGTGATGGGGTGTGGGTGAGGGAGGGGTGCTGTGTTGGGGAGGGGTGTGGGTGCTGTGATGGGGTGTGGGTGAGGGAGGGGTGCTGTGATGGGGAGGGGTGTGGGTGAGGGAGGGGTGTGGGTGCTGTGATGGGGTGTGGTTGCTGTGATAGGGACGGGGTGTGGGTGAGGGAGGGGTGCTGTGTTGGGGAGGGGTGTGGGTGAGGGAGGGGTGTGGGTGCTGTGATGGGGTGTGGGTGCTGTGATGGGGACGGGGTGTGGGTGAGGGAGGGGTGCTGTGTTGGGGAGGGGTGTGGGTGAGGGAGGGGTGCTGTGTTGGGGAGGGGTGTGGGTGAGGGAGGGGTGTGGGTGAGGGAGGGGTGCTGTGATGGGGAGGGGTGTGGGTGCTGTGATGGGGTGTGGGTGAGGGAGGGGTGCTGTGATGGGGAGGGGTGTGGGTGAGGGAGGGGTGCTGTGATGGGGAGGGGTGTGGGTGCTGTGATGGGTGTGGGTGAGGGAGGGGTGCTGTGATGGGGAGGGGTGTGGGTGAGGGAGGGGTGCTGTGATGGGGAGGGGTGTGGGTGAGGGAGGGGTGCTGTGATGCTCATGCCCTGCTTGCGGCGCGGCTCCCTCCCGTTGCCTTTCCCGCCCAGGTCGGGAGGCGGTGCAAGAGCCGCGCCCGGGGAAGTGCGGAGCCGGAGCGCAGAGTTGTGCCGAAGTTCGGGGAGGCGGCTGAGGGCAGCGATGAGCGGCGAGCAGCGGGGCTCCAGCCGCCGGGGCAGCGGGGTAAGCGGCGCCGAAGCCGCAGTGAGCCCGGGGGGCCGGGCGCCCTCGGTCTCCGCCGGCAGCTACTGGCAGGACCCGCTGGCCATCGACATCAGCCGCAGCGCCGTACCGGCGCCCCGGGTCCGCAGCCGGGCTGTCCGGGCGGTCTATGTGTGCTGCGAGACGACGAGCCCGGAGTCCGAGAGCAGCCTGTCCCTCAGGTGCCTCCGGGAGGCGTGTGAGGATGCCCACGCCGTGTTGGAGACTGTGCCCTTCGGCAGGCTGGTGCTGGGCGAGACTGGAACCCTGGACTCCTTCTACAACGCAGGTGAGCGACCCCAGCTCTCCCTTCACTGGCCCTCCTAATGCCCCGCGATCTACCTGTAACCCCTCAATGCCACATGATCTCCTGTAGTCCCTCATAATGCCCCGTCTTCTACTTGTAGCCCCCTTAATGCTACATGATCCAATTGTGGCCCCACTTAATGCCCTGTGATTTACCTGTAGCTCCTGTTAATGCCACATGTTCTACCAGCTTCCCCTCTTTGTGCCCCCTGCTCTATCAATTGCTCCATTTATTGGCACATTTTTCCAATCACCCTACTGGCCCATGCCCCACCAATTACCTCTCTTACTGGTGGATGTTCTGTCCATTGGCTTTCCTAATGCCACATGCTCAATGAATTACCCCCAGTTTGCTGCCTTATTCCTGACAGATTATGCGTACTTTTTGCACAATATATCAGAGCAAAGGAGAACAATTTTTTTGTGTGGTTGCCTACTGTGAGTTGGAGGAGGAAGAAGCTTTCCTCTCCACCATCCCAGGCACCCCCAAACTGCTGTAACTGCCCAAGTGCTTTTATGGAGGGGGAACTGGGAATGTGGGGGACCCCAGTTATCGCTGTTCCACAGGAGATGCCGCGGGGAATTAGTTTGGAGGAAGGTCACACAACAGCGACAAGCTGATTAGCAACAACCTCCCTTCGTCTTGCAACTTTGATCTACATTCTGTGTAGAATTGGCTGCAGGAGACATGAGAGTAGGTGACCAAAGAACATCTTAAAGGATGTAAGAAACTCAGAGGAGTTGAGGGAGTGAATTACAGAATTCAGGATCACGATGGCTCTGCAGGGCTGCCCACAGCAGAACGATTATATCTGGCAGTGGGTTGAAGCCAGAATCATGAAGTGCAGATAATGTTGACAGGTTGTGGAGCTAGAGGTTGGGAGGGATGAGACCGTGGGGAATTTGAAAAGAACGATGAGAATTTTGTAAAGTAGGTGTTGCTTTAACAAATACTATTGTAGGTCAGTGAGCACAGGCGTCTTGCAAATTAGGACACGTCAACAAAGTTTGGATGACCTGAAGTTTATGAAGGGCAGATTGAGAGAGGCCGGCCAGGAATGCGCAAGTCTGTGGTTAACAGAACATACTTCGTGGATTTCAGCAGCAGGGGTGATGCAGGAGTGAAATCAGGCAACATTGCATAGGAACTAGTTGTAATGATGGCACAGCTAAATGTCCCAAAGCTGCTTGGGTTGTTTTCATGTCTAGTTTTGTTTCAGGCAGTTGACAGGGTGAGTGATGGATTTAGTAACGTAATGTTTTAACTATCTTCAAAGATCACAGGTCACTCAAAGGGTCAAGAAGCGGAGTGATTTATTGGTTCACAAAGAAACAACATTGATTATCACAGTGCAAGAATATAATTCAGATATATTACCTGTAACGGTTCTCTCGGTCAAACAGTAAACAGTGAGGTATCTTGGGATCAGCTGTAGTATTTTTCTCAGTCTTATTTTACTTTAATCTTCACCTTTTCAGTATAGTCAAGGTGTTCAGTCAAGGGCTGTATTAATTCCTCCTTGAGGGACTCTTGGTTAGCTGTCTGCTTTTTACCCCACGTGTATGAATAAACATCCTGTTTTAGGGGCTTGGCAAATACTCCAGTCCATCACAATCCTAATTACACCAGCCCATTAATCACAAATGAACCTGTCTTCCAGCTAACTCCTCTTCGATTAGGTAATATAGTTGTCACCCTTCCTCAATTCTGGTTTTACTCAAGTATTCTTTGTTTGTCTTACTGAGACAACTCTTTGTGCTAGTCTTACTCTGAGGGCACCAGTTTAGTTGACTTGACTGCTTTATCTGTCTAAAAGTATCAGTGCCTGCATTTCCGTTTCCTTTAGCTGCATCCCTGCTGGCATGATGTGTTTATCATATTTCCTCAGAGAGATGTGGCTTTGCCTTACTTCCCTGACCATTGCACCTTGTTAATATTTCAGTACAATGACTACCTTAACCTTCCTAACTACTACCAACTAACCTAAAACCTAACTTTCAACATTTTCATGTTGTAACCAATCTCCACATACTCTCCATCTTGAGAACATGATATTGTTAACACTTATAAGCTGCCCTTGACCAACTTAGTCATAACTAGGTTTTATGCTCTTATCTCCAGCTTCCTGATCAGGCATCCTAAATAGCACTCCAGAATTATCAATTGCTGGGGCTACCACAAAATGTAGAGCAGTTATTCATAACTATGGAGCTTGATCAACATTGTGCAATGTTTTGTACGGTTTTAGTTCTCCCGATTTCATATTTCCCTTTTCTAGCTTCTCATTTCTATGGGTCATCCTAATCACAATGTTTCTTGGACATACTAGCCTCTGGAAAGTGGCTTACTCCAGGGTTTGCATTGTGCCTCATTCTTCTTTATTTAGTCCCAACAACATTGCTTTCAGTAGGCCATTCATTTTGTTATGTTCCAACATACTCCAGTCTGGTTCCTAGCAGCTGCCCCTGCCTCTGCTCCTATCCCATTCTCCTTGCACTCATTCTTCAACAATCCCTATGTCACATCTGCCTCTTCTGTTATATCTTACTCTTCCTGTGTTTCCCATCCATGTTTCCCATCCATGCTGCAAAATCCTTCATTTCCCACACCAACTACCACAGTATTTAGGAAACATAAACCACATAGGAAAGGTGTATCCATGACATATCACAAATGTCAATCCAAACTTACCGGTTTTGGCAGAGTTCAGTGTTGATTCCCCTGTTGTAACTCTATTCTTTCATACACAGTAACTCCTTAGATTGCACTTTGTTTTCCAAACAAAATTTGATCATTTACTTATTGTAATTTGTTTTGGAAAATGATATATAACCCAGCATGTGTTAAGTCCAAAGCTCTTGAGGGCAAATTCTTCAATTCAAGTAGTCACCATGCAGTGTTATATGATATCTGCAGGCAAATTCTCTTTCTGCATCTCTTGTGGTTCCAAGACATTAATGCTACCTGACTTTAAAAAGAACTGAATCCATTGTGGCCCTATTTAGGAGTTAATTTGGCATTGTAGAGAAGTATTCACTCTTTGCAATTTCTTACTCAATTTTTTTTCTCAAACTAAAAATGAGTAAAAACAGCAACTATTCCAAAATGTCAAATCTGGTTATTCAACAGTTGTCAATTTTTAATATGTGGGAATCTGTTACCTTGAGTTAGAAATTCTTGCATAACATACAGAATTAACTGGAATTGTACAAGGCCATTCCAGAAGTTATGTCCTTTTTTTCCATTTGAATTTTAATTCAGATTAATATTTCTTACCTGATAAAACAAGACATGAAAGGAAGACAGACTCAGGGAGGTTGATCACTTGCTTGTATACAAACCCAGTGAGTTACAATTTTCTTCAGGTGTCTTGCGTAACTGAAAAAAGCTGGAGAAAATTAACCAATGTCATTTATTTTAATTTAAAGAGCTTAGTACAAGAGGAACTTTTAGGGCTGTTACAATTATTTTAAAGTCATACATTTTCCAAGGCCACATCTTATCTCTAAAATCTCATAATTCTTCACAGTTGTCAAGAAGTCCCTCATTAAAAGAAAAGCATGCCAGTGTCTGCTGTTAAAGATCTTAGCTTATTCTTTAGATCACAATTTCTTGCAAGTTTATCAATGCTAAAGTAAAAATCTAACACATTTTAAGAAAAAGAAAATGTTCCTTTGGACAATTTAGGAACAGTAATACATGTAATGGTTCAGGAACGCAAGACAATTGCCAACTTTTAAGGACTGTTGAAGTTGAGAGCCCATGAAATAAACCATTTAAATCACTCCCAAATCAAAACACAACCCAGTGTTCACTAAAGAAACACACACAGAACGAAAGCTTTCAGCAACTACAAGAATAATAAAGATGTCCGCAAGGATTAACTCCTTTCAGCTCTGAGCAGACTGACATTGAACACAAGCAGTAGACACTTGTTAAAGAAGTGTCTTCAAACATACTTTCAAACAGTTGCCAAATATTCTGACACATTATCATAAGCTGACTCTAGATTCTATTACTGAAGCAGTGACTTCAGTGCCAGTTCCATTTTAAGAATTAAACGTATTACCTGGGTCAACTTTGATAAGGTTCCTCCACCTGGGTCAGAGAATTGATTTGCTCTGGTGCTTGGGCTCTAAGCAGGGCTCTGCTTGGTATTCATCTGGACATTCATATGGAAGTCAGTGCTCTCCATTTTCACACCTGCAGTCAGGTCTCCTTGAGCAATCTCTTGTTTTATCTCCAAGGGACAGGCAAACATGAGGAAGTTGGTGTTCACTGTCACCACTTCCAGTTCATTGTTCAGAGCCAGAACCAAAAGTGGAGTTCGTGTGCTGGTGATATTGGCCCTGTCTGGGGTTGTGACCAGTTGGGGATCACACTTTGATTGGTCTCTTGCTGCTGTTGGCTGACTGGTTGCTCCACACAGTGAGGCCGAACAGAGAGGGAGGGATTCTCGTTCATATTTTCCCAGTAAAGGCTGGGTCAACTGCTCCAACTCTGACGACAACAGCGTCAACTGCTCACTGTTGACCTACTTGTTTTTTAAGCTATTGGATTTTTGCCAAAAATGGTCTAATATGGTGAGGAGATGGCTTGGTATGGGACCATTTCTCTCGAAGTTCCTGTGTCTTCTAACTCACTGCATTGCTTGAAGTTCTCTGCATGCAACTCAAGATTTTGTACAGGATCTGTTCTTGCTTCTTCAGCAGGCTTGTGAGCAGTCCACTCCCAACCTGTCAACATACACCTGACTTTATGCATGTTCTTTCTGAAACTCGTCTGTCCACCTCTGCATCACTTAAGTTTATTTTTAGTTTCAGGATCTGTGTATTGCTGCCAAAACCAGCACTTATTACCCATCTAAAGATGAACTTGAACCTTCTGGTGAAGGTGGTCCCACCATGCTGTTAGGTAGAAAGTTCCAGGAATTAGATCCAGTAGCAAATAAGAACTGGCAATATATTTCCAAGCCAGGAACAGTGAGTGACCTGGAGGGCAATGTGCAGTGGTGGTGTTCCTATGCACCTGAAGTCCTTGTCCTTTTTGGAGCTAGAGGCCATAGGTTTGGGTGATGCTGTTGGATTAGCCTCGGCATGTAACTTCGGTACATTTTGTAGACGGTACACACTACAGCAGGAGTAGAGGGAATGGTTGTGTATAAAGGTTGATAATCAAGCAGACTGCTTTGTCCTGGGTGGTATCAAGCTTCTTGAGTTTAGTTGGCACTGTACTCATCCAGGCAAATGGAAGGTATTTCATTATGCTCCTGGCTTGTGCCTTGTAATGGATGGATGGACCTTGAGGTGCCGGGAGGTGAATCACTTGTTGCTGGATAACCACCCTTTGACCGCTCCTTTAGCCATGGTATTTACTTGGCTGGTCCAGTCGGGTTTCTGATCAGTGGTGACCCCCAAGGTGTTGATGGTGGGGGATTTGAATGTCACGAGTAGATGGCTTGATTCTCCCTTGTTGGAGATGGTCATTGCCTGACACTTTTGTGGCGAGAATGTTACTTGCCACTAATATGTCCATACTTGAATATTGTCCAAGACTTGGAGCATTGCAGGCGTGGGCTGCTTCATTTGTGAGGAGTTGCAAATAGAATCGAATACTGTTCAATCATCAGTAAACATCCTACTTCTGACCTTATGATAGAAGGAAGGCCATTGATGAAGTGGCTGAAAATCGTTGTGCCCAGGACACTGTACTGAGGAACTCCAGTGCTTGTGGCCTAGGAGGAATGATTAACCCTGACAACCACAACTGTATTTCTGTGAATGAGATAAGACTCCAACTATTGGGGTATTTTACCTTTTATGTCCATTGGCTTCAGGGTGCATTGATGTCAAATATGCTGCCTTAATGTCAGAGGCAATCACCCTCTTTTCACCTCTGGAATTCACCTCTTTGGTTCATGTTTGGATTGTATTTGTCCTGATTCTTGCAAACGTTTTGTCACCGTAATGGGGACATTTGCTAATTTGTCAGTAACATATTTAATTAATTAAATACACTGATCACACCCTTTCTTTAACTTGAGTTTTTGCAACTGAGCGTCCTCAGCAAGTTTATTAAACACATATTCAGAAGTCCCACCACTTCTACCTAAAATGTTCGAGTACATTTGTTACTCCGATGCTATCAGATTCCCCACTCCTCCTCCTCCCCCCACCACCAGCAGATGTGGAAAGAGTTTCATCTCTCTTTCTCCTAAGGAACGAATTAACCCTATTAGAGTTTATAGCCCAATCAGACCACACAGGCTCCTGTGCCTTTTCTTGAGGCTCATTCTTTGTCACCAATGTCAGAATTAAATTATTTTCGATGGTCACAGGTTACCAAAAGGTCAGGAAATAGAGCAGTTTTATAGATTCACAAAGAAATGACAGTTACCGTGATTATTATAGTATAATAATGCGATGCAGACATTTGATGTCTAACTGATATGGTGATTATTTCATGATGGATTGTTCTGTTGAGCAGGGATGTCTTGGCATTGGCTGTGGGTGACATTGGTCTTCAGTCTTCTCAGTCTTTTCAAGGTGTTGGACTGAGGCCAACATTAACACTCCTTCAAGGAGCTTTCAGTTAGCTTTTTACTCAATGTGCACAAACTGATACCCTATTTTAACAGCACTTACTGTATTCACTAATAACTTACTGACGCCCAGTATGGGTTTCACCAGGACCACTCGGCTCCAGATCTTCTCACAACCTTGGTCCAAACAGTGACCAAGGAGCTGAATTCCAGTAGTGACTCCCTATCTGTAACTATTCTAATTACTTCATCCCACTAACGAACCACTATCAAACAAACAGCTACCTCGAAACAACTCCTCTTGGATCAGGTAATGTGACCCTTCCTCATCTGTGGCTTTACCTGAGTGGTCTCTGATTATCCGTCTGTTAGCCACTCTTTGGAACCAGTACGAGTGATTTGACTTCATATTTGTCTCAAGGTCTTGACATCAGTACCTTCCTTTCCTTTACTTGCATTCCAGCCACCATGGGGTGTTTATTTCCCCAGAGGAATGTGTCCTGGCCCTACCTAGGTACCAGGGGCACAAACTCTTGCTTTTAGAGAATTGCTAATGGCAGAAGCTTCAAGTTAATGAATATTGTCACAGCTTATTGATGTTCCCTGACCACAACTCATTTACCTTCATTATTACATTATGCAATTAGTATTTTAGTGCAATGAATATCTAATGAATACCAAAACTTTCCTAATCCTACTACAACCTAATCCATAAACTAAATTTCAACACATTAGTAATGTTGGATAAAAACTCAGCTGTAGCTCTGGAACAGAATTTGTGACAGAATCTAAAGCCTTTTGTCTTTCTAATAATTAAAGAACATTACTGCTCATCCAGGCTTGAATGTGTATAAAAGGTCTGAGGTGGTGGAATATTTGAGAAGATCGGCATCGAGGTAGGACTATGTGATGTATTGTGAAAATTGAGAGAGCATCCGGTGAATTTTCCAAGAAACCCAATATTGATGAGAAATAGGTGGGGGGCAAAGAAAGATCTTTGAGGAACCTGCAGTGTTGGCACAGGAAGAGAAGCTATTGCTGGTGGGTTTAGGGCCACAAGTGGAAAGATGAGATTGAAACCAGGGGAGCGCAGACCCCACTGACTAGATAGTGGTGGGGGTGCTGGGAGAGAATGTAGTTAGCTGAATCTAAAGCTACATGCCAGAACATTATAGATGGAATATAATGTGGAAATAGGTGAGGTCATCCACCTTGGTGTAAAAAAGGTGAGAGATTGTTAAAGGGATAGAGATTGGGTAATGTTGATCTTCAAAAGGACCTCGGTGTGTATGTACGCAAGTAACTGAAAGCCAACGTGATTAAGAGGGTAAATGGTATTTTAACCTTAACTATAAGAGGGTTTCAATACAGGAGTAAGGAAGCTTTATTACAAACTTATAGGGCCTTGGTGAGACAATACCTGGCGTACAGTTTTTGTCACATTACCTGAGAAAGGATGTACTTGCCATAGAGAGAATGTAGTAATGATTTACTAGGCTGGTACCAGGCATGGTAGGTTTGCCATGAGGAGAGATTGAGTAGACCATGACTGTATTCTCCAGTTTAGAAGAATATGAGGGGATCTCAATGAAACACACAACATTTTAAAAGGGTGTGATAGGCTAAATGTGGGAAGGTGATCCCTGGGCTGATGAGTCTAGGACTCAGTTACGCCGTTTCAGAATAAGGGGCAAGCTGATGAAGATTGAAATGAGACATTTCTTCACTCAGAGGACTTTGAATCTTTGGACTTCTCTTTCTGGAGGCTGTGAAGGCTGAGTCGTTCTAAACACAGGTCAATAGATTTTTGAATCTTTCAATAAGTGGGATGCACTGAACCACTATCAACCTCAGTTATTGTGGAGATCAGGGAAAGAAGTTGAGTGCTCAACACTTGAGTATAAGTGGGGTCAAGGGAAGGCAGGTGTGCCTCATGGATGTTATGTTTGGAAGAGGCACGAGGGAAGAGATACTGGAGAAAGATGCGAACTTGGAGTGAAGCAGGGGAGCATTAAACTTTCAACTTTATTTACACAGCATGGTAACAGGCCCTTCTGGCCCAACGAGTCTGTGCTGCCGATTTAAACCCATTTTAACCTACCCATAGTTCTTTGGAATGTGGGAGGAAACTGGAGCATCCAGAGGAAACCCATGCAGACACAGGGAGAACGTACAACCTCCTTAAAGACAGCGACGGGAATTGAACCCCGATCGCTGGCGCTGCAATAGCGTCGCGCTAACCGCTACGCTACCGTGTCGCCCAAGTGTAACCCATTGGGCAAGGGGTAGAGCAAAAGAGCGGCAGTGGAGGAGTGAATGGTCTCAGTCCTTGTGCCAAAGGTGTTCATGCATTGCTTGGAGATGAGAGTGGAGGAGCTGGGGAGGGTGGGTTAAGAAGACAGTTTGCATTACAGATAATTATTTGGAGAGCCGGTTTGGTATTAATGGGATTTTGCTTGAGGAATAAATATTAACCAGGTCACTGGAGGGAATTCTCATGTTCTTCTTTGAAATAACACCATGGGGTATCACGGACTCCCCTCGGAGGCAAACATGGCTTTGGTTTAATCTCTCACACTGTAAGAAACCATCTTTTACAATGCACACTCTCTAAGTATGCACTGAAACATCTGCTTTATATGCATGTTCAGAGCTGGACTGGAAGCTGTGACCGTCCAGCTGCGAGGTGTTAGTGCTTCTCACTGTATGTAACCAGGAGTACATTATGTAACCAGGAGTACATAATGCACATTTCCCCTTTAAGAGCTTGGAAGCACTTGTGAATGATTGACTCAGAAGAGGTGAAGTTTTATTGACGTTAAAACAGAAAATACTGGGTGCACTCCATAGGTTGGGCTTCATCTGTGCACAGAGACAATTACCATCAATGGCCCTTCTTCAGAACTGGAAAATTGAGAAGACAGGTGTGTTTTTAATTGCAGAGAGGACAAAGAGAATGCCTGTGATAAGGTGAGGATCAAGGTTATTCAGGTACACAATTGCTTTTGGTGCTGTCCAAGAGGGGGGAATGAATGCTGGTTAATTGTAGCAGATATCTCTTGACAATTGTAAGTAGATAAAGACGAATGAGGGCTGTCGGAGAGGAAAATGCAACATGCTGGAACTGTGATGCAGAACAGTGCAGTTGCTGGAAACCTGAAGTAAAAGAGACTGCTGGAAAAACACAGCAAGTCAAGACATTATGTGTGGGGAGAGGAAAAAAACTGTCACTGCTACAGATGGATGACCTAACATCAGACCTGGTCAGTTCTGGGAGATGGGTTGCCGTTCCTTGAGTTTACCTTGGGCTTCATTGGAAGTTGTTCTTTGAAGAAGTAATGTGCTGTGGGTAATGGGGAACTGGTGAATGTATAAAATTTCCAGAAGACCTTTAATAAAGTGCTGCATCTAAGGTTATTGTAGAAATTAATAGCTAGGGAAATTAAGCCAAAAAGCAAGGAGGTTATGCTTCAGCTTTATAGGGCATTGGTGAGATGACATCTGTAGTACTGTGCGCAGTATTGGTCTCCTCATTGTAGGAAGGATGTCAATGTGTTGGAAGCAGTTCAGACAAGGTTTATGTCTAGAATTGGAGGATTGTTTTATGCAGAAAGATTGGACAGGCTGGCCTTGTATCCACTGGAGTTTAGAAGAGTGAGAGGGGAATTGATTGAAACGTAACTGGGTGGATGTTGAGAGGGGTTACCATGGGTAGATGGGAATCTGGAGTTGATCTTACAGCCATATTCTATTCAGTGGTGAAGCAGACTCAAGTGACAAAAGTTGCCTACTCCCGGTCCTAGTTCATTTTTTCAATCTGTATTGCTTAATCGGTTACTGGAAAATAAATAAGATTTTCTGCATCACCCTGAGCTTCTGCCTGATGGACCCAGATCTGTAGCCTGCCTGTGTCCCTCCGCTCAGTGAATGGAGGGATGGTCGTTGAGCTTGTGAAACATGAAAGGTCTGTTGTGCCCAACGCTGGGACCATGTATGCAGTAGAGGAAGCAGCAGCTGACCTTTCGCAT
Source organism: Pristis pectinata (assembly GCF_009764475.1). Lineage (NCBI taxonomy): Eukaryota > Metazoa > Chordata > Chondrichthyes > Rhinopristiformes > Pristidae > Pristis > Pristis pectinata. The sequence continues at coordinate 32,578,999 of NC_067426.1, read as the reverse complement.
TAAACATGTACCTTTCTGGGTGTGGAAAAGCTTCTGCATCCCAGTATTATAGGATTGATCTGCACAGGATGGAATGCCTGGGTTTCTTTCCTTCAACCAGTATGATTGCTGAGGCTGGTTTTAAACTTTCAGTATACAAGCATTGTGAGTCCTCTGCCGAGGGATATTTCCTGTTGGTGAAGGAATGAGTCAACATACATTGGAACTGTTTTTTTTACCTTTGTACTAGTAGTTAATTCATGTATGACGATTAGCTCCGAGAAATCTGCTTAAAGGTGATGAAGTCCAATATTATTGTTGATGGACAGAATATCTATGTACGGCTTCCTTTTTTTGTATATTACAAGAGATTTTACTCACAGTAGATCAAGGCAGATGTGGTGTAATGCAGGGTGTACCAGCCTGCTGCTAAGGGAGCCCCTTTTCCCTTAAGAGCACTGATTGTAATTGTTGTTCAGTAAACGCTGGGTGGAGTTAGTTAAAAACACTAATTGCTATGTAGGTGATGGATCTTAACCAGGACACTCCCCTTTCAGCACATCTTACTGAGTCCTGGTTGATATCTGGAACATGCTGCCAGAGGAAGAAATGGAATCAGGTACAACTGTTGGATTTGACTGTTTTAAGTAGTTTTTTTAACATGTATAGTGTTTAATACGCCTCAAGTGGCTGCACAAGGAATGGCCACTTCTTAGCTTATTGGTTCGTCCATCAGGTGAATACATGTTTTCTCACTGGTCGGTTTGGCCACAGGTATCTAATAGGTTTCCTGATTGGACTATTGTTAGCTAAGGAGCACCTTTTATCTCAGGTATAAAAGGTGTCGTTTTTTTTTGTTAATCCCTCTCTTGCTCTCTCTTCCTCCCCACCCCCAACCCCCCGGCCCGAGCTCATCTTTTGGTTTCTTTTGTCTCGGCTCATCTCCCAGTAGTAAAGCTGGTGCCATGTGCTCTGTGACTGTTTCTTTGTTTTAAACTTTTCCAATAAAACTTTGTGAAGCACCAAGTTGTTTTCAACTCATTCCTGGACTCCTGAAAGAACCTGCAGATTTGAAAATAACTGGATCCAAGGCTATGTTTGAGAGGCATTCAGACAGACACTTAAATAGGCAAGGCACATGGGACTAATTGGGCAGTTGGGATTAGTGTAGGTAGGTAAAAAGATTGGAATGGACATGGTGGGCTGGAGGGCCCATTTCTGTGGTGTACATCTCTAACTCCATGACCTGTTTTACGCTTCGACTAATGACTGACTTTGTGTTATGCGATTGCTAAGCTCAGCTAGATATGCTATGTTTGACTTTTCTTAAAACACTTAAGAAACATGACATTTAAAGTCTGCCAGTTACTGTAACGTTCAAGAAATTCACCAACGATAGGTTGATTATGGATTCTATTAAAGAGAGGACAAGATTTGCCAATATGATCCAGGGCATAGAGTTGTAATAATTAATAAAAGAACTGGAAGGGAAATGAAAATCATTAAAAACTGCGGATATTGAAAGTCTGAAATAAAAAAACAGAAAATACAGGAAACACTCAGCAGATCAGGCAGCGTCTGTGGAGAGAGGAACAGAATTAACATATCAGGTCAAACATCCTTCATCAGAATTGGAAAAGGAAAAAAATTGTTGGTTTTAATTTGCTGAGAGGGTGGGGAAGGATAAAAGGAACCTCTCTGATGGGGTAGGAGGGCAGGGTTGCCATGGTGATTGATGGACTTTAAATTAGCTGCCCGGAGTCCAGAGCTATAGATGTAATGGGCCTTTGTACAACACAGGCAGACATGGAGCAGAGACCTGGTAGAAGGTTGTCCCCAAACTCAAAATACATGGAGTTTTTATACCCTTCAGGTACAATGATAATAGCAGGTGATTAAATATAATCTCAATAATTACAATTACATAGTTTACTTAAATATTTTGGGCATGGACAAACGGTTCCATAGAATTATACATTTACAATGGGGCACATCATAATTGACAAGACCAACTTTGAATGTTCAAACACCTCTGTTGAGACAAGTAGTTCACATCAATATTCTAAAAGCTTCTGAGAACAAAAAGAAAACCCAGAAGTCAAACAAGGATAGGAATTTCACAGTGAACGGTAGGGCCCTGGAGAGTGTTGTAGAACAGGGGGACATGGGAGTACAAGTACATAGTTTCCTGAAAGTGGTGTCAATGTGGTCAGGGTGAGGAAGAAGGCTTTTGGCATGGTGGCCTTCATCAGTCAGGGCATTGAGTATAGAAGTTGGAATGTTACGTAGTTGTACAACACGCTGGTGAGGCTGCACTCGGAGTATTGTGTTCAGTTTTGGTCAGCTTACTATAGGAAATATACCATTAAGCTGGAAGGAGTGCCAGAACTTGAGGGACTGGGTTATAGGGAGAGGTTGGGCAGGCTGGGACTTTATTCCTCGGAGAGTAGGAGACTGAGAGGTGATCTTATAAAGGTGTATAAAATCATGAGGGGCAGAGATAGGATGAATGCACACAATATTTTTCCTAGGGCTGGGGAATCAAGAATTTGAGGGCATAAGGTGAAAGTGGAAAGACTTAATAGGAACCGGAGGAGCAACTTTTTCACACAGAGGATGATGCGTATATGAGGAACTGCCAGAGGAAGTGGATGAGGCAGGTGCAATAACGATATTTATAAGACTGGATAGGGATCTGGATAGGAAAGGTTTAGAGGGATATGGGCCAAATGTGGGCAAATGGGACTAGTTTAGATGGGCATCTTGGTTGGCATGGACCAGTTGGGCCAAAGGGCCTGTTTCTATGTATTATGACTTTATATCCAAAACATCCTTCTTTTACGTTGTATTGAGAAGGTTGGCTCTTTGGATGCACATACACCCCAAGTTTTGATTAATGGAACAAATATGACTATGACTATGTTTGAGGTGCCAGTGGCAAAATAATCATTTGGACCCTCCCTGTCTGGGGTTGGAGACTCAGGCTCCCTTTATCTACTGGTTCCCCATCTGTGTGACTATGGTGCAAAGGTCTCATTATTTAAAGAGTTTCATTTATTGTTCCATAATATTGATGAATGTCATGTTATTTAACAGATTATCTTTATGCCTGTACCAGTTGAGAGATAATCGCGTCAGTTTCGAAAGCATGTTTCTTGTGGCCTCCTGCTGTGAGCTGTTAGCCTGCTCCCTTCACAGACGGTGGTGTTTGTTCATGCAACTGTCCTTGTAATTTCAAAAACAATTACTGCTTATAGCTTGCATTTGGAAGTAGTTCTTGCTTGTATTAATGGCTACCATACTTCTTATACCACCTGACTATGGCTGCTACTCCCTAACAGAGCTGGGGAGAGAAAACAAACATGCAAAAGCTGTGAAATGCAGGTCAAGGGTGTGGTGAATGGCAGCATGTCAGGCAATGATAGTGGAGGAAGGAAAATATTACAGGTGGATAACCTACAGCAGAACTGATCAGTTCTAGTTGTCATGGTCGTGGCTATCCCTCGAGGCCGAGGATGATGGTCTTCGTTCCGTAGATCTACTTATGGGCGAGCCCACAGAGCGAAGACGCCTGTGCATGTATTTGTTTAACATGTACTTGATGTTGCACTACAAAAAGCACACGATACTTCACAAATCAACCAACTGTTTCCAATGGCATGGAAACCACGACGATTGGAGCTGATGGATTTGTTGCAGCCTTCACAGCTGTTGAGTTGGAAATAACTTTGTCCGCCTGTTCCACCGTTGAGGTCTTGGTTGGATTGTTCTTTGTCAGGGACCTCACCATCGACCTTACCGCCATGGGTGACCCTACCAGGAGCATAGCTCCAGACGGCATCGCTCTTGGGATCTCAGGACCACATCAGCTTCTCCACCACGACAAGGTGATAATCCACGGAGAAGTCAGTTCTAGTACAGAGAAAGTGAATCACCCAAAACTGTTGATTTCAACAAAACAGTTGAAGTGATAAAGGATCTTCAACCAGAAGCATTATCTCTTTTTCTCCAGAGAAGCTGCCTGACCCGCTGAACGTTTCCATCATTTTTTGTTTTTATTTCAGATTTCCAGCATTTGCAGTATTTTTGTGTATAATAAATAAATTGTATCTAACCATGCAGCCAGCTAGCAATGAATAAATGAATTTTTAACTCGGAACTTTCTTCTCACTCTGCCCCAATGTTGATTAATGACATAATTCTTTCCATAGTTACATTCTTCCTGGCTGTTATTTTTGACTTTGTTCTCAGAAAAAATAACAATACATACTGCGATTCAAATAATGTTGTGTTGCAAATTACAATGTTTAAAGGTGGCAGCATTTCAGGGTGCAAGATTTTATTCCTTGAAATATTCTGTATTTCCTCAATAAATGTTGCTTGAATATAATTAACATCCTACTTGAGATAGGATTCTAAATTATAGTGTATTATTTTATATGTAAAAGCAAAATTAAACTGCCACTGTAATTGCTCGTGATTCCTTAACCCGTGACTTATGGTGACACCAACCCCAAATCTCTAACTCCTTTTTGCCTGGCAGCTTTACATCGAAGGACTTGGCTTGAAGGAATGTTTCTTTGAATTACGCAAGCTGTGAAAGAACAATTGTTTGAATGACTTGAAAGCAAATTAACTTGTTTTTAAAGAGTCTTCTATTTTATATTGCAGCCGTTGGGTGTATGTTACATACCAATAATGCTTTCAAAAATTAACAAGTAGAGACATTGACCATAGTATAGATGGGGTAGAAATACTGTCAGGTGTTTATTAATATTATGCGCCTGCATTTCCATGGATTTGTTAACCAGTTTCTGCTACGATGATAATTATTGATTTACCGGTTCCATTCAGCTTTTTAATATGTTGTAGCTTTGCTGGTTTGTCAGGGAGGAGGGTGTCTCTCTGTTGTAGCATCCATGTCTCTTTTCACTCATTGGCTTGATGCGTTTGTTGGTCAACAGCTCTGCTAATGAAGTGCTGCTGCTTTCTTGTTTAATTTGCTAACTGGTGCCTATTGCTGCCTTGATTTATTTGCTTGCTGCTGCTGGCCGATTTCATTCATTCAATAGAAATCCTTGCTGCAGTTGTTAATTCTTTGGCAGGCTCTGAGCTCTGCGGTAATGTGATCTGTTGTTGTCGCTGAGTGTAATGGAGGAAGAGCCAAAATTTCCTTCCCTTGTGGTGTAGAAAAAAAAATCAGTTAGATCAAACCTTTTGAAAATTGTTTATTGTATCAGACATTCCAGTCTTAGAAAGGATTGCTTGGCATAAGGGAGACACAAGAGATTCTGCAGAGGCTGGAATCTGGAGCAACACACACAGAATGCTGAGGAACTCAGCGGGTCAGGCAGCATCTACGGAGTTTAAACACACCCATGTAGACCATGCATGGAGGTATTTAAACCCTATAGATGCTGCCTGACCTGCCGATTTCCTCCAGCATCTTGTGTGTTGCTGGGCACAGTTTTGTCAACATCAATGACACAGTTTGACCCCGTATGCTGGTTGACTTTTACCAATACAAGTATCATTGAGGTTACAATGTAACATTGCTACAAAGCATTGTATCAAAAGGCTTGGAAATCTGCATTCAAAGCACCATGTGCCCTCATTTAATACATCTTAAATGCATTCTTATTCCTTTTGAGAGCACTGTTAGATTCCATATTTTGTGAATTGTTAGGCAGTGGATTTCTTTTCCAAATTTTTTTAGCTCCTATTTGATTCCAGCATTCCAGCAATCTCTATAAGGAATTCTGATGGAAAATCCCTCAGAAACCTATTCCTGTCCTCAGTAAGGCAGGAATACTGACGCCCTTACAATGAAATGTTATAAAATATCGCAACCAAGTTCTGTTGTACAAATTCATTTTCATTTCAAGTTATCCTTCTTTATCTCAGCTGTTCTACAGAAGTACGGACTTGCATTTGTAAAGCAGTTTCAGGTTTTCAGAATACCTCTGTGCTTTGCAAGGTTGGCACTGTTGCAGGAGAAACATTGTTTACTTGTGTTACAAAAGCAATGATAAACTGCCAGATATATTTATAAGTGATGCTGATTGAGGGGTTCATAATGAGCATGACTCCTGGGAGAAATCCACTGCTTTTCTTTGAAATAGTGCTGTGGGATTTTTTGTATTCTTCTGAGAGGACAGATGGGCCCCAGTGCAGTGATTCATCTGGTGCTTCTGACAGTGCAGCACTCCCTCAGTACAGACCAGGAAGGCAAACCAAGAAAATGAGTTGGTCTGTGGAGTAAAACTGGAACCAACAATGTTCAGACTCAGAGTTCAACTCAGAGGTGATGTGCAGTAAAGTTCCCAGTAATCCATTCAATAGGACAGTTGGTTTAGAAGGTTCTTGTGGAATCCTGAATATTCTGAGGGTAAAATATTTGTTCCCAATCTCTAGCACTGAACATGCATCTAAAGCAGCAGCGGCAAGGTGTTGCCATTGACGACTGGAATTTACTTCACTTGAGCCGAGTTTGGAAAGGGGGGGGGAATGGTGTGGGGGTGCACCTTCTTACATTTGTCTAAATAACACCGAAACAGAGTAAATTTTCAGCCGCAGGAGTTTCCCTGAGATAAGGATGTGATTAAGTCAGAGAGGATGCAGAGAAGATTCACAAGGATGTTACTGCGATTGGATGGCTTGAGTTGTAAGGAGACAGGATAGTCTGGGATTGTTTTCCCTGGAGCAGGTCACACAGCGAAGGGGCTAAGGGGTGACCTTAGAGGCTTATAAAATAGGTAGGGTGAATGGTCACTGTCTTTTCCCCAGGGTAGGGGAGTCTAGAACCAGAAGGCATAGGTTTAAGGAGAAAGGGGAAAGATTTAAAGGGGCAAGTTTTCCACACGGATTATTTAAAAGAGTTCTCTCTGGCTAAGATGCCCTTTGTTTAAGATCACTAGTAAAAGATTGTCTTGTCATTATTGCTGTTCTTTGTGGAACCTTCCTGCACACAGATTGGCTGCCATGTTCCCTACATAAAGTAAAGATTTATCCTAAATATTTTTGTCTGTTTGAGACGTGTTGAGGTTGTGAAAGGTCCCGTTCACTTCTGGTCTTTTAATCTCCCAACCTCCCCTGTCAGTGATGTGCGCCCGATGGTTCTTAAACGCTAACAAAAGTCCACTGCAGAGTATACAGACCATACACCTAGGACGAGATGCTGAAACGGCAGCACGGTAGTGTAGCGGTTAGAGTAACGCCATTACAGCGCCAGTGATTGGGGTTCAGTTCCCACTGCTGTCCGTCAGGAGTTTGTACGTTCTCCCCGTGTCCTGCGTGGGTTTCCTCCTGGTGCTCCGGTTTCCTCCCACATTGAAAAAGACCTACGGGTCGGAAGGTTAACATGGGTGTAATTGGGCGGCGCAGACTTGTTGGGCTGGAAGGACCTGATACCGTGCTGTATAAATAAAGTTACTTATAGTTTTAATTATGTGCAATTTACTCAAAGGCCCATTGCTGCTTCTGAAACCTTCTACATATATTGTATGGCAATATGATAATCTTTAAAGGGGTGTACACCTTAAAGCAACAATTACTGTTCAACAATTATTGTGCACAGCACTCAGTTTTAATGTCCGCAGCCTTGTCAACAACACTTTCAGCTGCCAAGGCCCTAGGTTCTGGAGTTCACTCCTTAAACCCATCTACCTCACTATCTTCCTTTCTTCCTTTAAGGCGCTCCTTAAAACCCACCCCTTTGTCCAGCTTTTAGTCATCTCCCCTTATAGCTTCATGTCCTACACAATATTAACTTTTGACATGAAGCATCATAGGATGTTTAGCTTTGGTAAAGGGATTTATAATAAAGGCAGTTAACTATAAAGGCACGTATGTTTGCTTATTTCCTCCCTGGTGTAGGTACACTGCAGTGATAGTGGATGAGGAGTTGGTGAGTCTAAATTACTGATGGGGAAGATGCTACACTATAGCACGGGTATTCAAATTCAAGGATGCCTGGTGTGGGCAGTGGAAATGCCAGCCAACCAAGTGGAGGTTAAGTTGCCATGTGGGATTTGGCAGGTGTACATTGCCTCATGAGTTGTGTCCATGGTCAATCCCCACTGGTGTAGAGGGGAGAATGGGCAGACTTTCAGTCCCTGATTTCCCTCACTAACCACTGCTGGAAATGTGGTGAATGTTGAATGTGGACGGCTTTTTGCTTGGTCCTGCTGTTGAAACATTCAGCTGGAGCTGGACCAATGGGTGAGGTTGACACCACTGTGCACACAGGTAAGATGCTGTCATGGTCATTTTGAGTGGGAGTCTGAGGGGAATATCCCCAAATCTTATTCCCTCTGTTGCTACAGGTTTATTTTCAGTCATTTTTGCCTTTAACTAAAAATTACATGGTTGGGGGGGAGGGGGGAATTAAATTTTATGGTAAGTCCAATGTCACTGCAACAGGCGGGGTTACTGGCCCAGATGGTCCTTACGTGCCTTGTCATTTCTCTGGTAAAGTAGCCTGTCTTCACTTGCAAAGCAATAAAGGCATCTGAGTGAAGAACTGACCCATGACCAGAGCTGGAGCTCAGTAAGGAGTCAGCACCTCCAGGGGACGTTAGAAGAAGAAACATTTTTTTTGTTTGAAGGGAGTAATGTAAGCAAGTTTTCTTTATGACAAATTGTGAGTTAGAAGATAAGTTGCCCGAGGGGCAACTTATTCCACACAGAGGGTAGTGGGTGTATGGAGGGAACTGCCAGAGGAGGTGGGAGAGCCGGGTACAATTACAATGTTTAAAAGACATTTGGACAGGTACATGGATTTAAGAAAAATCAAGAGGGATATGGGCCAAACGCAGGCAAGTGGGACTAGCTCAGATAGACAGCTTGGTCAGCATGGGTGAGTTGGACTGAAGGGCCTGTTTCTGTGCTGTATAACTCTATGACTCTACAAAGTTGATGAGAATCAGAAGAATTATTTATCAAGTAATGCAAAATATCGCAAGATAATTGGTAAAAGAACCAGAAAGGTGATGAGGACAATTAGCCAATTTACTCTTCCTCCTGGATCCATCTTTTAGAGTCAGAGTCATTGAGTTGTACAACACAGAAACTGGCCCTTTGGCCCACCACGTCCATGCTGACTGTTGCATCCACCTATACTAATCCTGTTTACCCACATTAGGTCCTTAGCTCATTGCGAATGAGCTGTCATTAAGAATTCAAGTGTTTATCAAGATGCTCTCTAAACATTGCAATAATATCCATAGTAAATCGTAATGACCTGGTGTCACTGTGGAATATATGTAGATTCAGATTCAGTAATGACCTGAATTGGATCTGGATACAGTGTATGGTGGAAGTGAAACTAAATGATGTTAGGTTCAATGCTGCCCTAACATATCATGCTACCCATGGTGTGTCCATTCAGTCTCCCTCTCCTCCCCGACACCGTGAGACTAGAAGTGAAAGCCAATGGAAGAAGTCCAGTCTGTTGAGGTTTTTGTTGTCTAGCTGACTGACAGCCCTGGTCTGGGGCAGTCTTTGGCCTTCCAAGCCCTGGGATGGATCAGGGAATGCAGGTAAGGAGGTGACCTAGGTTACTCCAGGAAGTTAATACAGAGGGCTGGGGGAAGGGAACAAAATGAGGATCAAAGCCTGGATTGTTATAAATGCCAACCCAGACCTGTACAAATGGTCAGACTTCTGAGGTGCTCCATTAACAGTGCTGTTGTTCACAGATGTTGCCGTGGTGGAGGTGACTGACCCATACTGTCAATCATCGCTCTTCTATCACCTTGGTGTACGGGAGAGCTTCAGCATGACCAACAATGTGATCCTTTGCTGTGATAGCAATCTGACAACGCTGAAGCCGCTGCAGGTAAGAGGGTCCAAGTAACTCCACCCAACTGTGACGGCTCCTTCATTCTGTCCCACCACAGTGTTTTAGATGTAGGTTGGAACTTGGGATCACTATATTCCTGATGAAGGGTCTTCAACCTGAAATGTTAATGCTGTTTCTCTTCCCACAGGTGCAGCCTGACCTGAGTGTCTTCAGCATCTTCTGTTTTGATTTTATTCTGTATTTTCCTTCCCTGGGGTTATGGGACATATGGGTGAGGATGATGTTTAAAATTCTCCTCAGTGGGATGAGTCAGCCTGTGCTGAGGGAATAATTGTTACTGATAATTAACTGAGGGCCCTCTCAGTTCAGCTGGTAAACGACACATAAAATCACTTCCCTTACTTGTATAGGATTCCTACATGCTGACCCTTACAGGTAGATGGGTCTGAAACAATAAAATCAGATTCACTTGCACCAGGGCTGTACTTTATCCATTTAACTGAAGTCTATGTGACTCTCTGTGTTCCCTCATTTTGTTTCTTCTCCTGCTTTTGATGAGTAAACTATTCCCTCCTACCATTCCACCCCTTGCTGAGGCTTTGAGGAGCCATGTGTGACCTGCTCTTGGCTGTTTACCAGCCAACTGGGGGGAGGTTCACGATACTGGGCTGTTTCTGTTGGCAATGGGCTTGGCTTGCACTTCCAGTCTCAAGGCTGAGGAGAGTGACTGCCTAGGGAAGAGAGAGAGGGGGGAATGGTAACATACTGCCATATCTTTACACAAGCTTGAGAAAGTATTCTACCTATTAGACGTGATTCTGTTCATGATTGCATGTTTTTGCTCCCTTGATGTCCCTAATGACTTTGGCACCAATTTCTCATCCATATTATTTACACGTTGTGTGCCCTGAACCTGGTGTGGACCTGAACTGACAGAGGAGGGAAGTGGAGCCACAACCTTTGAAGGAGTGTTTTACTGTCATTGTTCCTGATCAGAGGAAGTGGTCATTTCACTCTCTAGTGGATATTTTCCCCCTGACTGTGGATGAGCAAATAACTCTGACGTCCTTCCCCATATTGTGCTTTGAAGTTCTGTATAGGCTAATTTTTTTAACTGCAAAAAAAACGAGCTGCTGGAGGAACTCAGTGGGTCAGGCAGTATCCGTGGAGGGAGATGGATAGTCGGTGTTTTGGGTCCAAATGAAGGGTCTCGAACTGAAACATTGACTGTCCACTTCCCTCCACAGATGCTGCCTGACCTGCTGAGTTTGTCCAGCAGCTTCTTTTTCTCGCTCCAGAATTGGTCCAGCGTCTGCAGTCTTTTGTGTCTCTCTTGACTTTTTTTTAATGATTACTTTTTCTTCTGTTTTATTTGCAGGATATCATTTGCCAGAAAAATATGGTATGTTTGTTTGACAACTATCCAAGATGAGTATGTGTGTTGGTTGTAGACTCAATCTGCATTAACATATGAATTAATTTGGGGATACCACACTGATGATGGAATGAAAATCTAGGCACAACAGTCTGATGTGAGCCACACTTGGTAATTCTGAATGGCCACAAGTCCACTTCATCAGTCTTTGTGTTGGATGTATACTGTCATTGATCTAAACAGGGCCATATAGTGCAGGGTTTGCTCTTTATCTAATATGCTGCATCTGCCCTGGTAGTATATGAAGGCCATCTTATATCTAACAGAGCAGGGTAGAAGTATTCAACTGGGCAGCACAGAAAGAGCTTTGCTCTTGTCCAACCCATAACGTGCATGCACTGGGATTGCTTAATAGGGTGATGTTGGGGGAGCATGACTCTGTGTCTAATCCGTGTGTGGATTCGTATTTGCCCCGCAAATGCTGCTTCTGACTCTCGCTTAGGCTTCTGCAACCTGCCGTTAATAAGCCGAGATTCTTACTATGTATCCACGCGTGCTGAATGTATGGTCTCAGTGGCACTGTCTCAAGGGGCAGAGTGAATGGAAACTAATGGGAAGTAATGGAGTAGTCAAGGCATGTGGCTTTTCTCATCCTGAATCCAGTTACAGATGGGCATTAGTGGGTACCTGGAACCTTCTGAGTTGAGGGCTGTCAGTTGACTATTTCCCAGGCAAAACAATGCACAGTGCTGGGGAGACCATAAGAAATAAGAGAATTTATCAGCACTGAAATCTATACCAGCTGCTGGTTACAAAAATGTTCCTTTTGTGTTACCAGGAAATCTGATATAATTCATTGCTATGATTCGTCCCGTATATGGAATGAAATGTACAGTATCAAATGTGAACTCTCTGCAGGTTGGGATTTGTGTTCCTTGGCACATGCTGTGATTTACTTGGACACCTCAGGTCCAGCACACTTCAGAGGTTGTGGAGGACCATGTCCAGTTCATCAGAGAGCAGTTTCAGCTTGCAGGGCTGTTTACTGAATGGTTACTGGTCTGACTGGTTGGAGAGAGAACAAGAGAGATAACGTTAATGTTAGCTTTTTGGTTAAATGAGAACAAGAAATAGGAAAGCTGTTTGTGACTGCTGTTGGGTTCTTTAACTAAAGTCACAGACTTTTCCCTTTGGACTGATTGGGGGAAGGAGCCAGACACCAGATGAGAAGATGAGTCATGTTCCTGACTCCTTTGGGCTTAATGAAGATTTTGACAGCACTCACTTGTTTTTGTGTCTGGAGAAACAACTCTTTCTTGGAATAAGGCTGGGGGAATGTTCAGCAATTCAGCACTGGCAGGTCGGTGCAGTGTGTATGCAAAGTGCCGCTCGCAGAAGTTAGTGGATGGGGATTAAGGGCTATTTACTATTTGTATCATTCCAATTAGCAGCTGGACCACTTGTTAGGGATTGCCAGGGATTTGGCTTCTGTGATTGATTCGACACCTGGGGTCTCATTCTGGGAGTTCAGTCACCCTCTGCACCCACACAAAACGCAGGTTCCATGACCCACCAGTTTATTTTAAACATCTGCAAGGAAGCCACCCAAATATAGAACTCCAGGGTGACTTTGCACAACTTTGTACCAAGAGCGGCACTTTGCACAACTTCTAGACCAGCGCAAGATGAGACCTCTGCCCCCGGTCGATCAAGTTAACATCCATCCAAAGGCCATTTGTACTCAATGGGCCTGTCATGAGTAGCCATTTTTCCTCTGGTTACCCTCCCTGTATTCCTGCTGGTTCTTTACTTTTAAGAGCCTTTTATCTCTATTTCATCCTGGAGCCTTTCTGGAGCCAATAAAGCCTTCCTTGCATATCTCCATTTGCATTGCCACGCACATTACTATAAAGACCTCTGGAAAACAATGAAATAAAGAAGTTGGGCCAAGATTAACTGATGTCTGGGAACAGGGCTTTGAGTAATTTAGCAGGGCACGTCCTCCCTCTGACCATGTGGGTTTTCTCTGGGTGCTCTGTTTCTTCCCACATCCCAGAGACATGCGGTTGCTAGGTTAATTGGTGATGGTACATTGTCCCTAGTGTGTAGCTGAGTGGTAGAATCTGGAGGTGGGGAGGATATTAAACGGGATTAATGTAAGATTAGTATAAATGGGTGGTTGTTGGTCAGCATGGACTGGATGGGCCAAAGGGACTGTTTCCCTGCTGTATGTCTCCAATCCTGTCTTTAAAGGAACATTCCATTGCGTTGTTTGTTACTATTTGTATTCCAACAAGGTCTGACTTGGTTAGTAGAGCAAGGACAGTTGTTCTGCTACTACATGCTCCATGTCATCAGTCAAATCCAGTATGCCATAGAATCACAGAAAGATACAGCACGGAAACCCGTCGAGTCCATGCCGACCATCAACCACCCATTTACACCAATTCTACATTAATCCCATTTTTTAAATTCTCCCCCACATTCTCATCAAATCCCCCCAGATTCTGCCCCTCCACCTACACACTGGGGGCAACTTACAATGACCAATTAACCTACCAACCCATACACCTTTGGGATGTGGAAGGAAACCGGAGCACCCAGAAGAAATCCACAAGGTGGTAAGGAGAGCATGCAAACTCCACACAGACAGCACCCGAAGTCAGGATTGAACCTGGGTCTCTGGCGCTGTGAGGCAGTGGGCCTTCTAGCTGCGCCACTGTTCCACCCTTAACCACGTTCTCTCGAAGTATTTCGTAATCCTCTGGTCTCATGTCTGGGGCTTTGGGCAAATTCCTTACTGACTACTGGGTTAAACCTTTCCTCAAGTTATCTGTCTTGTCAGGCTGGGATTAAAAGTACAGACCAGGCTTTAACTGATAGAACATTACAAGCAACCTACCCTTGTTCTCTTGACATACAACGACAGGCCAATATCAATCCAGTTCCCACTGGGGTTCGGAGCAGAGAACTTAACGTAAGCCATTATTGGCACCACTGGATAATTGCACTTCATTAATATGGTATTTATCTACACTTCAATTTTCTGGAGAAACTATTTGCCTTTATTGGGAGAGGTTACTGTAGTTACTATTTAATTCACTCTCAGAAGAGCTTTACTCTTTGGAGAGAAGGAGGATGAGGGGAGACATGATAGAGGTATACAAAATATTAAGAGGAATAGATAGAGTGGACAGCCAGCGCCTCTTTCCCAGGGCACCAATGCTCAATACAAGAGGCATGGCTTTAAAGTAATGGGTGGGAAGTTCAAGGGAGATATCAGAGGGGGGTTTTGTACCCAGAGAGTGGTTGGGGCATGGAATGCGCTGCCTGGGGTGATGGTGGAGGCAGGTGCATTGGTCAAATTCAAGAGATCGCTAGATAAGCATATGGAGGAATTTAAAATAGAGGGATATGTGGGAGGAAAGGGTTAGATAGTCTTAGGCGAGGTTTAAAGGTCAGCACAACATGGTGGGCCAAAGGGCCTGAATTGTACTGTACTGTTCTATGATTCTATGAAAAGGTTTTCTGAGTATTATAACTTCGCTTGCTGCATCTTGGACTTCTACTTGAATCATGTGCCTTGCTCCACCTCCAACTCATCGATTGGTACAATAATTATTCTTTTATCCTCACCAGCCAAAGCACTTTAACAAAGAATCTGCTGGGTTAGGATTATTTTATGGCCTCTTTCTATACAACAGGGTTGACTCTATGTGTAGTTTTCTGACAGGATGTTGTCTCCCCCTCCCTCTTCCAGGGCTGTTGCGGGAACTACATGTTCATCCCATACATCGTGACGCCCACTGGGAAGCTCTTCTGCTGTGAAGCCAGCATGATAAAAGGTCTGACTGAGATGTTCCAGCCACACTTTAACCTCGAGCCCCTGCTCATGCCCCTGGTGGATCGTCTGACTAAACTACTGGAGGAAACGCAGATTAATTCTTGGTGAGATTTCTGGTGCTGTGACAAACTTTCAGGATGTAGGGAAGGGATTAAGAAGCAAGATCCCAGGGGTGGTCATTTATGGAGTTTTCCCTGCGCCACACACCTCTGAGTATGGTACTAGGAGGATAGTACAGATAAGTGCTTGGCCAAAGAGATAGAACATAGAACAATTACAGCACAATTCAGGCCCTTCGGCCCACAAAGCTGTGCCAAACATGTCCCTACCCTAGAAATTACTAGGCTTACCCATAGCCCTCTATTTTGCTCAGCTCCATGTACCTATCTAACAGTGTCTTGAAAGACCCTATCGTATCTGCCTCCACCACCGTTGCCGGCAGCCCATTCCATGCACTCACCACTCTCTGAGTAAAAAAACTTACCCCTGACATCTCCTCTCCTCTATATCTACTCCCCAGTGCCTTAAACCTATGTCTTCTTGTGGCCATCAATTCAGCCCTGGGGAAAAGCCTCTGACTATCTACCCTATCAATACCTCTCACCATCTTATACACCTCAATCAGGTCCCCCCTCATCCTCCGTCTCTCCAAGGAGAAAAGGCCGAGTTCCCTCAACCTGCTTTCATAAGGCATGCTCCGCATTCCAGGCAGCATCCTTGTAAATCTCCTCTGCACCCTCTCTATGGCTTCCACGTCTTTCCTGTAGTGAGGCGACCAGAACTGAGCACAATACTCCAAGTGGGGTCTGACCAGGGACCTATATAGCTGCAACAATACCTCACGGCTCCTAACTTCAATTCCCCGATTGATGAAGGACAATACACCATATGCCTTCTTAACCACAGAGTCAACCTGTGCAGCCGCTTTGAGTGTCCTATGGACTCGGATCCCAAGGTCCCTCTGATCCTCCACACTGCCAAGAGTCCTACCATTAAGACTATATTCCACCAACATATTTGACCTACCAAAATGAACTACTTCACACTTATCTGGGTTGAACTGCATCTGCTACTTCTAGCCCAACTCTGCATCCTATCTATGTCCCTCTGTAATCTCTGACAGCCCTCCAAACTATCCACAACACCCCCAACCTTCGTGTCATCCGCAAACTTACTAACCCACCCCTCCACTTCCTCATCCAGGTTTTTATAAAAATCACAAAGAGTAAGGGTCCCAGTACAGATCCCTGAGGTACACCACTGGTCACCGACCTCCACTCAGAATACGACCCTTCAACAACCACCCTTTGCCTTCTGTGGGCCAGCCAGTTCTGGATCCACACTGCAATGTCCCCTTGGATCCCATGTCTCCTCACCTTCTCCATAAGCCTCGCATGGGGTACCTTATCAAATGCCTTGCTGAAATCCATATACACTACATCTACTGCTCTCCCTTCATCGATGTGCTTAGTCACATCCTCAAAAAATTCAATCAGGCTTGTAAGGCAGGACCTGCCCTTAACAAAGCCATGCTGACTGCTCCTAATAATATTATACCTCTCCAAATGTTCATAAATCCTGCCCCTCAGAATCTTCTCCATCAGTTTACCAACCACTGAAGTAAGACTCACCGGTCTATAATTTCCTGGGCTATTCCTACTCCCCTTCTTGAATAAGGGAACAACATCCGCAACCCTCCAATCTTCCAGAACCTCTCCCGTCTCCATGGACGACACAAAGATCATCGTCAGAGGCTTCGCAATCTCCTCTCTAGCCTCCCACAGCAACCTGGGGTACATCTCATCCGGTCCCGGCGACTTATCTAACTTGATGCTTTCCAAAGGTTTCAGCACCTCCTCTTTTCTAATATCTACGTGCTCAAGCTTTTCAGGCTGCTGCAAGTCCCCACTACAATCCCCCAGATCTTTTTCCGTGGTGAATACTGACGTAAAGCATTCGTTAAGTACCTCCGCTATTTCTTCCGGATCCATACACACTTTCCTACTGCTGCACTTGATCGGCCCTATCCTTTCGCATTTCATCCTCTTACTCTTCACACACTTGTAGAACGCCTTGGGGTTTTCCTTGATCCTGCCCGCCAAGGCCTTCTCATATCCCCTTCTGGCTCTCCTAATCTCTTTCTTAGGTTCCTTCCTTTTAGCCTTGTACTCCTCCAGATCTCTAACATTACCTAGATCTCTGTACCTTTTGTATGCTTTTCTTTTCCTTTTGACTAGATTTATTATGGCCTTCGTACACCACGGTTCCTGTATCCTCTCATGACTCCCCTGTCTCATCAGAACATGTCTATGCAGAGCTCACACAAATATCCCCTGAATATTTGCCACATATCTTCCGTACTTTTCCCAGAGGACATCTGTTCCCAATTTAATCTTCCAATTTCCTGCCTGACAGCCTCATAATTCCCTTTACTCCAAGTAAACACCTTTCTAGCCTGTCTGTTCCTATCCCTCTCCAGTGCTAACGTAAAGGAGATAGAATTATGATCACTATCACCAAAATGTTCACCCACTGAGAGATCTGACACCTGACCAGGTTCATTACCCAATATCAAATCAAACACAGGCTCTCCTCTTGTAGGTCTATCTACATACTGTGTCAAGAACCCTTCCCGAACACACCTAACAAACTGCACCCCATCTAAACCTCTCACTGTCTGGAGATGCCAATCGATGTTTGGGAAATTAAAATCCCCCATCACAACAACTCTGTTATTCTCACACCTTTCTAGGATCTGCTTCCCTATCTGCTCCTCAATAACCCTGTCACTATTGGGCGGCCTATAAAAAACACCCAGTAAAGTTATCGACCCCTTCCTGTTCCTAACCTCCACCCACAGAGACTCTGTAGACAATCCCTCCACAACGTCCACCTTTTCCACAGCCGTGACACTCTGATCAACAGTGCCACTCCCCCACCTCTCTTGCCTCCCTCCCTGTCCTTCCTGCAACATCTAAAACCTGGCACTTGAATCAACCATTCCAGTCCCGGAGCCATCCAAGTCTCCGTAATGGTCACCACATCATAGCTCCAAGTATCGATCCAAGCTCTAAGCTCATCCGCCTTGTTCACAACACTCCTTGCGTTAAAATAGACACATCTCAAGCCTGTCTGAACACGTCCCTTCTCTATCACCTGCCTATGGTACTTACTCCTAGCCTCTTCTATTTGAGAGCCAAACACCTCTTCCCCAGTCTCTCCGGTATGGATCCCACCCCCCAACAATTCTAGTTTAAACTCTCCCCAGCAGCCTTAGCAAACCTCCCCGCCAGTATGTTGGTCCCCTGGGATTCAAGTGCAACCCGTCCTCTTTGAACAGGTCATACCTGCCCCAAAAGATGCCCCAATGATCCAGAAATCTGAATCCCTGCTCCTTACTCCAATCCCTCAGCCATGCATTTAACCTCCTCCTCATTCTGTTCCTATACCCACTGTCGCTTAGCACAGGCAGTAATCCAGAAATTACTACGTTTGAGGTCCTGCTTCTCAACTTCCTTCCTAACTCCCAATAGTCTTTTTTCAGGACCTCATTCCTCTCCCTACCTATGTCATTGGTACCAATATATACCACGACCTCTGGCTGTTCTCCCTCCTCCTTCAGGATATCTTGGACGCGATCAGAAACATCCCAGACCCTGGCACCTGGGAGGCAAACTACCTTCCGAGTTTCTTTCCTGCGTCCACAGAATCGCTTGTCTGCCCACCTAACTATAGAGTCCCCCATCACTAGTGCCCTCCTCTCTCCTTCCCTACCCATCTGAGCCACAGGGCCAGGCTCTGTGCCAGAGTCACTGCCACTGTTGCTTCCCCCAGGCAGGCTGTCTCCCCCAACAGTACTCAAGCAGGAGTACTTATTGTCAAGGGGTACAGGATAGTGGTAGAAGGAGGGTTTTCGATTCCTGGGACATGCACATTAGCAGAGCTGGGAGTAGTGTATCATGGGGAAGCTTGCTGGTGCTGAGGGGGAGGTTTAAACTAACTTGGCAAAGGAAGGTACCATTGGAAATGAGGAAATAGGTGCAGAAGGAGTTGTGTTTGAGGAAACCTGCTCTGATCACATTTCCACTTACATATTAATATTCAAATCCCTCACTCTACAAGGTCAGTGATTTGAGGAAACTAATACCCACTCGGTGACTCTGAGTTTATCCATTGATCCAATTAATCCATTTATCCAAGCCACCAGAATGGTCCCAATAATAACAGGAAACTCAGTGATAAAGTGGAGGGTGGAATCAAAAGTGTTATTGTTACAAAAGAAAAGGAACATTTGGGATTAGAAAATTTGGCAAAAGAACATTTGGGATTAGAGGTTGACAAGTCTTGATCTGATTGGCCTCTATCCAAGTGTGTTAAAAGAAGTGGCTTTTAGTATAGTGGATGCATTGGTTGGATCTTCCATATTTCACTTGATTCTGGAATGGTTCCAATGGTTTGGAAACCACATGTAGCATTCCTTTCAAGAAAGTTTTGGAACTGAGAGCGGGAAATCATGGGCCAGTTAGCTTAGTGGGAAGATGCTGCAATCTATTAAGGAAGTAATAGCAGAACATTTAGAAAATTATAGTACAATTATGCAAAGTAGTTTTATGTGAGGGAAATTGTGCTTGACAAATTTATTAGAGTTCTTTGAGGATATAACAAGCTGGGTGGATAAAGAGGATTTAATAAATGCAGCATCGTTGGACTTCCAGAAGACTTTCCATAAAGCAGCAAGTTATCACCTCATGGCATTGAGGCTAATATGTTGGCCTGGATAGGGGATTGGCTAACTAAGAGAAAATTAGGATAAATGGATCATTTTCAGGGTTGGAAGCTGTAAGTAGTGGGGTGCCACAGGGATTAGTGCTTCGGCCTCAGCTATTTGCAATCTGATTTAATGGCCTGGGTGTTCTGCAGCCATATTTTCTTAAAATACAATGAAAGGTAAAAATCAAGTTGGGAGGAGGATGCAGAGACCCTGCACAGGGATGTGGATAGGTTAAGGGAGCAGGCAAAATTTTGGCAGATGTAGTATAATGTCAAAGTCAAAGTCGAGTTTATTGTCATGTGCACTGTTACATGTATGCACAGATGCAATGAAAAATTTAATTGCAGCAACATCATAACATTAGAAAAGCAGCATTCACAAGAAAAACATGAACTCAACGTAAATTATACACAATTTTTACAAGAAATAACACAATTAGAACAAAATAATAACAAATGTGTGGAACTATGAAGTTTTCCATTTTGATGGGAAGTATCGAAAACCATTCTCTCCAGACGTTCTCTCTTCTCCCCCCTCCCATTGCGCAGAAGATACAAAAGCGTGAAAGCACATACCACCAGGCTCAAGGACAGCTTCTATCCTGCTGTTATAAGACCATTGAATGGATCTCTTGTACGATACGATGGACTCTTGACCTTATAATCTACCTTGTCATGGCCTTGCACCTTATTGTCTGCCTGCTCTGCACTTTCTCTGTAACTGTAACACTTTATTCTGCATTCTGTTATCGTTATCCTTGGTACGACCTCAATGTACTTAAGTGATGAAATGATCTGTACGCATGGCATGCAAAACAAGTTTTCACTGTACCTCGGTACATGTGACAATAATAAACCAATTTATTTACCAATTTAAATACAGCTGTTTAATCAAAGAGCGTCTACAGAATGGTGCAGAAGGATCTGGTTGTCCTCATGCATGAAGTATGGGCCATTAGCAAGTGGGCACAGCTAGTAATAGGAAAGGCAAATGGAATGTTTGCCTTTATTGCAAGAAGGATGGAGAATAAAAGTAGGGAAGCCCTGCTGCAACCGTATCAGTTAATGAGGCTACACTTGGACTGCTGAATACAGAATTCATTTCCTTATTTAAAGAATGATATATTTGCATTGGAAATAATTCAGAAAAGGTTTACTGTTAATTCCTTGGTAGAAGAATTTGACACGAGGGCAGTTTGGGCCTAAATTCATTGGAGTTTAGCAGAATGGGTAGTCATCTTATTTAAATATGTGGGATTCTGATGGGGCTTGATAAGGGAGAATGTTTTCCCTTGAGGGGGAATCTAAAACTAGGGGGCAGAATAAAGGCTCTCCTTTTAAGATGGAGATGTCGAGGAATTTCTTCCCTACAGGTCCTGAATCTTTGGGATTCAACATTCCAGAGACCTGTGCAGGCTTAACCTTTGAAATAATTCACGGCCAAGACAGACAGAATTTTGGTCTGTCTGGGAATCAAGGTTTCTGGGGTAGGTGGAGATCAAACTAGCCATGATCTTAATCTCAAGGCACCATATGGCTGACTCCTGCTTCTATTTCTTATGTTCTTATATAAATTAGTCACAGCAGTCCGACAACTGAGGTCGTGTGGAACAATCGAACAGTCCAGAGAGAAAATCCTTTTAACTTTAAAATTTCACTACAACTCTCATTGTCCCTACAAAAAGTTAATAAATATTTGTGGTGAATGAGGTTTCTGCAGCTTTTCTTCTCCTGCTTTCTGCACGGTCCCAACTGGAGTGCAGAGTGCAGGAGAAGAAAAGCTGCAGAACCTTATTAAATGTTGCTCAGGTGGTGAAATTAAAAAGTGGGGATAGATTGTCCTCACTGCTGTGAAAGGGCCAGGTTATCTGCCTGCTTGTCTGCATTTTGCCAAATTCTTCACTGCTATGGTGACTGGAAGCACCTAACTGGGAACTCCTCAGCTGGCAAGGGTTGCAGCCATCTCTGAACCACGTTCAGTAACTTGTCCATCTCTGGCTTGCATGACCAGCAGTGTTTGAAACTACAGCAGAGTTGGAGCCAGGAGGAGGTCCTGATAAACCTGGTATCCTGTCTCAATTGTATCCAAGGTTCAGAAGGTGCTATCATTTGAGTTATAGAGTTATACAGCATGGAAACAGACCCTTCAGCCCAAATCATCCATGCTGACCAAGTTTCCTACCTGAACTAGACCCATATCCCTGCATATGGCCCTTATCCCTCTGAACCATGTCTAAATTCCACTTAAATGTGGCAATTGTTCCTGCCTCTACAGCTTCCTCTGGCAGCTCATTCTACATACCCACCACCCTCTGTGTGAAAAGGTTGTCCCTCACATCCCCTCTAATTTTTTTTCTTTTTACCTTAAATATATGCCCTTTAGTTTTAGACTCCTCTAATCTAAGAAAAGAACTGTGACCATTAACCCTATCTATGCCCCTCATGATCTTATATACCCCTATGACATCATCCCTCAACCTCCTACAATCTGGGGAAAATAGCCCCAACCTATCCTTATAACTCGTGTACAAAAGGCAAGGATGCTTGTAGCATTTTTCTTTGATTTTTGCTTTGTAGTAATTCACATTTCTCAAGATGGCTTAGTAGGTTTATCCAATGAACAAGGTCTTGTGAGCGATCATGGGTATTTGTTATGTTGGTTAATCACTGACTTAGCAATGGGAGCACCAGTAGTCATCTCCAGACTGCACCCATTATCATTAAGGCCGAAGGTGGTGGAATGAGTCATTAGCCACCATTGGGAAGCATCCGATGGAGGAATTTCTTTCCACTGTCTGGAGAATCGGACACCAGGGATAATTGGCAAAAGAACCAAGGGAATGTCAGGAATATCAAGTATTGTAATCAGCCTGAAAGGATGGCGGAAGCAGATTCAGTGGCAAATTTCACAAATAGAATTGGACAAATAATTGAGAGAATTATTTGCAGGATCCTGAGCAAGAGGTATTAGGACAAATTGGATGGCTCTTTCAAGGAGCCAGCACAGATTCAGTGAACGGAATGGCCTCCCTCTATTCTGTGAATTTCTCTGGTCATATATGTTAATATTGGCTTCTACCTGTTAGGCAGAGCAAACTCATCTATGCTCACAGGTAACAAAAGGGTAACAATAAGATTCGAAGGTTCACTTCTGTAAAACCATGCCCAAATTGGGCAGTATTTGTTGGACGACAGAACGTATATAAAACCACAAAAAAATGAAAGGTCAACATTCCATTTGCCAGCCTAACTCTGTATATCCCTCAGGCAGCATTTGGGCAGTGCTATCAGACATCACTGACTTGCCCAAGCATCAGCATGAATGAGTTTTCCCAATGACTGCAAAACTTCTGGTACTGAAGCAGTAGAAATCTCCCAATGAAAAGATAGAATTGCTTTTGCTATTTAAAGCCTAGCCTCAGGCAGATGTTGTCTAACTGGAAACACCACTGAAGGATTAGTAGGCCTCCATTTATGAAGAGATTAAAATGTGAGGATTCAGTGGAAGCAGCAACATTGGAATTGGTTATGTTTATTGGGATTACTGAGGAGAGGTCTTTTTTTCCTCCTTCTGCAGTGAGTATTTTCGGGAAACCATTCGGAATGACATTCGCAAAGCAAGGGAGACGTACAGTGGGCAGGAGCTACGGGATGCCCTTGCACGGATACAACAGCGTCTAGACAGTGTCGAGCTGCTGAGTGCGGACATTGTGGTGAACCTTCTGCTGTCCTACCGGGATGTACAGGTGCATCAGCCAATGGGGGTACCAAGATAAACCACAAATAAGGCTCTCCACTCTAACACTCCCTTCATAGCATTTTGCATCACTATAACAGTAACATTCCTGCCATTGACACTATCTTTGGCTGCCACAAAGTTTCTGCAAATTGGTGTGGATTTTGTTAACAGATGTTCCTGGGAACAGTTCAGAGGCTCCCTAAGCACAGCAATGCCACAGTGCAAGTTATTTGTCTCAAAGGTGTGAGCTCAGTTACTCCGAAAGGGAGAGTCAGAAAACACAGCAGGTCCTTTGCTTATTTGTGTTTTCACCTACATATCAGATAATGCAGTCTGATAACACCTCCATTCCACCTTAGAATTATTTCCCCAGGTGTCAATGCATTAATGATTTAACAGTGCAATACTATGGTCTGTTCCTCCTACCTGCTTTCCAGGGACAGATGATTCCTTATCATCTCTGGCTCAGTCGTGACATTCCTGTCTCTCAGGCAAAGCTTCCAGGGTCAAGTTCCACTGTCAGAACTTCAAATAGAATTTAATTTGATAAACCTGTGTGGACTGAGGGAGCACCAGTCTTGTAGTGAATTTAAACCAGGACCCTGTCTGTGCTCTGAGGCATCATTGTAAGAAGAGCAAAGGAGTTGTCCCTGGAGTCCTGGCCCATGTTTATCCTTCAACGAACAATACAGAAACAAATTATCTGGTTGTCACTGAATTGTGGTGTATGGGAGCACAAAATATGGCTGCCGAATTTACAAAAGCGACTGCCCTTTAAAAAGTAAGTCATTCACTGTAAATTCTCTTCCTCTCCCTTTTATACTGAAGTGTTATTGTAAGCATATCTGCATTTTGTTGACTGTATTGCATAGCTTTTGTATATGTAAATGTAAAGCCCTGTCTAAATATAGAATGAAATTTCCATAGTGCTCCTTGATCTGGTACTGCCCTTGTCTTATTGTCTGAGATTGAGAAAAGTATTGGGCAGCATTGCAAACCAGGCTGCATCACTGCCCCACCATTCTCCCAGTCTTTCTTGCTCCAATGTTGCATCTTACCTCCAACAAACTTCCCATGGAGTACACATAATCTCCAGGATGAGTGGGAATCTGTTTAACTACACTCCCGAGACAAGGTCACTCAAAATGCACAGCTTGTATTCGAGCAGAAGTAGGCAGACGATGCTTAGGTTTGTTGACACTGAGAGGCTGAGTGCAAAGCCATTGCTGACTCATTTGCCAGAGCATTCCAAGGAATGGGCTTTATGCTCAACATCTGCAGGAGGTCGATCTTCCACCGACCTGTTCCTGCTGGACAACACTGCCCTCCAACAATAAAGATTCATTGTGAGGCTCTGAATATCCTGGACCACTTCTTATGTCTTGGGAGCCACTTCTCTGTGAAGGCAGACCTCAGTAATGAAATCCACTATTGCCTTCAATGCAAACTTTAGTCAATTAATGAAAAGGGTGCTTGAAGATCAAGCCCTCAGACCTGACACAAAACTAGGCAGCAGAGATCCTTACTTCTGAGACCTGGACTACCCACAGCAGGTATCAGAAGGTGTTAGAGATACCAACAAACTCCTCCAAACTCACTGTAAGAAGAAGGGAACCAATGTCAGTGTCCTCCCCCAGACCAACATCCCCGGCATTGAGGTTCGAGTCACACTCATCCAGCCACAGTGGGCAGGTCTATCTGACACCAGACTCTCGAAATAGGCACTCTTTTCTGAGCTCAATGTCCTCTCTGACTCCTGGGAATCTCTGGCCCATGGCTACTGAAAGTGGAGACGGAGGATTAAGAACCTCAAAACCATGCAGTGGGAGCACACACAAGTCCTGCGTACGTGGCAGAAAGAGTGCGCCACCTCACAAACTACCCCCTGCCTGCCCTATTGGTAAGGGAGTTTGTGTTCCTACATCGGTCTCCGAGGGACTTCTGAGAAGAAAGTTGTCCAGACCAGTAATCCCACAAGCACACCTTACACAAAGCAATTTTTAGTGTCACGCTGACTTGGAATCTTATTGTAGTGCAACATATTTGAGGCGTAACACTGTTGTACCCGAATAGGTCATTGCGACAGAAGTTCTGTTTCTCTGACTGCCAGTGTAACATCTCTCCATTTTAATTCTCTTCACCTTTAGTTAACTCTAACAGGACACAAACAGACCATTGGCTCAGTAGCCCAAGGTGGGATTATCCTCCATGTGAATCCCCTCCTATTTCTATTTTATCTCGCCCAACAAAGCAGCCTCTCTTTTTTTCTCAGGCATCTTGATTCCCCTTGTCCGCCAGAGTTGTTTGCCTGAACCATTCCTTGTTTTACTCAGCTCCTTGTCATTCTCTGCATAACAAAGGTTCATCGCACTCTTCTGAGAGCGGTGGTGCGATTGGCCAGTGATGGCTGCCTCTGAGGATCTGCCGAGTCAGAATAACAGAGTTCCCGACCTTCCCACGTGACTGGGAGTTTCTTGGGATTGCAGGTCCCAGCTGTGAGAAATCGAAGTTTCCCGAATCATGGAATTTCCTACAGAGATCTGTGATGATGTGAAGTGTCCAGAATGTGATGAGCATTCAACACGTTGCTGTTCTCTAAATGGGGAGAGCTCTCGAAGTTGAGGAGCTTTGAAATGTGGTCTCTGGCCCTATTGCCCTCAACTTCATTCCCATCCTCAGCCTCCCCCACCCTCCTTGCCCCTGGTCATCCTTGGCCTCTCATGTTTGGTTACAAGAGCTTTCCTGGTTTGTGGAAAGCATCAGACACCAGCAAAATCATTCGGCTTCTGTGGATCAAGGAGGAATATCATTGTGACCACACCTCTTGTGATCAGCCATCATTTGGTAACTCTGGTGGAGGCCTTTATCCATCTCACTCACTGGGCCCTTCTCCAGGTTGAGGATTTTCAGGCGCTTACTGGGCCACAGTGCTTAGACAGAAAATAATTGCAACTTGAACCAGATCAGTATTAACTGTTAGCTGTGGATTCTCTGTATAAATTGTTTCTTTGCCATCAGTTCCAATCTCAGTGATATTCCCCAGCCAGTTCCCCATTCCACCCACAGCCAGCGAAGATCATGTACTGATCCACACTTACCACCCACTTATTTTTCCCTATGTGGATTAAGATTAAGATGCATTCTGACTAGGAGTTTTAAAATGGGGAGGGTTTGATAGGACTGAAAACAAAAGCTATTAATCTTGTGGGTGATTTCCAGAACAAAGAGCTTGATCACACCAAAGGCAATGGAAACCTGGAACTCACTCCCCCAGTATTGTGCTCAGTTGAACATCTCATTGCTGAAATTGATAGGTTTTTGCCGGGTAGCAGTAGTGAGGTTTGCGGAGACAAAGTGGGTAAATGGTGTTGAAGTGCAAACAGACCCTGATCTAATTGAATGGGCAGATTTTCTCCTCTACCTAAAGTGTCTCTGTTCCCCATTGACTCCTGATTGCAGTCTTAGTTGGTATTAAATTCATTGCACTTGGAATACATCCATTTCAGTCCAGCATGTTGCAAGCACACTGGATCACCTCATGGAAATTAACTTTCTTGTTTACTTACATTTCCTCCCCCACGTTCCCACAAACTTCTATGGGTGAGTAATCCTCTTCAAAGAAAGTCTAGATATCCAGTCTGTCCTCGTAGAACATGAACAAAATGTACAGGGGGTACGCCAAGCCTGTATTAATGTTTCTAGAATCTAATAAATATTGTAACCACAGGAGTAAGTTTTAGATTGGAATTAGGGAAATGTAGTGGTTACATGAATACACTAGAAATCCAGAGGCTGTGAGTGTTAACCATAGCAAGCTGAGAATTGAAACTACATTAAGAATCTGCAGATTGGTAGCAGTAAATTTTACCACGGAGCTGTTGACATTTCAAAAAGCCTCGCCTGACATCCCAGGGAATAGAACCTGTCACCTCTGGTGAATGCAACACCACATTATCATTGTAGTCTTGTAACAACCCTTTGAAATGTTTGAAGGAGAAAGTCTCTGGCTGTCTTTGCAGGAGAAATTAGAGACCTACAATAAATCCTGGTCTTGCCAGCAATGCCCACATCCTAAGCTTGAATTAAAAGGAGAAAATTCATTCAACCCTGGTACTTAATTGATTAGATGTTGTACAAATATTTACTTTCCCTATTCTCAGTTTTATAACGGCTATTTAATTCCTCACAATCATGAAGTACATTTTCTATTTTGCAGGCTCTGCTCTGTAACTCTGGGCTTCATTTCATGGAAAGCCGGCGTGTGCCTGATCTTTTTTCTCTTAGTTGATGCATTTTTGTTTAATTGCTCTACTTCTTGTAGAAATTTGCATCTTACGATAAACAAACGTGGACTTTGAAACGTTGACCCGTTCCTGTACCTTAATTGACCACTTGCCCTCTCCAGTTCCAAACACAACTACACATAAAATTACAGGTGCAGGAAAAGACCATTTGGCCCAACAGCTCTGTGCTGGTGTTTATGCTGCTCGCTAGCCTCCTTCCGCCTTGGTACATCTCAATCTACCGGCATGTCATGCTGTTCTGCTCTTCCTCATGTATTTTCCTAGCAGCTATGCAACCATTCCATATGGGAGCAAATTACTCCCTGCTTAGAGGAGATTCCCTTGAATTCCTTTTTGCATTTATTAAAGACCCATATATGGTCCAGCTTTGGACTCATTGCAACTGGAAACCACTTTCACATCATAATTTTGAAGACTTTTATTTGGCAGCCGATAGCATGGCAGTTCGTGCTGCTGCCTCATAGCTGCAGGGACTTGGGTTCAATCCTGACTTCAGATGCAGTCTGTGTGGAGTTTGCACGTTCTCCCTGGGGGATTCCTCTGAGCCCTCCGTCTTCCTGCCACACCCCACAGAAGTGCTAGTAGGTTACTTGGCTTCTGCAAATCACGACGTAGTGCATGGCAGTGGCAGAAGAACCAAAGTGGAGTTGATGGGCATGCGAGAGAATAAAATGCAGGGCTAGAGGGGAATGGGACAGATTATTATGTTGGAAGCCAGCCTGGATTTAATGGGCTTAGTGGCCTTCTCCAGTTTTGTATAATAAGTACATTCAGTGAGTGAGTAAGTAACCCTCAGCCTCTTCTTGAAGAGAGCACTGGTTTGTTCAGTCCTTCTGATTGAATTTTCTTCGTTCTGACATTATCTGTGTAAATATCTACAGTCCTTCTGTATCCTTTTTGTGGTCAGGAGACTAGAATGTTATAAGGTGCAGGATAACCAAGGTGCTGTCTAAGTTTAGCTAACTTCTCTTTTCTCAGCTTTTGCCTCTCTGTAACTTCTTTTTAAACAACAGAGTTCCTCATTTGTTTCCTGTCTTCGGTGAGGCTTGACCAGACTCGTTTGGAACCTTGGCAGGCAGCACACTTTGCATCAAATGCTGTATTTGATGCAAATCTGCATCAAAATTGTTCCTATCAGGGCTGAGATCTAAGCACATAGTCTAGGTACGGTGGACTGTTGGCACTGCCCTCTCTTGGGTAGAACATTAAACAGAGGCCTGCTTGACATCTGAGGTGGATGTAAACATTTTCTTTTCACTATTCCAAGGAATAACAGAGGGGTCCATTCCAGTCTGGTTTTTATTATATTGGTGGGATCAGCTATGAGTATTGCATTGCATTACATACATTACAGACTTAAATAATTATTTAATTATAAAGCACAGGGACATTCTGGGATTGCGAAAGCTAGCTTGTAAATGTCAGTTCTTCCATTTATTTAGCTTTTAGTTTGCTACTTTTTCCTGTTTAAACAAATTACATAGTTGACTGAGAACTTCAGTGAAACTCTGACGTGATGTTGAGCAATAATATCAGGGTGGCAGGACAGCTGTTATTTCATGATCTTGAACTCCCGAGCAGGCTGCTGAACCAGTTTGCAAGCTTTCTGCGGTGAACTTGCCTCAGAGCAAAACTAGCAGGATGAGGGATCTGACAGGACTTCCTGGATGTAGTGAGCTGAGGCAGCTGGAACCACTGAGTGCAGTAAGACAAAAGGGAAAGGTGAATAATGATCAGCAGCCTGTTAAAGGAGTCACGAGGAGGACCTGTCTTAAATTGTCTGGTGGTAGAATGATGCACCATTACAGAAAGTCCTTTCACTTGGTCCGCTGTGCCTGAACTGGGTCCTACTGTCACCCCAACATTTCAGTCATTGATCCACGTTTTGCCCGGTTTTAGGATTGGAGATTGGCCATTGGCCCAGGCTCTGTGATATTAATCCAGGTGAAGGACCTTGACCCAAAACACCGACTGTCCACTTCCCTCCACAGATGCTGCCTGATCTGCTGAATTGCACCAGCAGTTTGTATTTTACACCACATTCCAGCATCTGCAGTCTCTTGTGTTGCTGTGAAGTTATTGCTCCTTTTTCACTCATTACATAAAAATTTTATTTTTTTTTTGCCAAATGCTCACTGTCCTGTGCTTGCTGATATCTCTTCTGTCAAAACATTTACAATATATTCTTCTGTTCCCCTTCTCTGCTGTAAGAACGTCCCCAGTATCTCCAGTCCTTCTCCCAGACACTAAAGTCCTGTACCCTCACAAAGACCTTGATGAGGCCTTTTAACTGGTGTCTTATTCATGTTTAACATGATTTCCTTTTTCACTATTCTTTTTTTGAAAAAGCCAAATGAAATAGGATTAGAGAAACCCCATTTGCACCAGTTTTGTAGGCATTAATATCCAGAGAATGATCCCTAGATTCAGTGACTGCAAAACGATGATCCTCAGCCAATCTGCCCCACAGCACGACACTGCTCTCCAACATTATGTTGCAGTTATACAAGACGTTCGTGAGGCCGCATTTGGAATATTGTGTTCAGTTTTGGTCACCCTGCTATAGGAAAGATGCCATTAAGCGGGAAAGAGAGCAAAGGAGATTTATGAGGATGTTGCCGGGACTTGAGGGACTGAGTTATGGAGAGAGGTTGAGCAGGTTGGGACTTTATTCATTGGAGTGCAGGAGAATGAGGGGTGAACTTACAGAGGTGTATAAAATCATGAGGGGCATAGAGTGAATGCACACAGTCTATTTCTCAGGGTTGGGGAAATCAAGAACTAGAGGACATTGGATTAGGGTGAGAGGGGAGAGATTTAATGGGAATTGAGGGGCAACTTTTTCACCCAGAGAGTATATGGAATGAGCTGCCAGAGGAAGTGGTTGAAGCAGGTACATTAACAACATTTAAAAGACACTTGGACAAGTACATGGATAGGAAAGGTTTAGAGGGATATAGGCCAAATGCAGGCAGATGGGACTAGCTTGGATGGGCATCTTGGTTGGCACGGATCAGTTGGGTTGAAGGGTTTGTTTCTGTGCCGTCTAACTCTATGATTCAAGCAAAGAACCATGACATGAACAACTTTCCACATCTTGGGATTCACTTCTTAGTGAAGGCTCACGTCGAAGATGAAAATTTTCTTCGCTTTGGTTGTGTCAGCACAACCTTTGTATGTCTGATGAAAAGTGTGTTTTGAAAGCAAAACCTCGAAGCTCGCACAAAGCTCATTGTTTACGAAGTGGCAGTGGCCCTGTCCTCCTGTGGCTTTCTGAGACACGGATTACCTGCAGCAGGCACTCTCAGAGCACTGGGGAGATACCACTGTTGCTGTATCACCCTCGAAATGCACTAAGTGACCAATGTCAGCATCTTCTTCCAAGCCAACCTCCATAGTAGCCAGCGCAAACCAGTACCCAGCGGAGAATTCCAAGCGCAAACTGGAGGAACAGCACCTCATTTTCCAACTTGGAACTTTGCAGCCTAACAGCATGAACATTGAATTCTCCCACTTTAGGTAATCCCCACAAACTAATCCCCCCCCCCCCCCCCCCACCGTGCGTCTTCCCTTCTTCCCTTTCCTAGCCTCTTTTCTTTCTCTCTCTCCTTACCTTTGACCCATCCCCCGGCGGATCTGCTCTCCCCTCCTCCCCCGCACCTGCCCATCACTATCTCTTACCTGCATCTACCTATCACCACCTTGTGCCCACCCTGCCCCCCCCCCTCTTTTGTCCACCTATCACTGCTCTGCTTTTCCCTCCTATATATTGGGCTTCCCCTTTTCCCATCTTCAGTCCTGAAGAAGGGTCCTGACCCGAAACGTTGACCGCCTGCTTTTCTCCATGGATGCTGCCTGGCCTGCTGAGTTCCTCCAGCATCATCGTGAGATGAGGAGGAATTTCTTCAGCTAGAGGGTGGTGAATTTGTGGAATTCATTGCCACAGACTGCTGCGGAGGCCAAGTCACTGGGTGTACTTAAGGCAGAGATTGATAGGTTCTTGGTTGGTAAGAGGGTTAAGGGTACAGGGAGAAGGCGGGAAAATGGGGTAAAAAAGAATCCATGCTTGAATGGCAGAACAGACTCGATGGGCCGAATGGCTTAATTCTGTTCCTACATCTTATTAGTAAAAGTATTGACCACTCATGATGGGTGGGAATTGGTGCCTATCGCAGCTTTCAGCCCCCTCTGCCCACTTGTAGCTGCTCTGTAGCTTAGGGGGAAGTGGGGAACCTCACCTATTTACCCCACTTCCCCACCCATGTGGCTGCCTCGGGAGAGATGAGCCATTTCCCATGGGTCAGTGGGCAAACGCACCACCACGAGTGAGCCCAGCCAGCTGCATCTCTTAAAGCCAATTACCTTAATACCCTCTTAAAGCAAGGATGTCCCAATTTCGGAATTCCATTATTTAAGTGACTTCAGATTTGTCATTAGTGCTAAGCTTAGCTCCAACTTAGCACACGATTGATGTGTGCAATTTGATTTGTAGGCACTTATGTCATCTCTGCTTTTAATGGGAAGGGAAGAGAGAGAGAGAAAAGAAAGATTTTTCCTGAATTGAAGCCATGTTTCAGATGCAAATCTGTGAACGTTGTTCTCACTCTGATCTCACAGCTGGTGAGAGGCGTTGGATAGTTAACCCTTGAGGAATTCTTGACTCTGCTACTTTTGCTTCAAAGGATTTTGATGCGACGATCAAGCTGGTGGAGACCCTGCAGAACCTGCCAACCTGCAACGTGGCTGAGCTCCCCAATGTCAAGTTTCACTACTGCTTCGCACTGAACAGGTAGGAGGAGACCACCACTTGTTCACAGGCTCTTTAGAACACAGTGGTACAACAGCTTCAGCTGAATATCTCTTTATGCCAAGTTGTGTTGTGTACATGCTTCACTTACACCCACCAAGTGTCGGGAAGTGAATGGATGAAACATTTTTAATAATCATTCAAGGGACGTGGGCTTCACAGGCTGAGCCAGCATTTAATTGCCCTTGAGAAGGTGGAGGTGATCTGCCTCCTTGAATTTTTAGAACTTTGCAAGAATCATTCAAGGGACGTGGGCTTCACAGGCTGAGCCAGCATTTAGTTGCCCTTGAGAAGGTGGAGGTGATCTGCCTCCTTGAGCAGCTGTAGTCCTTGAGGTGTGGGTACACCCACAGTGCTGTCAGGGAGAGAGCTCCAGGATTTTGATCCAGTGATGGTGAAGGAACATGCACTCCCAAGTTAGTCACAGGTGTCAGGATTTGTTTCAGAAGATTGCAAATTCTTTTCCCAGAGACGTGAGCCCATAATCTAGACAGCATTGCTGTTCAGTACTGATGGAGTGCTGCATTGTTGGAGGTACCATTGCTCTGATGGGTCTGCTTCTCTAAGTGGATGTAATAGATCCCACGGCACGATACCATGTGCCATCCTGACCACTATTTATCCTGCACCCAGTGTTAGTGAAAGCCTGTGATCTTGCTATCACTGTTTGTGGGGTCTTGCGGCTTTATACCAGTGATCAACAAGTACGCAGTGGGTTGTAAAGTGTTTTGGAACACATTGACTTTGTGAGCAGAACTTTATTAATACAAATCATCTTCCTGGAAGATCGGAGAAATGAAATGATCCTTGGGTGAAAAACCAGCAGCAGAGAAATTTCTTTATGCAGTGAATGGTTAGAACATGGAGTGGTTTGTCATAGGCAATGACTTAGGCAAGAAGTTAGGACATTTGAAAGCAAGAAGTATAGAGGGCTATGAGCTGTTTATTTGCCATGAATGCAAACTGCAACCTGAACCTTTGGATTGCTCTAGCAACGAGCTGGCGTAAACTCAATGGCTGATTAGCTTTGTTTTACCTACCTTTCATTCATTGGTTGAGGTGGAGCAATACCTGGTGCAGAACCAAACTAGCTACCCCGATAGTAAATAAGACTCTGCACTTGTGTAGCATCTGTTTCTCATGCCGATCAATTTTAGGAGGCCTGGGGCCATCCTTCTGCAACCAGCCTTTGGAACTCTTTGGAACTTCCTCCTCAATACCTCCATCTTATTCCTAATGGACTGTCCCTGTGCCTCCTTGTGACCCTTTTCCACCACAGATCCCTGCTGAACCAAACCAGGTGTCTCTTGCTATCCACTATCCAATAAAGCATTCTGTTTATACATAAGAAGCCAAGCATAATTACCAGATTGCCAACTCTACTTGGTTGTATTCCAAGAGATTTTATCACATTCCAGTCAAACAACATTTCTTCCCATCCCCAGTACTTGTATAACCATTGAAAATAGGATCAGACAAATGTTCAAAGAAAATGGAAAATGAAACATACAATTTTGTATTAATAGTCCAATGGTCTTTCTCCTGGGTTGCTCACAACTGTGTTTAGTTCCCAGAGGCGCAGGACTCTTTGTTTGGTGGACCACCTTATATAAAGTTAGTTAGGTGCTATTTGTCTTGACCAAGGCATGAATCAGACAGAGGGCAATTAGAAATAAAGAAAGAGACTTGCATTTCTACACATCTTGTCTGATCTCAGTACTCTACCATACTCCGCAAGCAATGAAGCACTTATGAAGTGTATTTGAGGTTGTATTGCAGGAAATGTAGTAGCCAATCTCCACAACAAGCTCTTACAAACAGCAGAGTGATAATGACCAGATCATCTGACCAGTTTCAGAACCTGCGTAAGAATCATGATGTTTACCTACCTTAGGTATTCCCTTCACAACCAGCAAGTTAAGGCGAGCTTTGTTGTCCAACAGCAGGGTGATCCAGTGTATCATTTTATCAATGAGAGAAGGCACCCATCTACCCACCCCCCAAATTAAACCTCAGTGAATGGCCAAAAGACTAACACCTCAGATTTCCCACTCTATGGAGATATTTAATTATTGCTGCAAAATAGCAATCCAGTTCCTACTGAGCATGTGCGGGATGCTGTGCATTATCTGACATAACTAAGATGGGACTGGTCCTTTCTTGATGACCTCATGAAATTCATTTCCAGAGCACCTTGCTGGGACTAGTGATTGTATCTCCTGCTGCATTTGTGCTTTGATTTTGCCTTTGGTATCAGACACTAGTCCAGTGCAGGGGATGTAATGTAATGAAGTAACATAAGGTTACGTAGTGTACAAAGAAGTTCACTTGCTCAACAGTCCAGGTACTTACTTGAAACAGTGATGTCCTCCATCATCCTCCGTCATCAGCGCACCTTAACTGAACTGTGTACTATTGAAAGATGTACAGCAGCAAATTGTGAATGCTTCTTCAACATGCCTCCCAGACCCTTGGCTTCCAATACCTAGAAGGACAAGGCAGCAGGCACATGGGAATAGCATCTTCTAATAGATTCCCCTCCAAGTCACGTATTACTCAGGGAGATCTATCCATGTTCCGTCATTGTTGTGGAGCAGCTCCTGGGAAACTCGACCTGTGGGAGTTTCTTCACCACACAAACCACAGCAGTTCAAGAAGGCAAGCTCACTAATACCTTCTCAAGGACAATTAGGAATTGGCACCAAATTCCAGTCTTGCCAATGATTCTTATGCATCCAGAATAATATTAAGTATACTTTAAAGTCGTCTTTACCAGCTGACGACAAATATCAGCTCTTGATGATCAGGATTTGTATGTACAATGGCTGGTCCAAAGGCCATGAGAACAAAGATACAGTTGTTCAATTTAAAAGCATGCCCGTGAGTGTATTGGATCACCATTTACATTTTGGTGATCGGAAATATGGTGCTCAGTCAATTAAAATCAAGTGGTTGGGGAAGAGTTAGTACCATTTTACCCATATGTCCAAATCTATCCAGGCCATACACTGGCGTGAAGAGTCACCTGTCACCTGGAGAGGTGCGAGAAGCAGTGAGAGTGTCCTTATAACAAAGGCAGCCAAGGGTAGATTTGATAGAGCTTTTCATAGTTTTTATGTATTGTTCTTGCCCATCTAGTTAATCTAATTATATCCCTTGGTAGTTTCCTTGTGATCTCCTAATAGTTTACTTTTCCACTGACTTGTGTTAGCACCAAACTTGGTTACATTGAACCTGGTCCCCTTAATATAGTCTGTAAATAATTAATACCTTAGCACTAATTCACATGCATCTTACATGCATCTGCCAGGCTAAAAATAATCCTTTTAATTCCTCCTGTTTTATGTTCATTAACCAATCTTCAATTCATGGTGATATATCACCCCAATTTTGTGAGCTCTAATTTTGTGCAATAACCTTCAGTGGGGCATCATTTGAATATTTTTGTTTTCAATATTCAAATGTATTCCATCTACTAGTTGGCCATTATCTACCTGGGAGTGAGAACAAATGAAAATAAATCTAACAGGCTTTATAAAACATCATATCTTATCAGCTCTTGAAATCATATTATAATTTTCTTGGTGCCCAATTATCTAACAATAAATCCTACATTTTCCACATTTTGGGACTTGCAGTTTTCTGTTTGCAGAGATTATTCCAAAAACCGGAAGATCAAAACCAGAGCATTTACTCTGTAAAACCGCAGTATATAGATCATGGGCTCCTGGGTATTTATCAGCTTTTAGTTTAATTTATTTCTTGCACTCTTTACTTATTGACACAAATTCCTTTCATGTCTGCATCTCCACTAAATTTTGGTTCCCCACTGTTTTCTGGTTAGTTTTTATGTCTTCAACCACAAGGACAGACTGAAAGTATTTGTTTAATGTCCCTGCCTTCTCCCTGATCTCTATTATAATTTCTCTGCACTCTGCCCATATGGCAATCACATTCACTCTTGCGAATCATATCTTTTTTGCACACCAGGAGAAGGTTTTACAGTCTGTTATTGCCTCTCTTTGCAACAGGCGGAACAAACCTGGAGATCGAGAGAAGGCCCTCTCTGTGATCCTGCCGGTGATGGAGACGGGAGCGCAGATCTCATCTGACCTCTACTGCCTTTGTGGGCGCATATACAAGGATATCTTCATCAGCTCCAACTTCACAGACTGTGAGAGTCGAGACAAGTCATGTTACTGGTAAGAAGCAAGCTTATTTTGAAGGTTCTAGTCATAAGAGTCATACAGCACAGAAACAGACCCTTTGGCCCAACTCGTCTGTGCTCACCAAGATGCCCATCTAACGTTCTATTTTGTAATTACTGCTGTGAGCTAAATACACTGACAGCAGCAATTCTTTTAGACTACACAGCCCTTCATGTAGTGTTCCTGGCACTTCGGTTCCTGACTTCTGCGGTCATGGACAGTTGGCTAAGGATTTGATCTCTGACCCCTTCCCTTTGTATCCATTCCTGAGTCATACTTGCATCCTATGCAAATGGATGGGATTGATTATCATGGGTAGTCAGGTCAGCAATGATCAAGCTGTGCTTGATTGACTCATCGCTGGCTGCTGGGTGAATGAACCGACTCTGACAGACAGTGAAGCCCCAGGTAGAGATGAGGCCCCAGCTGGTGTACTACTGAGGCCCTGCCCCTGACAGCTTTTGTGGGAAGCAAGACAAGGAGTGGAGCCTCAACTTGTAGAGTTATACAGCACAGAAACGGGCTCGACTCGTCCATGCCGACCAAGATGTCTATCTAAGCCAGTCCCATTTGCCTGCATTTGACCCATATCCCTCTAAACCTTTTCATTCCACCTACTTGTCTAAATATCTTTTAAACATTGTAATTGTACCTGCCTTTACAGCTTCCTCTGGCAGCTTGTTCCGTATACCCACCATCCTATGTGTGGAAAAGTTGCCCCTCAGGTTCCTATTAAATCTTAACAAGTTTCCCTTCAACTCCTGTCAAAGTTTGTGAGGGTTTGTAACTGTTATTAAGCGTACCTGTTATTAATCTAAATTATTATAATCAAATGACTCAAAAATGAAAAGGTATTTAAACATTTACAAAATGAAGTAAAAATTATTAAAACTACATTTAAACAGCAATTAAAAATATAAAACCCAAACATCTAAAAAATAAAGAACTGAACCTATAATTTTCTTCCAAATGTGGGGAACCCCTATTTAAATGGAAGGGGAGTCTGATCTTTAGTCTGTCGGTCTACCACTGGGGCAGTTTCCCTCAGCGTATTGCTTGGGACTACAGGTCCTGACGATACCGCAGAATTCCAGTGGTATCCAGCATTGTAGCTAAGGTTACAATGTGTTCCAGCACTTGAGATACAGTGGGTCAGGAATGCCTGGGACAGACTGGGCAGGCAGTGTCAAAATGCTGGGGATTCCCTTCCAAGCCTTCAGTCACTGCTGGCACAGTTTGGCCCAGTGATTATGTAATCACCACTCCAGATGACTATGGACAGGGAAAAGTCTGGTTGACTTGGCCTTGGGTTTCTCTGAGGGAAGGATAACCGAGGTCAATTATGGGAAACACATGATGTTGTTGACACTGACTTCCACTCCCACGCCTGCTTATTAAAGCTTCGGTGAATCATGGTAGAATTTACTTAAGTTGAATCATTGGTAGAAGAAAGTTGAGAACTGAGTCCCAAAGCTCTGTGTTGGACTTCTGCTGTTTCTATTGCACATCAGTGACTTATTGGTATTGGTATTGGTTTATTATTGTCACTTGTGGCGAGGTACAGTGAAAAACTTGTCTTGCGTACCGATTGTACAGATCAATTCATTGCGTTGAGGTAGAATCCTGAAACTCATTGCAAATTAGTCAAATGGATTAAATCTGTTCATGATTCCAAAATTGTAGGAAGAAAGGAAACACATTTCAGAAGAAATGTGCTCTGCATTCCAAGTAAAATTCCAGTATTCTGGCACCCTTTGGTGGTGCTGGGCTGGCAGGTTTTCCGGAATATTAGATGTTACCCTATTAATACCACAACATACTTTTAATTCACTTCATTTTGAGATGTAGTATAATAATTGTTACAGTGAACCGGCTGAGTTTAGAGAGAGCGGGAAACAGGGCAAAAATGAGTTTATAAGGAGTGTGTGTTGGGTTGAAAGGGAGTATGAGAGACAGGGCCATGGTGAGTATATAAAGACCATGAGAACAGCCTCCGGTGGGTTTATAAGGAATGTGGGAACAGGGTCTCAATGAGTTTAGAGGGAGCACAAGAGCAGGTCCTGGTGAATTTATAAGGAGCTTTGGAATGGGGCACCTGTGAGTTTACTGGAAGTATCACCCTGTGAGCAGATGCCGACCATTGGGATTTCTGAACAATCAGGTAGCGGATTATCAGAGTTTAACTGTATGTGAACAGGCAGGGCAACGACAGGTGAAATATGATGCAAAGCAGATGTAAAGTAGTGACCATAGAAAGGAGAAATGGACCTTCCAGTCTCTCTCACTTTATTATCAGCATCAACACTGGTATATGTTGTGCACCTTGTTCAGATGACAATGGCTGAAAGAGACCTTGGCACTCAATGTGTCTAACTGAAGTGGAGCAACAATCAGTAGGACATTGCAATAGGACATGTTTTAAAAAAGTGAGCAGAAGACACAATCTAACTGCATGGAGCTCTGGTCATACTGCACCTTGAATAGTAATAATTTTCATTCCTATTTCCCTTGAAATGGGGAAGTATAAAACAATTGTTAGCATTTTTGAGTAGTTCCAGGACTGTAGAGGTTTGGGAGTTAGTGTCCAGAAATCTTTGAAGATAAATCGGGTATTGGTTTATTATTGTTACATGTACTGAGACACAGTGAAGAGCTTTTGTTTTGCGTGCCAGTGAGACAGATCATGCCATATATAATTACATCAAGGGAGTAAAACGAAAACAGAATGTAGGATATAGTGTTGCAGTTATAGAGAAAGTGCAGTGCAGGTAGACAAGTAAAGTGCAAGGGTCACAATGAGGTAGATTGAGAGATCAAGAGTTCATCTTTTAGCATATGAGAGGTCCCTTCAGGAGTCTGATAACAGTGGGATAGAAGCCGTCCTTGAGTCTGTGGTTCGTGTTCTCAAGCTTTTGTATCTCCTGCCTGACAGGAGAGGGAGGGGAAGACAGAGTGACTGGGATGGGAGGGGTCCTTGAACATGTTGGCTGCTTTCCTGAGGCAGTGGGAAGTGTAGACAGAGGCTGGTTTGTGTAATAGACTGGGCCAGATTCATAACTCTCTGCAATTTCTTGGGGTTTTGGGCAGGTCAGCTGCCATACCAAGCTGTGATGCATCTGGATAGGATGCTTTCTATAGTGCATATATAAAAATTGGTAAGAGTCATCGGGGATATGCTGAATTTCCTGTGTGTTCTGAGGAAGTAGAGGGATTGGTGTGCTTTCTTGACCATAGCATTCATGTGGCTGGACAAATTGTTGGTGATACTTACACCTAGGAACTTGAAGCTCTCAACCATCTGATGGCAAGATGGCAGAGAAGTTAGTTTCTTTTAAGGAAATGCACAGGGAATGCTGTTCTTTTCAAATGGAGGTGTAGTGTACCGTTATAAGTCACTGACTGTTCAATTAACTTCCCTCTTTCCTGCTGTGAAAAGATACACAAAAATGTTGTAAGAATGTTGTATTCAATCGTCAATAACTTTAAGATGGACCTTGTGGATTTACACCATTATTCGGCATGTATCATCTTGATGTAACTAAACACAAATGGAAACTCCAGTGATACAATAAAATGTAAATAGGAGAGAGAAAAGAGCAAAGCACAGACTAAGGAAGGAGACTTATGACACTCTGTGACATACGCAACTGTGGTTTGTGTTGGACAGATGTTACAACCTGAAGGTTGAGTCACACTTCCCTGTGACTGAGTTTCAGCTGGGGAGTTGAAGTCAGTGAATTGAACTAACTTACTTCTATCGCTGTTAATTGTTAATATTTTCATTGAACTTACACACGACATTTCTCATTGTGGTCAATATTACTGAAAATTCAGACAAAGTTTTTATTTGAACATTACAAATTACTGTTAATTTTTTTCTATTCTTTTATATTTCTTTTGATTTTATAAGCTACCTCACATTAAAGAAAGAGTTTAAAAATAATGCTTTGGAAGGCAACCAACGTAAAAGCAGTAGCATTTGCAAACAGTGGGAAAATGTTGGATGATTAAATATGACTTGATTAAACATCGGATAAGTGGTGTCATATGATCCAGTGGCATGAGATCAAGAGGGGTACATTTGATAGTCCTTGAAAACCAGGACAGGAATCCTGATGCCTTATTAGCCAGAATTCCTCTCATTTCAATGATTGCAGTGCTGATCCAGAGCTGTGCTTTGGCTGGATGGTTCTAATAATACAAATAAGCAAGCTCCAGTTAAAACTTGTGTAAACGAAGAAGGGCGTTGTGGCTGCAGTAGGTTCTAACACTTGTTTTACGAGCGTGTCAGACCTTAGAAGGAGTGAAGAAACAAAAAAAAGGATGAGACTAAAGCTCTGGTACTGGAAAGGTGTAGAAGGGCAGAGAGAGCTCATGTTGCCTAGAGCGTGGACATTGAGAGGGAGGTGAGTGCATGGAATGGGGTTGGAGATATTCGCTAACTTAAGTCCTGCCATCGTTTGCAACCTCCCCCAATCATGGCTGGCATTGTCTTCTTCATCGGGGCTAGGCCACAGGTGCACCTGAACCCCTCCAATTCACACCGCTGCTTTTGAGTGAAGGAGTCAGTGGCTAAAGAGTTAATTAACCCATGGTTGTACCTACTATTGTGTGTTGGAATGACTATCAAGCACCGACTTACAAAAAATCCTATGTTATTTTCCCCACATTTCCACCAACGTTCCCCTTCCATATTGGTTCTAATATTAGTTATCAGACAAGATAAATAACTATTTCTAATCTCAATATTGACACACCTTCCTGAAAAATATTTTGTGTTTCAAAGAAGGGAACAAGTGCATAAGATGGGTGTTCACAGTGCAGAGTGTTGACATGACTGGCGGACTTTGAATCCCCTTGTGACACCTGGCTCTGTTCCTATTGCTAACCAGTGCTGTGGGATAGAGATTTAAGAGGATGGACACATTCCAAATTCCATATAGAAATAGTTACTCCCTCAGACAGGTAGGAACCTTTATTCCATCCAGGTCCGTTTTTCAGGACACGCAGATATGTAAAAAAAATTACAGATGCTGTAGATCTGAAATAGAACCTCAAGCTTTCTCTTTAATTTCCCTCATTAACGTATCTACCAGATAACTTCATCACCAGTTTATCCCCATGGCAACCCTGGTTTCACCCTGTTCTCTGTGTTCTACCCATCCCTTCCCCACCCTCTCTGCAACTTACAACGATAATTTGTTTTCTTTGTTTCCTGGTTCTGACCAAAATTTTCGACCTGAAACATTAACTATTTCACTTTACAAGATGCTGCCTCACCTGCTGAGCATTTCCAAAATCTCCTGTTTCTGTTCCTTGAGCTTACATTTGGCCATGTTATAACAGTGCAGGGGGCCATGACCAGGTGGGGAAGAGTTGGGAGAGGGTGGAGAATTAAAGTGGCAGGCCGCGGGAAGCTCAGAGTCACC
The DNA here is from genome assembly GCF_009764475.1 of Pristis pectinata. Taxonomy (NCBI): domain Eukaryota; kingdom Metazoa; phylum Chordata; class Chondrichthyes; order Rhinopristiformes; family Pristidae; genus Pristis; species Pristis pectinata. Next base: position 32,536,742 of record NC_067426.1, on the reverse strand, counting down.
CCTGCGGACTGATTGCAGGTGCTCCGTGAAGAGATTATCTGATCTGCATTTTGTTGCTGTGATGTGGAGGAGACCACATTGTGAACAGCAAATGCAGTACACTAGATTGGATGGAGTGCAAGGATGTTGTCTGGGCTGGAGGGCTTGAGTTATAAGGAGAGATTGGTGAGGCTGGGATTGTTTTCCCTGTAGTGAAGGAGGCTGAGGGGTGACCTTATAAGGGTCTATAAAATTATGAGGGCTATAAATAGGGTTAATGATCACAGTCTTTTTCCCAAGGTAGGGAAATCTAAAACTAGAGGGCATAGGTTTTAGGTGAGAGGGAAAAGATTTGAAGGGGGTCTGAGGGGCAAGTTTTCACAGAGAGTGGTGGGTATATGGAATGAGCTACCAGAGGAAGTGGTAGAGGCAGGTACAATTACAACGTTCAAGAATAATTTAGACAGGTACATGGAAAGAAAAGGTTTAGAAAGATATGAGCCAAATGCAGTTAAATGGGACTAGCTTAGCTAGGTATCTTGGTCAGCATGGATGAGTTGGGCTGAAGGGCCTGTTTCCATGGTGTGTAACTCCATGACTCTATGATGAGTTGTATGTAGGGTCTGCAGATTCTGCTGCATGTGGCATGTGATAGGGTGGGTAGTTAGGGATTTTGTGGGCTCCTTCCATTGTTGACGAGTGGCCTTGTAATCCCATCGCAGAAATGCAAGTGCAGAATGACTACCTGGATGTTCCCTCCCTGTTTTGAGCAGTCATGGCCAGGGGTTCCCATGAATTAGTAAGGATGTTACTTTGAAAACGTCTTTGAAGTATTTTCTCTGTTCACCTAGAAATCTCTTGCTGTGGTAGAACTTAGAATTGGGTGCCTTTTTTGGGAGTCATGGGTCAGGTGTGTGGATGATGTGACCTGCTCTGATCTTGGCCCAAGAGAGGACACTGACATTGATCCCTCTATCCTGCCGATGGATTTGGAGGAGTTTGGAGAGATGGAGCTGGTAGTATTCTCCAGTGTTTTGTAGTGCCTGCCGTGGGTTGTCCAGGATTCTAAATTAGAGTGCAGAGGAGAAAGTCACAGCTTTGAAGTGTTCTTTCAAAGTGTGTCTTTCACCTTGCACATTTGCAACAACAAGAAGTTTCTACCACATCCCAGAGGCATAATGTTCAAAGGGGTTTCATTCTGTGGACCTGGCAGACACTTGGCTAAATAATGTAATTACAATGGACTTCAAGACAAGGGTTTCTCAAGGTGAAAACTTTTGAAAGGCACTTTAGCAAGACTAGTCTGCCTCTGCTTAACCACGTGCCAGGTTTGTGTCTGACAGATTTATTTGCCAAAGAAGTGATTGGAGATTAAGCTGGTCTCCCTCGGTCGTCAGCCTTTTCTCAGAGAGGCCTTGCTTTCTTATCAACTCTAGAGGAAGGCTGTATGGCATTCCAGGCAAAGATACAAGTATGTATGGCCTTTAAGGAAGAAGGTTAGTGAGTTATTTTAATGGTTGCAAACATCTAAAGGGACTTTAATCCATATTTTTCTAAAAGGGCAAAATTCTACTTTACCGATTTACAACATGGAGCAATTGGTGATAGGTTAATCTTTTTGGCATAAAGTACTCCATCATACTTATCATGCAAAACAAGTCAGGTTGTTGATTTCCACAAGAGTCACCTCAAAAATTTTCATCTCAGGAAATCCCTTGGGCTCGAGGATCGTTTAATTCCTCACCAGTTCTAAGAGGTAGAAGATGCCTGTGTGTGAATTCTTTTAATGTGGGGTAGCTGCTCTACACCAGCTCCCACATGGTCTTGGCACAGTGAGGTCTTAATTCAATGGCAAGGGGGTCCATAGCGCTCGAAGACCAAGCTGCTCAGACTTAGTGTGCCCTTAACATAAAATGTTTCTTCAGTAATATGGCAATTCTGTGATACTGCAACATTGCCTTTTCATTCTATTCTTTATATCCTTAACTATTGCCACATCTTCGTTCAGTCGGATAGGAGAGAATGTGCTGCAAATGTAATAACATTGCGTGATTACAAACCAGCAATACTCCTACAGCATCAGCTCAATATCCCCCCTTGCCCACTATCCACCCCCACTTGGATATCTGTGTAACTTGCTTAAGTACTCTGTCTCTTTGTCATAATCCTGATGGTAATCTTCAGTAAATAAAGACAGTGAGACAACCAGTACAGCTGCTGCTTCACAGCTCCAGCAACTTGGATTCAGCCCTGACCTCTGGTGCTGTCTGTGTGGAGTTTGCATGCATGTGTTTCCCCTGGGTGCTCTGGTTTCCTCTCGCATCCCAAAGACATGCGGGTAATAGGTTAATTGGCAATCATGAAATGTCCCTAGAGCGTAGATGTGTGGTAGCATCTTGGGGGAAGTTGATGGGAATGTGTGGAGGATAAAATAGGTTAGTGTAAGAATAGTGTAAGAATGTGGGCACGATGGTCGGTGTGGTGGGCTAAAGGCTCTGTTTCCATGCTGCATCTCTCCATGACTCTATGAGGGAAAAGCATCATCTCAGGGATGGGATTCAGTACAGCGATGTTGTCATTCAGGACAAATCTATTGAAAAGACAGGAGTATGGCCAATCATGGAACACAGTACATATGACAAGGGATTTCCATGTGATTTCCAAGTCTTGCGATGGTGTTGTAATAGTGTGCTGCAGTCTGTTGGAGATTTGGAGCCTGCTTACAGAAGTGATGAGCAACTCTCCACCCCTTCCAGCCCCAGAGACCAGAAACCATCACAGCAGGACTATAGCAGGACCACCATTATTACTTTGTTTGTCAAGAAAATCTGTCACAACCAAGAATGAGTGAGGGAATCTTGAGTTTGACACTTCTTGTTTAAATTCGGCTGTGATGCCTTATAATCTCTCCATTTTCAATTCTCTCCTTTAAAGCTTTAGCATAATGCTTTGTTTCCTCCCATGACTGACTGCCTCTTTATCGCAGAGTGCAGTCATTGGACAGGAGGGCACCCTGATGAGTGATATGAAATTAATCATATGATATGCTGCACCGTTCTGAAATTCCATTCTGCAGGATTTGTACTAAACTATTTTGGTTACAAATTGCCCCTCCTTAACCACAAGTGCCAAGTTTGTGTTTGACTGGTTTAGTTACTTTGTATGGGAGCGATAACAGAGGAGCCCTTCAACGAATAGTAGAAGCATTTGGGAGAAAGAATCTGTTCCTCGCAGGAGATGGGGAAGTTAAGAGCAAATTTAATGGGCATTTTCAAAATCATGAGGGTTTTGATAAGTAGATGGGCAAAAGTAGTTCTCCACCAACCTTTGTGTCGTCTGTAAAGAATGAGGACAAAGATTGGTGGCGTTATGGACAGTGAAGGAGGTTGTCAAAGGTTACAGTGGGATATAGATCAGTTACAGATATGGGCAGAGAAATGGCAGATGGAGTTTAATCTGGGCAAGTGATTTGCACTTTGGGAGGTCGAGTGTAAGGGAAAAGAATACAGTTAATGGCAGGACCCTTAGCAACATTGATGTACAGCGGGATCTTGGGGTCCAAGTCCAAAGCTCCCTGAAAGTGGCTACGCAAGTAGATAGGGTGGTAGCGAAGGTGTAGGGCACGCTTGCCTTCATTGGTTGAGACACCGAGAATAGGAGTAAAGAAGTCATGTTGCAGCTATATAACACTTTGGTTAGGCTGCATTTGGAGTATTGTGTAGAATTCTGGTCACCCCATTGCAGGAAGGATGTGGAAGCTTTGGAATGGGTACAGAAGAGGTCTACCAGGATACTGCCTGGATTAGAGGGTATGAGCTATGAGAGATTGGACAAACTTGTTTTTTTTTTCCTCTGGAGCATCAGAGGCTGAGAGGAGACCTGATAGAAGCTTATAAAATTATGAGAGGCCAAGATAGGGTGGACAGTCAGAATCTTCTCCCAGGGTAGAAATTCAAATACTAGAGGACATGCAATTAAGGGGAAAGCTTCAGGAGATGTGCAGGGCAAGTTTTTTGTACAGAGAGTGGTGGGTGCCTGGAACAGACTGCCAGGGGTGGTGGTGAAAGCAGATATGATAGTGGTGTTTAAGAGGCTTTTAGACAGGCACATGAATGTGCAGGGAATGGAGGGATGTGGATCACGTGCAGGCAGAGGAGACTTAGTTTAATTCTGCTCATGTTTGGCACAGATATCGTTGCCTGAAGAGCCTGTTCGGGCAATGCTGTTCTATGTTCTTACTGGAAAGAGTGTTAATAACTGAAGAAGTCAGGTTTAGAATAAAAAATAAATGGCAGGAGCGGTGAGAAATGATTTTATGCAATAAGTTCTGCTGACCTGCAAAGCTTTGCTTCCAAGGGAAGCAGAACCAACTGCAGTCATCAGCATCTGAAATGGGAAACTTGTCCAGTGCTAGTGAGTACGGGCATCAGAGTGGGACTAACTCACAGCCCACTGAAAAAGCCATAGGAGCATCAATGTGTCAAACCTTCACAAGTATCACGTCTGGGCTTTTAATGATCCTGGACTGTTGATTTCAATATGAAGAGTAAAACGAAAGAGTCAGCTACAGTCTCCAAGTTTGCACAGCAGAACAAATCCAGGTCACTTCCCACATAAGAAGTCAAGATCAGACAACCAATTACTCGGTGATATTTTTACCTTGTGGTTAAAATCAAGGCAAGAAAAAACACTTGTGAATTTTTTTTCTTGAATAGGTGCTGAAGTAGTAGTATTACAATGTTTATTTATATACTAGTGGACTGTAACATCTGTTTATCCAGGCTGTATGTTTATAGTAATTTGATAAAAATTCTCCTAAGGGATAGGCATCCAGAAGTTCATGGTACTGGAGGCAAGTCATTGGACTAGGTATGAAGCTGGCTGAATGGCAGGAGACTGAGAGAAGGTTAATGATAGTGTCCTTGTATTGGTAGCATGTGACAAGTGAAATCTTGTGAGGATCAACGTTGGAGGCTTAACTATTCATTTACTAATGACATAGATGAGATATCTATGTATACGAGTCTGACAGTGTGGATGAATGACATTGCAAGCGGTGTGAAGCATAAAAGTAACGAGGTGTTAATATATAATGCATAAACGGTAGAACGGTGGCATAGCTTGTAGCTTCACAGCTCGTGACCTGGGTTCAATCCTGATTTCGGGTGCTGTCTGTGTGGAGTTTGCATGTTCTCCCTGTGACCACGTGGGATTCCTCCGGATGCTCTGATTTCCTCCCACATCCCAAAAGAATGCAGGTTGTAGGTTAATCGGCTGCTGTAAATTGCCCCTAGTGCGTGCATGAGGGGTGGAGTCTCAGTGGAGTTGATGGGAATGTGGGGATAATAGTTTACAGGGACAGTTAGTGGCAAATGGGATTGCTCTGTGAGTCGGTATAGACTCGGTGGGACGAAATGCCCTCCTTCAATGTTGTGAAGAAATATGGAATTAGATGGACTTCAATATAGTCACGTGTGAGATCTGTCGCTTTGGAGCTAAAGAGGAAAGAAGGTAAATGAGCAGAGAATGCTGCAAGTGTTTGGCAGGTCAGACAGCATCTGTGGGGAGAGAAACAGAGTTAATGTTTTTGTTCAAGGACCCTTCATCAGACGTGGAAAAGTGAGAAGCCAAGCGCGTAAAAATGGGAGGGGGTGAGAAAAAAGTAGGAAAGTCTGAGGTTAGAAGCAGGCAGAAGTTGTGAGGGCAACAATTTAAAAACTGGCAGTTGGAGACAGAAATGAAAAAATAAACTAATTGAAATAGAGAAACAGCCGCGTTTGTGGAGACGTAGAAGAAGAATGGTTAAGTGAAAATGTGAAATTCAATATTAAATACCAGGGGCCTCAATGTACTGAGACAGAAGATGAGGCATTGTTCCTTAAGGTTTAGGTTGGGCATCTGACATCAGTACATTTGACAATAATAGACCAATTTACCAATTTAACTCTACTCAAATCCCATTTTATTCTCCCCACATTCCCATTAAGAAGGATAAAGGCTAAGCACCAAGACTGAACCTCAAATCCCACATGGAATTTTCAGCCAGTCCGTGCTACATACGGTAGATGAACAAACAGAACATAAATCTTTAATGGCATCTTTCTTCTGGCTGCCATTTCCTGGAAAACTGCCAGCATTTCCCTTCTTTTGAAGCTGGAAGGTAGTCAGACTGGTGGGATGACGATCCTCGCCCAACCGTTGACCTTCTCACCACCCCTCTGCTGGTCCCTCACTTACCACCAGTGAGGAGTCTCCTGGCCTTTGCATGCTGGGAGACTTCCACTGACAGCAGTCTAAACTTCAGAGTACCTGGATCACTGAGTGGTGGTTGACCTCTGAGTGAGACCTCAGGAAGGAATGGGGTGTCAGCTCGGACTTGAGTGTGGGGAGGATGAGAGTGGTGGGTTTGGTGGAAGTGGGAGCCAGATGTGATGGAACATAGAACAGTACAGCACAGGAACAGGCCCCTCGGCCCACAATGTCAGTGCCGACCATGAAACCAATCTAAACTAATTCCATTTACCTGCACATGATCCATTTCCCTTTATTTACTGCCTGTTCATGTGCCTGTCTGAATGCCTCATAAACCCTACTATTATACCTGCTTCCATCCCCACCCATGGCAGTGTGTTCCAGGCACCCAACTTTCTCTGTGTAAAAACTTGCCCCGCACACCTCTTTTAAACTTGCCCCCTCTCACCTTAAACCTATGACCTCAAGTATTTGACATTTCCACCCTGGGAGAAAGACTGACTACCTACCCTTTCTATGCCTCTCATAATTTTATATACTTCTATTGGATTGCCCTCTCAGCCTCGGATGCTCCAGAGAAAACTATCCAAATTTGTCCAATCTCTCCTTAAAACTCATGCACTCAAAACCAGTCAACATCCTGGTGAACCTGTTCTTCACTCTCCAAACACTCCACATCTTTCTTAGAGTGTGGCAACCAGAACTGCCGAATGAGGCCCAAACAAAGTTTTATCCAGCTGAAAGTTGACTTGTTAATTCTCACATTCATTGCCCTGACCAATGAAGGCAAACTTGCCATATCACCCCATCCACTTGTGTTGCCACTTTTAACAAGCTATGGACTTGCACCCCAAGATCCCTTTGTATATCAATGCTCCTAAGGGTCCTGCTATTTACTGCATAGTTTCCTCTTGCATTTGACTTCCCAACACCTCACACTTGCTCAGATTAAACTCCATCTGCCAGTTCTCTGCCTAAATTCCCAACTGATCTATTTCCTGCTTTATCCTTTGACAAGCTTCCTCACTATCTACAACTCCATCGATTTTCCTGTCAAGCTTACTAATCAGGCCACATTTTCATATTTTATTCTTCTGGATGTTAATATATTTGGCAAAGTCCAAAATTAATCTGGGGCAGGCAGGAAGGCAAGACTGAGTAAAGAAGCCTTGCCTTGCGCTCCCCTCATCTTCTCTGTGTCTGTTGTGGGATGGAGACCACGCAAGTCAGGAGGGAAAAGGGGTGAGACATTGGTTGAAATCAGCATTCCTTTCTCCACCAAGCCATGCCTTGATCTGCAGATCCTTGATTCGCTAAATCCTTGCACATGACGCTGTTCATTTCTCACCTTAAACCCACTGACCAACAATAAATCCTGCCATTTAGTATTAAAACCCTGTAATCTGGGGTGAGGGTTGAGTGAAAGGGAACCATGCTACAAGACCTGGTATCATAGAAAACCTAATGTTAACTGTCGCATCTTGAAATGTAAAAGGGAAGGAAAGCAGATGTTTCCTGCTGCTTTCAGAACCAATTACTTCCCTGGACAAAGAGAGGATTACTTGTTTATTGGATCTAAAGTGGAGATTAAATTTCCCTAAATTCAAGTGATTAGCCTCCAAAGAACCTTAGTATGCACCTTGGTAAAGGGAGACGATGAGCAGGCAGAGAAAGGTTTCAGCTCTTTCACACATAATAGACTGGCCCATCGAACAGAGCTTTGCTTTGTTAATCAGCTGCTTTGCAGCCCTACCCAATGCAGACTGGGGGTATACCTAGGTTTCTGTCTAAGCAGAGATCAAGTTTGATGGGATGATTAAGTGTGTCTACTTAGGCAATTTGCTATGGCAACCACAGAAATAAAGAAATGTGTTGCATAGTCTCCACCTAATGCGTGTGTTATCCAGTAGCTGCTTATCTCATGAGGGGACATGTGTTTTATTTAGCAAGAATTGGAGAGGAGAGGGTGGGAAGAAGACTGTAGAGAGGCTTGTAGAGGGGGTGGGTAGTTCAGAGAGGGGATCTGGAAAGGTAATAAGGTAAATGATCTGGGAGAGGTGTGGGAACCAGCCAGATCGTTGGGGATGTGTTGGTGGGTGGGAATCAAGAGGCTTCTCGCTGAGTGGACTGTGAGAGTGACAGGGGTGTCTGGCTCTGTCTGGGAGTCGCTGGACGTTGGTGAGGGTGTGCAGAAGCAGCTACAGCTTCAGAAATTTGTTATTTATTTACAAGGGCGATGGATGTGGAAGAGTTTGTTGAAACCTGCAACATCCGCTCATTTATTCAACCAAGAAGAGGCTCCAGGAACTCGCTTTTAGTCTGAATACTGGTTTGGGATAGGAGCATCTAATGTGCCGGTGACTCTGAATGAAGTGGTGGCAGGGTGGGTGTCAGTGTTTGCCCCAGGTCTCTCCCTCCCCTCTGCCAACACAGCCCTTGGCAACCCTCAACACTCGTACTTAGAGACTTAGTACAGTAAGGCGCACTTCACACCTAGTAGTTTCATTGGAGAAAGTAAATGATTTCTCTTTGTCTGTTGTTCTGTTATTTCCCCGTAACCTATCCCCTCTCTTTGTGCCTATCAATTCCCTACCAGTCACCTACATTAGGGGTAATTTGCAATAGCTAATTAGCGTAGCGGTTAGCACGACACTATTACAGCGCCAGCGATTGGGGTTCGATTCCCGTCGCTGTCTGGTTCGTACGTTCTCCCGTGTCTGTGTGGGTTTCCTCCAGGTGCTCCGGTTTCCTCCCACATTGCAAAGACGTATGGGTAGGTTAATTTGGGTTTAAAATGGGCGGCGCGGACTCGTTGAGCCGGAAGGGCCTGTTACCACGCTGTAAATAAAATTTAAATTTAAAAAAAAACCTACCCATCCGTTCATCTTTGGAATGTGGGAGGAAACTGAGCACTCAGGGAAACCCACGTGGTTACAGGGAGAGCATGCAAACTCCACATGGAGGGAGCAGAGCCTAAGATCAAATCTGACTCACTGGAGCTGTGTGGCAGCAGCACTAACTGCTGCAGTGCTGTGCTGCCCCTCCTGTGCACACTGTTCTTCACTCGATTGTCTCATTACCTGACTTCATGGGATCACCACCTCTATAATCGAAGTTAACTTTTTTCAGCAGAAGCACTTCCCTGTGGTTGGTAGAGTGTTCCTTGTATTGTGGCATGTCCTTTCAAGAGATGTCTGCAATCTTGGGTGTACGCTGACAACTGTGAGAACCTGCAGCCCATTGATAAGAAATGCTAGGCTGAAGCTGGGAATGTCAGGTTCGTCCTGCAGTCACACAAGGGAACCCGACAACATTGTTCTGTGAATCTTGCCATTTAAGTTCTCTCTGTTTATTCAACTTCCCCGAACAGTGCTATGGTAACCTATGGTGTTGTTTTAAAGATGAGAAGTGCTGTGGAGCAATTTCTAAATCATGACTGAGAGCCTGTTGACCAATGAAGAAGAGAATCAAGAGAGAGTTGAAAGGGAACTGCCTGTTTGCTTCACTTGTTTAGGGCCAGCACACAAAAGGCAAGGTCTAACCTGTGACAACAAGTCGAGTACTGTGCACATAAAATTCACAGCAAAGCACTGGTGTTGCCTCCAGGAAATTCAGATAGTTGCTGGAAAACTGACGAAAAGAAGTTGCTTCAAGAGGAATGTTCAAAACATTGCATTCCAAGAATGCTGTAGGCATTTCACATCATTCCTACTTTGGCTGGAGCCAAGGCTGTGTCACAAGAATAAAACCAATGTTTTAATAACTTATGATTCTATGACATTGTAAAACAGATTAGCTAATAAACTTATGCAATATGTCATCCACTTAATCAAATGTGGGTTCAATTCATGTGGTACCAACCTGCATGAAGTGTTTGCAGTAATTAAAAACATCACTCAAAAGACAATATGGTTCTGGCTGGTAAATAATTTTAAAAATAGCCCAAGTGCCGCAGGTGTCAGTGAATGTAGTCAGGTTTCACAAGAACCAGTGGAAATGTGGAACTTGTCCATTGCACCATCATTAAGTGAAAAGTAATGTTATCCTGGATTTAAGTGAGTGCATAAATGTAGTGTGTGTGAGTAATAAGGAATCCTTAAACATGGTCCTAGAGATCCACCAAATTACAGGGGAACAAATGACAAAGTCACTGGAGAATTTCCTGGAGCATGTTTTTCAAAGTGTTAGCTTGAGCTTTACAGCTGTTATTTCATAATATCGTAGTAAAACCTTGGTTAATCAAAACATTTGCAGTGCATTGCAATAAATTATTCAACTTAACAGTGAATGCTCAATGCCATGCTTACCTCCCAGTGAAATTTTCACTTACCCTACCTCATTGCCTCAATTAATACCTTGGAATGAAAACAGGTTTGCAAATCATTAATAGACCTTTTGACCCTTAGATGAACATCAATCCGATATCCTATCCGTCAACCAATAAACTATGATCCTGCTCTTATCTGACTGCCTCCCTTGCACATTTATCCTATTGCCCCATGTGGCATCTTCCTCATTGCCCCAGTCCCCACAACTAGCTCAGAAATGGACCTGAAGTTCAAGCCGAGTGCTTTAAATGGGAAATCTTTAGACTGTTTTTCTCCTGAGTTTTATTTGTCAGAGTCTTTTCTAACAGTGATCTGGATCAGTATTGTGAAAGATCAGATTTTGGTCCACTGTACCTGATGCAGAAGGTGTTGCAATTAAAAATGGGGAAAATTAGAGGAATGAATGGGAAGGTCAGAGAAGGACAGGAAGGTCAGTAAATGGTAGTGTCCTAGGCAGTATTGATGAACAGAGGGACCTTGGAGCACAAGTCCATAGATCCCTGAAAGTGAAAGCACGGGTAGATAGGGTGATGATGAAGAATGCTTGCCTCCATCAGTCGTGGCATTGAATATAAGAGCAGGGACAAATAACGTTACAACTTAATAAAACATTGGTTAAGCCACACCTGGGTTATTGTGTGCATTTCTGGTCATCACTTTATTGGAAGGATGTGATTGTGCTGGACAGGGTGCAAAGGAGATCCCCCAGGATGCTGCCTGGTTTGGAGCATTTCAATTTAAGGAGAGGTTGGACAGGGGGTGTTTGTTTTCCCTTGAGTGCAAGAGGCAGGGAGTAACCCGAGAGAGGCATACAAAATTAAGAGGGGATAGATAGAGTAGCTAGTAAGAACCTATTTTCCTTTATGGGGGGGTGTCTAAATTAAGAGGACATAGGTATAAGGTAACTTAGGAGGTTTAGAGGGGGTCTGAGGGGCAATGTTTTCACACAGAGTGGTTGGAATCTGGAATGCACTGCCTGAGGATGTGATGAAGGCAGGTACTGTCACAACATTTAAGGAGCATTTGGACGAACACTTGAATTGCCAAGGTACAGAAGGCTGCAAACCAAATGCTGGTAAGTGGGATTGACATAGATAAGTAAGATGGCCAGCATGGATATGGTGGGGGCAAAGGGCCTGTTGCTGTGCTATATGACTCCACGAGGAAATGGATACGAACTATTGAAATTATAAGGTTGAACTGTATAGTTGATGTCAATGGGAATTATTTTGGTTCCCTGTATTGTATACTTTGGAGATGAACGAGTAAAGAATTTGGTCAATTGGAACCCTCCACAGCGAAGCAAAGAATGACTTTGTATTTGCAAAGTGTCTTTCACAATCTTTGAATGTTTTGAAGCTCTTCACCACTAGCTAAGTAGTTTTAAAAATGGTCTCTGTTGTGACGTAGGAAATGCAGCAAACAATTTGCAGACTCCAACGTCCAATGAAGAGTGCAGACCATCACCATTTCCACTGATTGTTGCTGGTTGAGGGATAAATATTGGTCAAGATATTGGGGAGAATATCACTACCTTTCTCCAGATTAGCGTCATGGTAACTTCTGTATCCATTTGTTTGGTAGCAGACAGTGTGGCATTCCTCAGGGCAGCCTTGGGATGTTTGTTTACCTACATTTTAAGCTCAAGTTGCTGGAGTGAGAATTAAACCTACAACGTTAGGATGCAGGGTGAGAGTGCTACCACATAACCATCGCTGGCATCTGGCATTTTGTTGTAAACAGATTAATAGATCTAATGCATGTTATTAATGTATTTACATAGACTGAATGTACAACATCTTACATCCGTATGGGCTAACTTTTGTCCAAATGCGTAGAATTGCATGTTTACTTTGCAGTTAGACTGGAAGTGATCACTGAAGAATCTGATTTAAATATCAATCACATCTGGCTGTTATTTTCCAAATTTTGACTAAGTAGAATTTGACACAACATAAATATTCTCAAACTGACTCATGCTCCTCTGCTCCTAACCACCCACACTGCAGATTATTTAAAATCCACGTAAGGCAAGGCACAAAGCAACACACACAAAATGCTGGCCTCCTTTAATTAATGACTGATTATCCAAGTTACGCAACGACAGAAAAGCAGCTGTTTGTTGATTCCACTCGAGCAATGCAGTGCTTTGATCTGCAAAGACTGTGAGTCTGAATGCTGTGTTAAAATGAAGCTGGCCCTTTGATCCAGTATGGATCCAAATTCTCCTGGGAAATATTGCGACATTGAGTGGGAATAAAACCCTGGCCAGCTTGAGCCTGGACACAGAAAGCATTTTTAATATTTTTATTTGTGTTTTTTTGAGATCTGTGCATCATAACAAGGTCCAGCCTTAATTTGCTTGTGAAGGTGGACGTGAGCCATTTCTCGAACCCCTGCAGTCCTTCTAATGAAGCTGTTTCCACTATGCTGTCAGAGAGGGAGTTTCAGTGATGATGAAGGTCCAGAGATATTGTTCCGCGTCAGGATTGATGAGCAGCTTGGAAGTGAGGCTGCAGGTGGAGGTGTTCCGATGTGTCGGCTGCTCTTGTCCATCTTGGTGGAACGGGTCATGTGTTTGCGAGTTGCTATTGGAGTGGTTGAGGTGAATAATTGAAGTGCATTTTGTAGATGGTACATGCTGCAACCACTGTATACTGCTGGTGAAGGGAGCAAGTGATTTGGTATTGGTATTGGTTTATTATTGTCACTTGTACCAAGGTACAGTGAAAAACTTGTCTTGCATACCGATCGTACAAGTCAATCCATTACACAGTGCAGTTACATTGGGTTAGTACAGAGTGCATTGATGTAGTACAGGTAAAAACAATAACAATAAAGAGTAAAGTGTCACAGCTACAGAGAAAGTGCAGTGCAGTAAGGTGCAAGGTCACAACAAGGTAAATTGTAAGGTCAGAGTCCATCTCATCGTATAAGGGAACCGTTCAATAGTCTTATCACAGTGGGATAGAAGCTGTCCTTAAGTCTGGTGGTACGTGCCCTCAGGCTCCTGTATCTTCTACCTGATGGGAGAGGAGAGAAGAGAGAATGACCCAGTTGGGTGGGGTCTTTGATTATGCTGGCTGCTTCACCAAGACAGCGAGAGGTAAAGACAGAGTCCAAGGAGGGGAGGCTGGTTTCCGTGATGCGCTGGGCTGTGTCCACAACTCTCTGCAGTTTCTTGCGGTCCTGGGCAGAGCAGTTGCCTTAGCAAGCCGTGATACATCCAGATAGGATGCTTTCTATGGTGCATCAATAAAAGTTGGTGAGAGTCAAAGGGGACAAACCAAATTTCTTTAGCCTCCTGAGGAAGTAGAGGTGCTGGTGAGCTTTCTTGGCCGTGGCATCTACATGATTTGACCAGGACAGGATGTTGGTGATGTTCATTTCCAGGAATTTGAAGCTCTCAACCCTCTCGAACTCAGAACCATTGATGTAGACAGGTGCATGATGGGGTGCCAGTCAAACAGGCTACATTATCCTGGATGATGTCAAGCTTCTTGAGTTTTGTTGGGACTGCACTCATCCAGGCAAATGGAGAGTATTCTATCACACTCCTGAATTATGTCCTGCAGCTAGTGGAAAGGCTTTGGGATCTCAGGAGGTGAGTCATTTGTAGCAGGATGCCCAGTCTCTGGTAACTGGTTTATTATTGTCACATGTACTGAGATGCAGGGAAAAGCTTTGTTTTGCATGCCATCCACACAGATCATTCCATACGTAAGTACATTGAGACAGAACAAAAGGAAAAAAAAAACAGAATGCAGAATATACTGTTACAATTACAGAGAAAGTGCAGTGCAGGCAGACAAGTAAAGTGCAAGGGCCATGGCGACGTAGATTGTAAGATGAAGAGTTCACCTTAGTGTATAAGAGGTCTATTCAAGAGTCTTACAATGGCAGGATAGAAGCTATCCTTGAGCCTGGTGGTACATGTTCTCAAGCTTTTGTATTTTCTGCCTGATGGGAGGAGGGATCCTTGATTATGTTGGCTACTTTCTAGAGGGACCAAGAATGTAGACAGAGTCAATGGAGGGGAGGCTGGTTTGCATGATGGACTGAGCTGCAATTTCTTGTGGTCTTGGCAGAACAGTTGCCATACCAAGCTGTGATGCATCTGGATAGGATGCCTTCTATGGTGCATCTGTAAAAATTGGTGAGAGTCATTTGGGTCATGCTGAATTTCATTAGCCTTCTGAGGAAGTAGATGCTCTGGTGTGCTTTCTTGGCCATAGCCATAAGACCATAAGACATAGGAGCAGAATTAGGCCATTCAGCCCATCGAGTCTGCTCTGCCATTCGATCATGGCTGATTTATTCTAGTGCCCCTGTGGCTGGACCAGGACAAATTGTTGGTGATGTTTACACCTAGGAGCTTGAAGCTCTCAATGTTCATTGCAGAGAGTTGTGAACGCAGCCCAGTCCATCACGCAAACCAGCCTCCCTTCCATTGATTCTGTCTACACTTTCTGCTGCCTCTGGGAAGTAGCCAACATAATCAAGGACCCCTCCTCCCATCGGGCAGAAAATACAAAAGCTTGAGAACACGTACCAACAGGCTCAAGGATAGCTTCTATCCCGCTGTTGTAAGACTCTTGAACGGACCTCAGCACCATTGATACAGACAGGGGCATGTACTCTGTCCTGTTTCCTGAAATCAATGACCAGCTCTTTTGTTTTGCTAACGTTGAGGGAAAGGTTGTTCTTGCAGCCATAATATTTATGTGACTGGCCAATGGTGACCTCCAGAATATTGATGATGGGAGACTTGGAGATGTAATGCCATTGAATGTCACAGGTAGGTGGTTAGAGTCTCTCTTGCTGGTGATGGTCATTGCCTAGTACTTCTGTGATGTGAATATTATCAGCCCATGCCTTTATGTTGTCCAGGTCTTGCTGCATGCAGCTGTGGCTTGTTTCGTTTGGTGAGAAATTGTGAAAGGATTTCAACATTGTCTTAACACCATTCAAAAAAGTAAATGCAATATCTAGCCCAAAGGAACTGAATTAAGTAACCAAATTATTGCATTTATTATGTGGTTTTCACAACTCACTGTTTCACTTAGTTGATTAACACATCACTAATATGATAATGTAACTTAGATTATGCGATGAATTACATCACCAGCAATTACTCACTAATAAAACAATTCACATCTCTGCCCAGATCAGGTTAGCAGAGCTGGTGACACTGTTTCCGTGGATGTCCAAGGCTGAGCACAGAGGCATTTGCACACTTTTCCTTTTTATCCATCTCTCTCCCTCTCCCATTCCCCCTTCCCTTCTCTCCCCTTTCCCTCCCTCCCTCCCTCTCTCTCCCTTTCCCAAAGGTATGCACTAAATAACAGCAAGCTACTGCTTCCACTCATCTGCAACTGTTTACCTTTGTCCTTTGTTCTTTTATGAGTCCTCATAGTTACAGGCAACTATACAGCATGGAAGGAGGCCAATTAACCCTTTGTGCCATTGACACCTCTTTGGAAGAGTTGTTTGATCAGTGCTCCTTTCCCTAAAGCCTGGCAAATTTATCCTCTTCTTATAACTATAAACCACTCAGAAGGAGGCCATTTGACTCTTTGGAATTAGTCCCATTTCCCCCTCCCCCCCCATTTCTCTATACTCCTGCAATTTATTCTCTTTCACTCATGCCCATTAATTCCCTTCTAATCCTTTCTGGTATTACCTACACTAACTGGTAATTCACTGTAGCTAATTCGTCAAAGTCAAAGTCGAGTTTATTGTCACATGCACCAGTCCATGTGTGTGCACAGGTGCAATGAAAAACTTACTTGCAGCAGCATCACAAGCACATAGCATCAGATACACAACATTCACAAGACATTAACCTACCAGCACCTGTTTAGAAACCAGAGCACCCGGAAGAAGCCCACACAGTCCCAGCGTGAATGTGCAAACTCCACACAGGCAGCACCCAAATCAGGATCAAACCCAGGTCCCTGAGCTGTGAGGCAGCAGCACTAATTGTAGTGCCACGGTGCTGCCCTTTCCAATTTTATGCTTGACTCTGTTTTGGAGATTACAGTTGAATCTGCTTCAATTACTTCCGACCTCCCACACTCCAATCCCACATTTCAAGAAGTCCATTCCAGGTTGTAACTCGCTGTATAAAACCATTTCCCCTCATCGCCACTTGGATGTTTACTTTTAATATCTGCCTTCTGATAACTGACCCCACGCCCCCAGCCACCGTGCTTTACATTTCTTTCCATGTAACTTAATGCAATGCAGCTCATCACACCGCCCTAGTTAGAGAGGTGTTGACCAACTATGTGAAATGGTAAGTTGTGAAAGCTGCCGCTTACTTGGTAAATGCAAGTTCTTTGGCTAGAAAGGGCATTTCTACCACCGAATAGTGCCAAAACAGCATTGTAGGTCAGATCAGTGCTGTTTGTGTAATCTGCATGAAGATGAGAGCATCAACTCTGTGGGTGTAACACTCACCACACTTTATCCAGGTCTGATTCAAAGACACACTGGAGGGATGGTGCTGTTTTTGCCATCTATCCCTCTATGGACTCATAGAGACACACAGCACAGAAACAGGCCCATTGGCCCACCACATTCATACTGACCATCAAGTAACCATCTGTACTAATCCCATTTACCAACACGTGGTCCATAGCCTTCTATGCATTGACGGTTCAAGTGTTCATCTAGATCATTCTTAAATGTTGTGCAGGTACCACTGGGCTTGATGTATGGAACCTTCTCGATGTTCCCTATATCAAGCACATATTAAATTACAGTAACAATAGAGCACCTTTTCCTTAATACTAACAGGCTGCCTGGCTTTCTCAGACTGGGACACAGAGCATGAACACAGCATCATGGACATTCGTGTCACAGAAGGAAGCCACTTAGGAAGTCATATCAGATTTCGTCAAAATGTGCCTTCCAGACTAATTTCACTTTCTTGAACTGAGTGGGATTGTGAATTGTGAGGAGGGTGCAAAGCGGCTTCAAAGTGACTTAGCCAGATTGAACGAGTGCGCAAAAACTTGGCTGAGGCAGTACAATGTAGATAAATGTGAAGTTATCCATTTCAGTTGGAAAAACAGAGAGGTAGCATATTATTTAAATAGTGTTAGATTGGGAGGTGATGAAGTATAGCGAGACTTCGTTGTTTGTAAACCAGCTACTGAAAGCAGTTAAAAAGGCAAATTGTATTTTGGCCTTCAATGTGAAGAGAATTTGAGTACAGGGGCAAGGGTGCCTTACTACAGTTTTTTTTAAATTTCAGAAATAAACTTTATTCACAATAAAATATATCTACAAAAAGAAAAATATAGTGCAAAACTCTTTACATTCTTAGTATCATTTGGTCTGATTCGGGACATCGGCACAGCTTTGTTTGTGGGAAGTCATGTCTGACAAATCTCTTGGAGTTCTTCGAGGAGGTAACCAAGAGGGTAGATGAGGGTAGGGCAGTGTATG
Organism: Pristis pectinata; assembly: GCF_009764475.1. Classification (NCBI taxonomy): domain Eukaryota; kingdom Metazoa; phylum Chordata; class Chondrichthyes; order Rhinopristiformes; family Pristidae; genus Pristis; species Pristis pectinata. Next base: position 32,518,728 of record NC_067426.1, on the reverse strand, counting down.
TGGTCTATATGGACTTTAGCAAGGCCTTTGACAAGGTCCCTCGTGGTACGCTAGTCTGGAAGGTTAGATTTCGTGGGATCCTGGGGGCGATCGTGGATTGGATTCATAACTGGCTCAGTGGTAGGAAGCAGAGGGTGATGGTCGAGGGTTGTTTCTCTGACTGGAGGCCTGTGTCTAGTGGTGTGCCACAGGGGTCAATGCTGGGACCTTTGTTGTTTGTAACTTATAAAAACGATTTGAATGTGAATGTACAAGGCATGGTGAGTAAGTCTGCAGATGATACTAAAATAGGTGGTGTTGTAGTTATTGTAGAAGGTTATGAAAAATTACAGGCAGATCTTGATCAGCTGGGTATGTGATCTGAGGATTAGCAAATGGCTTTCAATCTAGATAAATGTGAGGTATTGCATTTTGGGAGATCAAACCAGGGTGGGACTTGTACAGTGAATGGTTGGGCCCTGGGGAGTGTTATGGAACAGAGGGATCTAGGAGTGTACATACATAGTTCGCTGAAAGCAGAGTCACAGGTAGATAGGGTGGTGAAGAAGGCGTTTGGCACGCCGGCCTTCATCAGTCAGGGCACTGAGTATAGGAGTTGGGAAGTTATGTTGCAGTTATATAGGTTGGTGAGGCCTCACTTGGAGTATTGTGTACAGTTTTGGTCATCCTGTTATAGAAAAGATGTTATTAAACTAGAAAGAGTGCAGAAAAGATCTACCAGCATGTTGCTTGGACTTGGAGGCCTGAGTTACAAGGAGAGGTTGTGTAGGCTAGGATACATTCCCTTGAATGTAGGACATTGAGCGGTGACCCGATAGGGGTATATAAGATCATGAGGGGCATAGACAGGGTGAAAACACATAGTCTTTTTTCCAGGGAGAGGGTGCTAAAAACAAGAGGGCATAGGTTTAAGATCAGAGGCAAGAGGTTTAAAAAGGACATCAGGGGCAGCTTCTTCATGTAAAGGGTGGTGTGTATTTGGAATGAGCTGCCAGAAATAGTGGTTGAGGTGGGCACGTTAGCAGCATTTAAAAGCCATTTAGATAAGCACATGGATAGGAGAGGTTTAACGGACTGTGGGCCAAACACGGGCAGATGGGACTAGCTTGCTTGGCAACACAATCAGCATGGACGAGTTGGGCTGAAGGTCCTGTTTCCGTGCTGTTTGACTCTATGGCCAATACATCTGGTCATGTTAACACTTATCTTTAAACCATATACAGGTTCTTTGTGAGATCACACCTGGAACATCGTGTGCAATCTTGGTGCCCTTAACTAAGAAATGATACACCTGCCATAGAGGGAGTGCAGTGACAGTTCACTGGACTGATTCCTGAGTCGGCAGAACTGTTGCATGAGGAGAGATTAGGTTGTCTAGCTTTGTATTCATTAGGGTTTTTGGGGGGGTGGGGGGGGGGATCTAATTGGAACTTAAAAATTTCTGACAGGACTAGACAGACTGGATGTGAGTAGAATGTTTCCCCTGGTCGATGTATCTAGACAAGGGATCACAATCTCAGGGTTCAGGATAACATGCTCAGGACTAAGATGAGGAGTAATATCTTTATCCATAGTGATCCTGTGAATGCATTACCACAGTGGCCAAGTCAATGCATATATTTAATGGAGATGGATGAGTTTCTAATCACTAAAAGCACAAATGAGTGTGGGGAGAGAGTGGGAATATGGAATTTAGATAGATGGTCAGCCATGATAGAATTGTTTAAGTGTATGAAATTATGAGGGGCATAGATAGGGTGGACAAGCAATATCTTTTTCCCATTATTGAGCGATCCAATACCAGAGGGCATGCATTTAAGGTGAGAGGGGGTAGGATCAGAACAGACGTAAGGAGTAGTTTTTTTTCTGAGAGAGTGGTGGATGCGTGGAATGCGTTGCCTGATAGGGTGGTGGAGGCAAATTCATTGGGGGCTTTTAAGAGGGGCTTGGATGGGCACATGAGGAGAAAATAGAGGGATATGGCATTATGTAGGTAGGAGGGATTAGCTATGTTGGCACAACATTGTGAGCCAAAGGGCTTGTTCTGTGCTGTACTGTTCTATGTACTATGTTCTATTGAATGGTGGAGCAGGATTGAAGGGCTGAATGGCCTACTGGTGCTCCTTTTTTCCATGTTTCCAGCTCCTGGTTCATAGCTTGCAGGACACAACACTTCCAAGTGTATATCCAAGTACTAATGATGCAGGTTTCTGCCTCATCAGACTTTTCAGGCAGCAAATGACAGGCTGCACCCCTCTCCCTAACACTAACCCCACAACCTTTCGATGAAGAAAATTGCCCCCACCCCTGTTTGATTCGTCTTCTTAAGTGTTTGACCCCATTCTAATGATTTCTTTGGTAAAGGAAATACGTTCTTCCTATCCATTCTATCTGGATCCCTCAGAATTTTATAGAACTCTGTCAACTTTCCCAACGATAATCACAATTCTTTTTATGGTGCTGGTCTCATCCCTCTCACTCTCTTGCAGCCAAACCGTTCTTGTAAACATTGTGACCAGAACTGTGGTGTTCTATACCATTCCAGCACAACTCCTATGGTCTTTTATTCTATGCCTCAGTCAATACAGGAACATATCACATATGCCTTATAAGCATTCTATCTACCAGTTCAGTCTCCAAAGTTCTCTTTTCCTCTATTCTTCCCTTTTATTCTGTGTTCCCTTGCCCTGTTTGCCCTGTCTAACAGTTCTCTGGCTTGAATTCCACTTCATTTCTGTCCCCACGACTCGTCTATTGGTAGTTAAGGTATCTTTATTAGTCACATGTACATCGAAACACACAGTGAAATGCATCTTTTTGCGTAGAGTGTTCTGGGGGCAGCCCACAAGTGTTGCCACGCTTCCGGCGCCAACATAACATGTCCACAACTTCCTAACTCACTACATCTTTGGAATGTGGGAGGAAACCAGAGCACTCAGAGGAAACCCACACAGACATGAGGACAACGAATAAACTCCTTACAGACAGTAGCTGGAATTGAACCTGGGTCGCTGGCACTGTAATAGCGTTATGCTAACCACTACACTACTGTGCCTGCCCATGACTCGTCTATTGATAGTTTCCTGTGGTCAACAGTTTTCTGCCTCACCATCAACATCAACACCAATGTTATATTGTGAAACATTTCTTAATCACACCCTTACATTTAAGTCTAAAAATCTATAAGTGTAGTTTCTTTACTACCTGGGATGAAATGGACAGAAGGGATAAACAGGTGAATAATGTGGTAATTCTCCCACTGCAGGTATCGGATGGCCTTCGAGCATGAGCCTACTCTACATTCGGGCATTAACGTCGCTGTGTTCCTCATGGCAGCAGGACATCGGTTTGACACGTCAACTGATCTCCGAAAAATAGGTAACATTACTTGCATTAATCATCTCTGTAGAACAGGATTTGTCAATAATGAATGACCTGCAACATTAATACTGAATGAGATGACCTTCCTTGCTCTGAATTAGCTGAACATTAGTGCAAAGGCTATTTGTATGACAGTGTTATACATCTATCTGTTTGTATGACAGTGTTATACATGCTAGCTATCCAGTCTTTCCTCCAAACAAGTACCAAATAACTTTAAAACCAATGAAATTCTCTTGTAATGCATTCCCTGTTGTAATACCAGTTTGAGTACAGCAGAATCCTACAAATAGATAGCTGATACATGACCAGATAACTTGGTTTAGAAATGTTGATTGAGAAGTAAATGCAGACCAGGTTTCTTGGGATAATACCCCTGCTCTTCAAATTAGTGCCATTTTACACCCACCTGAGAGACCAAACAGGATCTCAGCCTGGCACAGAAGTAGGCCATCGACCCACTGAGTCTACACTGACCATCAAGCACCCACCTACACTAATCCTATATTAATCCCATTTTATTCTCCCCGCATCCTCATTAACTCCCCCAAATTCTATCACTCTTGTACACACCAGGGGCAATTTACAGTGCCCAATAATCTACCAATCCTTATATCTTTGGTATGTGGGAGGAAACCAGAGCAGCCAGAGCAAACATAGAACACTACAGCACGGTACAGGCCCTTTGGCCCACAATGTTGTGCCGACATTTTATCCTGCTCTAAGATCTATCTCACCCTTCCCTCCCACATAGCCCTCCATTTCAAACACACAAGGCCACATGGGTAACATGCAAACTCCCCGCAGACAGCATGAGAAGTCCAGATTTAACCCAGGTCATTGGAGCTGTGAGTCAGCAGTTCTGCGAGCTGCACCAATGTGCTGCCTCAAGGAGGCTTGTGTAGATTGGAACAGACCAGTAGAGCTGAGTAGCTTTTCTCTGTAATTCTATATAGTAGATAATTGGGTGGAAATGTTATTAGTCATGCTCAATCCTCATATCTTGCCACCGTTGTCAATGAGTCTGAAGTCTGTTTAGTTATCTGTTACCTGTTGAGTGAGCTGTGCATGCAATGAATCCATGTGAGGTTATTTATCAATACTTACTCACCAGTAACCTGCTCAATGAACCCTGAAAGTTGCCTCACAGGTGGATAGGGTAGTTAAGAAAGCTTATGGGGTGTTAGCTTTCATAAGTTGAGGGATCGAGTTTAAGAGCCACAAGGTAATGCTACAGCTCTATAAAACTCTGGTTAGATCACACTTGGAGTACTGTGTCCAGTTCTGGTTGCCTCACTATAGGAAGGATGTGGAAGCATTGGAAAGGGTGCAGAGGAGATTTACCAGGATGCTGCCCGGTTTAGAGAGTATGCATTATGAGGAGCGACTAAGGGAGCTAGGGCTTTATTCTTTGGAGAAAAGGAGGATGAGAGGAGACATGATAGAGGTGTACAAAATATTAGGAGGAATAGATAGAGTGGACAGCCAGCACCTCTTTCCCAGGGTACCAATGCTCAATACAAGAGGGCATGGCTTTAAAGTAATGGGTGGGAAGTTCAAGGGAGATATCAGAGGAAGGTTTTCTACTCGGAGAGTGGTTGGGGCATGGAATGCGCTGCCTGGGGCGGTGGTGAAGGCAGGTACATTGGTCAAATTCAAGAGATTACTAGATAAGCATATGGAGGAATTTAAAATAGAGGGATATGTGGGAGGAAGGGGTTAGATAGTTTTAGGTGTGGTTTAAAGGTCGGCACAACATGGTGGGCCGAAGGGCCTGTATTGTCCTGTACTGTTCTATGTTCTAATGATGCTTGGTTTGGGTCATGCAAAGATTACTCAGCACCATGTTTCATTACAGCCTTAGACCAAACATGGACAAAAGAGCTCTATGCTAGAAGTCAGGTGAGAGTAATAGCCTTGCCTCCATCAGCATTTGGTCTATATTAAGGAGCTGTGATAACATTGAAATCAATGGGAATCGGGAGGAAGGCTTTCCACTGGATGGTCAAAGGGAACATGGTTGCAGTTGTTGTAATCAGTCATGGGTCTCCAGTATGTCCCTGTGAGAGTTCCTGAAGGCAGTGTCCTAGGCCCAACTATCTTCAATTCTATTGATGAACTTCCCTCCGTCATAGGAATGTCTGATGACGATTGCACAAATTTCATTTCCATTCACAACTCATTAAGTAACAAAGTGGTTCATGGACATTTAGATCCAAACAATATCCAGGCTTCGACTGGTGATTGGCCAGGAACGTTCGCACAGCCCAAATGCAGCCCTAACCCACCTCCCACAAGGCAGTTCAACGAGCTTTCCTTGACATTCAACAGCATTACCATTTCCAAATAGCCAACCATCAATGTCCTTGAGGGTTACCACTGGTCAGAAACTTGACTGGGCCAGCCTCGTGAATAATGAATGTATCTTGTAGTGCAGCACACCTCTTGACTAGCCTTTCCACCATCTACAAACCCTGTCAGGATTGTGATGGAATAGTTTCCACTTCTCTGGACAAGTGCAGCTAAAACAACGTTAAAAGTTTTTCTTAAAAATTGTGGGCACTGGAGATCTATAATAAAACCAGCAAAAGCTGGAAACATTCAACAGGTCAAGTTGCATCTGTGGAGAGGGAAACACATAATATTTCAAGTCGCTGATCTCTCAGGAAATTCAGCATCATTCAGGACAAATCAGCCTGTTTGATTTGCTAGCCATCCACCACCATAAAAGGTTAACAATCTCCGTAGCATTACAACAAAGGTCTCACCCACCCTGGACATTCTCTCTTCTCCCCCTCCCATTGCGCAGAAGATATACTGTAAAAGCCTGAAAGCACGTACCACCAGGCTCTGTCCAGCTGTTATAAGACTGTTGAATGGTTCCCTAGTACAACAGGATGGACTCTTGAAGGGTCTCGACCTGAAATGTTGACTGTTTATTTCCCTCCATAGATGCTGCCTGACCCGCTGAATTTCTCCAGCATTTTGTCTGTGCTGCTCTTGATCTCACAATCTACCTCATTGTGACCTTGCACCTTACTGTCTACCTCCACTGCACTTTCTCTGTACTGTAACACTTTATTCTGCATTCTGTTTTTGTTTTTACCTTGTGCTACCTCATTGCATTGTTGTAATGGATTGATCTGTATGAACGGTATGCAAGACAAGTTTTTCACTGTACTCTGGTACATGTGACAATAGTAAACTAATTTACCAATTTAATCTACCAACATGTGTGGGAGTGTGTACTGTGTAATGAGGTACTGCAGTTACTCACCAAGGCTACTTCAACAATACTGTGTAGAGCTGTGACCTCTGTAACCTGCATGAAAGAAGGTGGATAGATATAGGTCACCTACCCCTCCAAATCTCACACCTTGTTGATCTGGATATACAGTTTATTGCTACTCTTTTGTTGTAGGAACATAAGAATTAGGATCAGGAGGATGTCATCTGGTCTTCAAGCCGGATCTGCCAGGGTCATGGCTGATCATCTGCCTCAGCACCATTTCCCATATCCCTCGATTCTCTTATTATCCAGAATTGGGTCATCAGGCCAAAATCCTGGAACCCTACCTGACCACGCGGCAGCAGTCTGATGAATGAAAGGAGTAGCAAATGGGATTAAGGATTAGCAGAGGAGAGACCGAAAAGGAATAGGGTGAATTCATTGTCAAATCAGATCCTCAGAGTGATAGTGATATATGATTGAGAGAGAGACAGATATAGAAAGGAATGATAAGAAAATAAAGGAAACATTTATATTTTGCCATTTTTAAAGTTTCTAACAGCAGTTCACATCCTACAGTCTCCATGTAATTGTTGACTTTCTGGAAAAGAGGGATTGGTTGACTGTCATTAACGGTTATTATGTTGTTAAGGGATGTGATTAATTAAACAATTTTTTGTGGTGAGCTTAATGAGTAATTAATATACAAATACGGTAACATCATGAGAAACTTGATGCGGGTAAGGGTGAGATGTTATTTTCACTGAACTAAGGTGGGAACAATGGGTCAGCTCTGTGAAAATTCACAGTCCATACGATTTCTCTCTCTTGCCACAACCTGTCTGGGACTTCCTGTGTGAATAATGACGTGCGTTGATTTTACAGTTACATCATCAACTGCTAAAAAACAAACTGCTGGAGGAACTCGGCAGGTCAGGCAGCATCTATGGAGGTAGAAGGATAGTCGACATTTTGGGTTGAGACCATGTATCGGTCCTGAAACAGTGATTATCCGTCTGCCTCCACAGATCCTGCCTGACCTACTGACTTCCTCCAGCAGTTTGTATTTTGCTCCAGCTTCCAACATTTGCACTCTCTTGTGTCTCCGTCATCAACAGTTCTGGGCATGTACTGTACACTGTAAACGTATTCTAGGGATATCTGTCACTCCTCAGTGTCCTAACAAAACTTTTCTTGGGTTTGCATAGGAGTCAAACTGAGCAGCCTACTGGGACGGAAGGGGAGCCTGGAGAAGATGCAGTTTTATTGGGACGTAGGGTTTTACTTTGGGGCCTGCATCTTGTTCAATGACCAAACCAAAATCATTCAGGCCTCAGAAAAGCTGTACAGACTGAATGCACCTGTCTGGTAAGCCAGTGTCTAGATTGAACAGATTACTGTGATATTTCAAAGCTGCGCAATCACGGTATCACATAGAAAGCAGACGAAATAAATTGTGATCTGACAAAGCTCCCCTACCCACACCATTGGCTCCTGTGGGAGTATTTAGTAAATACTTTTCTGCAGCTGCATACTGTACTATATAATTGCCTTAGTCCGGCAGATGCATCATTCATGTGTGGCTAGACATTTGACTGCAGCCCTGAACGATTGAAAATTGATTTAAGCTGGAGTAAGGAACATTTACAACCACGCTGGGCCATGCAGTGAGGCCCCAGTGACCACAGTGTGTTTTGGCAGTAGGGACACACGCAATGACACCATTTTTTGTACAAGCTCCTCCTTGGAGCACTACAAAGGAGCATTATCCTGCCCGCCTTTGGGGTGTCCCGGAATAATGTGGTCCTAGTCCTGCAGCACCGACTGAGAATAAGTAAAACACCTTCCTAAATTCTTGAGCCCCTCCATCTCCTCCAAGCACCAAGTATCTGACTCCCACGACCCTGCAGTCTAGACCGCCTGGCTATGCCTTGGTCTCCCAACCCACCAGCATGTACTGACCTCTCTCCAACCTGTCCTCCACGTATCAAATTCCTTCCTCCTCCCTGACTCATCACTACCTCAGCCAACCACTGTGTTTGCCTGGGGTCCCAGACCACTGCCTGGAATCCAGGTCAATGGCTCTGAGCCTCTCCCTGGTCTTTCTGGCCTTTGGCTTTCAGCTGAGCTTCCCATCCTGACCTCGGGAGAGGAGGGTGGCAGTGCCGTTTGCAAGGACTAGTAACGTGGCTGAGTCACAATTGAAGAAGAGTTGTTCCATTGCACTGGCTTCACGGCAGGGGCATCAGCACTAGAATTCCCAGGGTATAATCTCTCCAGTACCCCATGGGATGATTTTACTCATCCAGTATTCTTACAGTGACAATCCTTATACCCATGCTCGGCTCACTTACACTGTGATCCTGTAATGAGTCCCAGCTCATTCACAATGTCATCCAGTAACCATTCCCAGTTTGTTCACACTGTAATCCATTAACTAGTCCCTGCTCCCGCGAACTCTGACCTCGTAACTATGACCAGTTCCCTCTCACCATGATCAAGTAACTACCTCCCTGCTCACTTTCACTCTGATGTAGTAACTACACCCAAGTGCACATCATTGGAACAACACACACAAAGTGCTGGAGGAACTCAGCAGGTCAGGCAGCATCTATGGAGGGAAATAAACAGTTGACATTTCGAGTCGAAACCCTTCTTCAGGACTGTTTATTTCCCTCCATAGATGCTGCCTGACCTGCTGAGTTCCGCCAACACTTTGTGTGTGTTGCTCCAGATTCCAGCATCTGCAGAATTTCTTGTGTCTGCTTGTCATTGGAAGCAGTTCTAGCGAAGGTTTACTGGACTGATACCTGAGCTTATGAGGAAAGGATGGAATTTTATCTGCTGGAACTTCAAGAAATGAGAAGGGACTTGATTGAAACATATATGATCCAAAGGGGTCTTGACAGTATAGATATGGACAGAATGCTTCCCCCTGTAAGAGAATGTAGAACTAGGGTCTCTGTTTAAAATAAAAGATTACCCATTTAAGACAGAGATGCAGCAAAAATATTTCTCTCAGAGGGTTCAGAGTCTTTGGAATTCCATTCCTCAGAGGCGATGGAAGCAGATGGAATGTTTTTAAGGCAAAGATAGATACTTGATATGCAGGGGGGGTGAAAAGTTATCGGGGAAGGTGGGGATGTGCAGTTGAGGTTTGTGTCAGATCAGCACTGATCTTAAGTGGTGGAGCAGGCTTGAGGGGCTGACAGGCCTATTCCTGCCCCTGATTTGGATGTCCATGTTTTTTATTGGGATGCAGCAACTAGTCCCAGCTCCCTAACGATGTGTGATCCACCAACCAGGCATTGCGCACTCTCACAGTTGACCTGATAACTAGTCCTAGCTTCCTTATAGTGTGGTCTAGTAACTAGTCCCAGCTCCCCCACTTTATGACCTAGTAACCAGTCCAAGCTTCCTCACTGTGTGACTGAATAACTGGTCCCACCTTTCTCATTGTGTGAAAGAGTTTTATGATCTAATAAAAACCCAGTGTATACCTGTGATTTTGATCATCTCATATCACGCCTCTCTCTCTCTCCCCTAAGGTACCTGGCATCAGCAATGGAAACCTACCTGCTCTACAGGCGCTTCAAGACTGATGTCAATGAGCAGCATAATGTCAAACAGGAGCTGGTGGACTTCTGGATGGAATTCTTACTGTCAATCTGCAGAAACAAAGCACCCACTGATAAATTCCTGGTAAGAGAATCCACAAGACGTAATCTACTGACTGGTTAACACACTTCCATCTGAACATAGCACACTCAGCTCGAGACAGGGCAGTACTCAACCTTGCTCGTGCCAGAGATGGGGCAGCGCTTGACTTTATCTCAGGAAACATAACTGGGCAGGTGGTGAAAGTCATAGAGTTGCACAGCACAGAAGTAGGCCCTTCGGCCCAACTCATCCATGTCGACCTAGGTGTCTTCCTGGGCTAGTCCCATTTGCCTGCATTTGTTCCACATCCCTCTAAACCTTTCCTATCCATGTTCTTGTCCAAATATCTTCTAAGTATTGTACTTGTACCTGGCTCTGCCACTTCCAATGCCACCTCGTTCCATACACCAACCACTCTCTGTGTGAGAAAATTTACCTCTCAGGTCCCCTTTATATCTTTTCCCTCTCACCTCACACCTATACCCTCTAGTTTTAGACTCCCCTACCCTGGGAAAAAGACTGACAATCCATCTTATCTATGCCCTTCATGATTTTATAAACCTCTAAAAAAAAAACCCTCAGCCTCCTTCGCTCCAGGGAAAACAGTCCCAGGCCATCCAGTCCCTCCTTATAACTCAATCCCGCCAGCCCTGGCAGCATCCTTGTGAATCTTTTCCACAGCCTCCCTAGCTTAGTTGCATCCTTCCTTTAGTGCGGCGACCAGAAGTGCGCACAAGCCTTGGACAACCTTCTTCACTGTCCACCACAGCACCAGTTTTAGTGTCATCTGCAAACTTACTAATCATGCCACCTACATGTTCATCCATATCATTAACTTATATGACATACAACAGTGGACCGAGCACCTATCCCTGCGGCACACCACTGGTCACAGTCTTCCAATCTGAGAAACAGCTCTCCACCACCATCCCCCGTTCCCTTCCACAAAGCCAATTTGGTACCAAGTTGGTTAGCTCACCCTGGATCCCCTGTGATCTGATCTTCTGAACCAGCCAACCATGCTGGACCTTGTCAAAAGCCTTGCTAAACTTCATGTAGAAGTCTGCCACCCTGCCCTCGTCAATCCTCTTGGTCTCTTCTTCAAAAAACTCAATCAAATTCATGAGACTTGATTTCCTACGCACAAAGCCACGCTGACTGTCCCTAATCAGTCCTTGCCTTTCCAAATGCAGATAGATCCTGTCTCTCAGAATCCCCTCTAGTAACTTTCCTTACACTGATGTTAGGCTTACTGACCTGCAGTTTGCTGGTTTGTCTTTGAAGCCCTTCGTAAATAAAGGCACAGCATTAGCCATCCTCCATTCCTCTGGTATCTCACCCATGGCTAACAAAAATCTCTGCCACAGCCCCAGCAATTTCTTCAATTGCTTCCCACAATATCCTAGGATACATTTGGTCAGGCCCCAGAGATTCATCAATCTTATGTACCACAACACCTCCAGCATCTCCTCTTTCGTAACGTCGATATGTTTCAGGACATTACTGTTCTGTTTTCTGAATACTCTAGCTTCCATGACCTTCTCCACAGTAAATACAGATGAGAAGTATTCATTTAAAACCTTGCCCATCTCCTGTGGCTCTACATGTAGACGGCCACACTGATCCTAAAGGGGACCTATTCTTTCTCTATTTACCCTTTTGCTCTTAATATACCTTTAGAATCTCTTATGATTCACAGATGAAGTGTTGGTGAGGAAACACTTTGGGAACAGTGACCATAATTCTGTAAGTTTCAAGGTAGTAATGGAAAGGGATAAGTTGGTCCTCTGGTTAGGGTACTGAATTGGGGGAAGGCTGACTTAAATTGCGTAAAAGAGGACCTGGTGAAAGTAGATTGGGAGCAGATGCTTGTGGGTAAAACAACTTCTGACAGGTGGGGGTATTTTGAAAGAGAGTGAGTAAGAGATCGGTGCCAGTATGTTCTGGTGAGGGTGAAAGGTAAGTTTAGGAATCCTTGGATGACGAAGGATATTGAAGTTTTGATTAGGAAAAAAAGGAGAGCATATGACGGGTATCAGCAACTGGGATTGAAGGAGTCTCTTGAGGAGTATAGAGTGTGTAGGAGAGAAATTAAGAAAGAAATTAGAGGGCAAAAAGGGGTCATGAAATAACTTGGTGAGAAAGATTAAGGAGAATCCCAATCATTCTAAACAGTGTATCATAAGCAAGTAGGTAGCCAAGGAAAGAGTGGGTCCCCTTAGTGACCAAAGGGGTAAATCTATGTGTGGAACCAAGGGATGTGGGTGAGATCCTAAATGAATACTTACCATCTGTATTCACCAAGGAGAAGGACACTGAGAAGATGGTGAATTCAGGGAGGGGTACATGGATAAGCTGGACCATGTCAGTATTAAGTAAGAGCAGGTCCCTTACTTACAGAGCATGTGCCACCTCTGGGTGCACTCTTTTGGCTGAGCAGTGTTATCTTTTTGGCACATGTTTTGGATGGGAACACTGTACTATCTGGAGATTTCCACCAATTGACTATATGACAGGTGCAATCATTTACCCCACTAGTGCATTATATATTGGTCTTGAGAAATGATGGTCAAGAGATCCTGTAATAATTACAGGCTCCCATTGATGTGTGATATGGAATTAGGCAGGTCCTATACTTGTCTCCATGGGCATTAAACTCACAGGGAGGGCAGTCTGAATCCTGACCAAGGTGACACCTCACGGATGAGGGACTGCCACACTCTCTGATAACTTAACCATTACTTTTACCAACAGGTCCTCATCCTGGAGCCAACCAAGATCTTCCAACCCACCCATCTCCTTGTGAACAACAGTGACACAGACAAGGCTGTGAAGATATGCCACGTTTCACCCAATGAGAAGGTATCTGAATATCAGATCCAGTTGTTCCGTTGGTAACAGGGCAATGCTGAGGCTTACTGCATGAATCTGGCCAAGTCTTATGAAGTTTTAGTGAACTGTAAGTCATGCTTTCAGGAAGTTATACTGAATATAAGAAATAGGAGCAGGAGTCAGCCATGTGGCTCATCAAGCCTGCTCAGCCATTCTGTAAGACCATGGGTGACTTGATTCGGTCTCAAGTTCAATTCCCCATAACCCTCGACTCTTCATAAACCAAAACTGTGTCTGCTTTGAATAAATTCAATAATTCAGCCTCCAGAGACTTGTTGAGGTAAAGAATTCCAAAGATTATGAACTTAGTGAAAAAAATTGCTCCTGATCTCTGTCTGAGATGGGTGATCCCTTGTTCTAAAACAATGCCTCCCTGGTTTCAGAGTCACCCCTGAGAAGAAACAAACTCTCAGCACCTACCTTGTCAATCTTCCTCAGAATCTTTGATACTTCATTAAGATCACCCCTCATAAGTCCAGTGGGGATAGGCCTAACCTGTTCTACTCTATTGATTCCAGAAATCCAGCTCATGAATCTTTGCTGACTTAAATACAGTAAACATCCGATAATCTGGCACACTTTGGACGTGCCAGAACTTGGCGATTTTCTGAAGGATTGGATGTTCCAGCACATTTTTATTTCTTTTTTTAATGTGTGAGTTTAAAGGGGAGCAGGAAAACAAGCCCCAGTGAGCTTACTGGGAGTAGGAAATAGAACCCGATGAGTTTCTGCTTGTAAGTTTCAGTTGTATGTTTTCAGTTTGTCAAAGTCAGCTGAAACGTATAAGCACCCTGGAACCCATCTCCAAACGTACCCATTCCCCAGTGTGTTGGACCCCAGCTCCGGCTGCACGTCTGGTCTAAACTCCAGCAACCCCCTCCTACCTCCCCCCCCCCACCCCGCCGGGCCCCAGCTCACACTCTGGACTGATGAATAAGACAGATGCTGAACCATTGGGATACCAGGTTATCAGATTTCGTTGTAATGAGATCAAAGCTGCAGTACTCTAGGTGTGGTATCACCAACGTCCTCTACAATTGCAGCAAGACTTTCCTTTATACTCCAACTCCTTTGCTATAAAGGCCAACATTTCATTAGCCTGCCTGGGTACTTGGTGTACCTGTATACCAACATTGTGTGTTATGTACAAGGACAGCCAGGTTTCTCTGTGCAGCAGCATTCTGTAGTCTCTCCTCTCTCCATTTAAACAATTTTCCTTTTCTTTACCAGAGGGGATAACGTCACATTTCCCCACATTATATTCCATCTATCAGAGTTGCTTAATCAATTCATAACTTTCTGCAGAATCTGTGCATCCTGCTCGCAACTTACTTTCCCACTTGTCAGCGGACGTAACTCCAAATCACTCTGCCTCTTCATCTGACATTCATGTAGCTTGTAAATAGTTCAATGCCTCAGAACTGATCCCTGTGGCCTCTCACTAGTTACAGCTTCCCGTGCTGAAAACTGCTCATTTATTCCAAAACCGTGTTGACTCTCCCTGTGACCTTGTCGGTTTCCCCTGGGTGCTCTGGTTTCCTCCCACATCCCCGAAACGTGCGGATTGGTAGGTTAATTGGTCGCTGTAAATTGCCTGCGGGGCTGGCGTTGAGTTGATGAGGACCTGAGGCGAATAACCAAAATGGGATTCGTACAGGGTTGGCGTAAGTGGGTGGTTGATGGTCCCCACGGACCCAGTGGGCCGAAGGGCCTGTCTCTGTGCTGCATGACCCTACGGCTCTAACGTATCACTAAGAACCAACAAATAGGCTGCAGTGAAGTGCCTCCAATGTTTTATGTGGGACCTTCAACAATAAACTTTCCCACTAGTAACATCATAACATTACAATTTCAAAAATATGTCATTGGCTATAGAGGGTTTTGGGACATCTTGTCATCATGGCAACACCAATGGACAGTGTCATTTGACCTATCATGCCTATGCCGGGGTTTGAACGAGCCATCCACTTACCCTACACTTTTCCATATCCCTACATTTTATTTTCCTTTTTGGGCTGTAGTTGTAACAACAAAAAGAGTTCTACTCACTACTCACTTGTGCAATGGTGGAATTGAATGAGTGAAGTTTAATCAATATGAGCAGGGTCACTGATGAAGTTTGCTCTATTGACAGAACGGAATCCACACATGGACCTTCAGTGCAGCATCGATCCGCGGAGTGAGGTAAGGAAGAGGAGCCAGTGGCTGGAGTGGACTTGGAAATGCTTTTGCATGCAGTGCTTAACTAACTGCAGAGACTATCCCGGCACACTCCTGGTCACCCTCCCCACTCTACTCTCCATGGACCCTAAAGTCAATGTTCTAACTAACATTAAAGTCTGTTCACCCTCCACCCCAGTACATTGCCTCTCAGTGAGGTCCCACCCTGATGTTAAAATTCCTGCCTTCCCCTTTTCTGTGATTGCCTCCAGCCCTATAACCTGTTCAGATATCTGCTCTGCTCTAATTCTGAGCAAGTTTAATCAGCCCAGCATTGGCAGCCAGGTCTACAGTTGCCATGATCTTAAGCAACTCCCTCCCTCCCTCACTGTCTCTCTAATTCCTTTCCTGCCTTTAGTATGCTCCTTAAGAACTACTTTGGGCAAGGCTTTGGCATGGCTCGGTCTCACTTTTGATAATGAGCCTCTGAAACGCCTAAGGATGTTGTACTGACAAATGTACTATGTAAATGGAAGCTTTTGTTGTTACAGCTAGGCTTGTAGGTCTTGCAGTGAGCACCCTTCAGGTAGGGTTGTCCAGCCTGCTTGAATGTCCATCATGTAGTCACTGATCTCCACAACCTCCCTCTTCAAAGAGCCCACTTTCAAAATTTTTATTCATAATGAGCATTTCCAAAATAAGGCAATAAAAGCACGTCATTTTGAATTGTCTCAATGACCTTTCTTTCAGGATTGCTCGCAGCAATGTCTAGTAGATTAATGATTAATCTTTATAATCATTAATTAGTTGAAAAGGTCCAACTTCTGCAAAGGAATATAATCATTGACCTTGAATGGGAGATAAAAGCTTGGGGCATTTGAAAAGTCAAACAAGAGGAGCCAGCTATTGCTCCAGGAATAAACTCATTGTGGTTAACACTTAAGAATTGGAATTACTTCTTGGAGACTGGATGTTCATTTGTAGCATTCACTGTGCCAGTATTTTGATGCCAGATAAAGCAGAAATAAGCGGTTGGTCCTGAACAGGTAAGAGATGCAGAAGATGGTCAGTACTTGATTATGTACAGAATCCGTGAGCAATTATTAGGAGGAAGGATCAGTGCATTATTTATGTATCCAAATGTTGTCAGCACCTAATTTGTTTTAACTTGTTACCACTCAGTCCACCACTAAAATGTCTTAGCCTTCCTTCAGGCTGACTTGTACAGTGTTAGTTGTGATAAGCCTGCCAGTACAGTATAGAAGGCATCATATCTCTTCTTTTCCAGTGTCTCAAAGTTCAATGAGCGTTGTTGCTTCCTGTACGTGTTGCACAACTCAGATGATTTTCAGCTGTACTTTCCAACAGAATTGCATTGCAAGAGGTAAGATTGACTGTGTGACGAATGATTATGGTGTTACTAGATTTCCGTGGTCTGTCCTTCGCTCCTCCTCTTGTTCAAGTAAATAATGTTTCCTTGCATACATCATCACAAGTATGGTGTCAGATACCACATGTTTGCAGACAATACTCATCTCTCCTTCCCCTTCACCTCTTTCAATTCCCCCACTGCTTTTATGTTGTAAGCTTGCTTGTTTGACCACAGTTATTAGCTAAGACACTATTTCCTCCAACTAAACACTGGGAAGCCTAAAGTTAGTTATTGTCTTTGATCCTTACTGCAGACTCATTTTTCTAGTCAAAGTGCAAATATCTGTTGATGCTGGAAATCTGAAATAAAAACAGAAAATGTTAGGGATATTCAGTAGGTCAGGCAGTGTCTACGGAAAGGTTGATGACCCCTTATCAGAATGATGCTGAATACCCCCAACATTTTCAGCTTTTTGACAATTTACTAGTCACTAATTTTGCCCGTTATCTCATATTGAACCAAAATGTTCACACTCGTGAGCCTGTGGAGATTCTGGAACAATATCCTTTCCATCACCAAGATTGTCTGCTGGCATCTCCATAAAGTAGCCCATCTGGGGCTGAACCTACACTACTTCTGGATTACTGTTTCAGCACTCTTGGCTTGCCCTCCAACTTTCACTTACCATAAACACCAGGTCATTTCAGACTGGGCTATCTGCATTCCAACCCCCACATGAACATACTCCACTGTCCCATGCTGGCTTCTGGTCCTTAGTGACTCTATTCTCCCTCTTATGTCCATGCCTAATTCTCTGACCAGACCTCAGATGCACTCATTAAGCCTACAACTGAATCCTCACTGTTTGGTCACTTATGGCCATTTTCTTTCTCAGTGAAGAAGCCTCTCCATGAAAATTTGGCACACAGGGTCTGGATTAGAGCTTAATTCTGCTGATAGAATTGAAGAATTTACAAATTGGTATACATGGTGTTCCTGATTTCAATAGTTCTTTTCTAGGAAAATAAACAGCCACTATTTATCAGTTAGATAATCTGAACTGCTTGCTGCCACGAAACAAATTACATGTCATTTTATCCTGGCTCAGAAAACTCCCCAGGTATTTGGCAGTTGCTTGGGTTGTTGCCCGTTGAATTGGAATCTATTGCTACCTGTAGTCCATCTCCAGAACTGCAGCTGGAGCTCAAAGGACCCTTCAAACAGATCATAAATCATTGGAATAGGAGTAGGACTGAAAACTCCTTGACGTTGTTCCGCCTTCAATTTGATCTGAGTGTCAACTTCATTTTCTCCTTATTCCTGTACACAACACTAATATAACGATCTCAGCATTGAAAACTGCCATTATCTCTCAGTAGAGACACAACAGACTGCAGATGCTGGAGCCAGAGGCAAAAAACAAACTGCTGGAGGAACTCGGCATGTCCGGCAGTTCAGATGAAGGGTCTCGACCCTAAAAGTTGACTGCCCGTTTCCCTCCACAGATGCTGCCTGACCCACTGAGTTCCTCCAGCAGTTTGATTTTTGCTCCATTATCTCTCAGTAGCCCGACCCTTTTGATCAAAGAGTTCTAGATCTCCGATACCCTCTCTGCAAAGAAAGTGCCTGTGGTCCAGGTTAGTGGTGTTGGCAGCTTTTGTGCCTGACAGAGCAGACAGGGCCACAAAGACACGCCAAAGATTTCTCTGTCTGGGCGGGGTCCCATGTCGTCAGAGGCAACCTCTTCTTGAGCACTGAGAGCCTACACTGCCTGTTGAACATCGTTGTACTGAGCAGAGGTGGTTGGTCAGTTCTTGGCAGTGAAGCACTGGCTGTAGCCGTTCTGATCCCACCTCAGCAACAGGAGTTCAATCTGGTTTCAGGTCTCAATAAAATCAAGCTGTTCCAGGTCACATTCGATACTGAGTCCTTCGTCCAACCCAAATCAGGTGTTTTACCCAAAACTTTGGGTTAATACTCTCACTACCCCTCTTCAACACATCAGCCATCCTGTTGTATCCTGAGATTGTTAATTCCTTGCAAAAAGAGGGGCTTTTGTGTGTGGGTCATGAGATCTGGACTGGGTCCATACAGACCCACCTCAAGTAATCCCCGCTATCCAGCACTTGAACCTGCTCTGACAGTTTAAAATGTCCGACCCAGATCTAGATATTTGACATTTCTGTGAATTGGCAGTTTGACTGACAACTATTCTTTATCCTCAAAACACTTTCAATGGTGGCGCTTTCAGCGACGCTAAGAAGTAGGGGTGCTCTTCAATACATGGCTCTCTGCTCTGAGCTGCGATCTTTTGCTGGTGGACTCTTTATTGATACTGATGTCCCTCTGTTGATGTTTGTTCTTCTCTATCAGGTTCTGTGAGTTGCTGAATTCGTTCATAGATGAAACCAAGTTGACCACAGATGATGGGGTGAGACCGACAGAGGAGCTTTTGGAGGTAAATGAGACATAGAGTGGCCATATAACGTCCTTCAGTGTTTGATAGTATTAATGGGCCTATCCTGGCAAAACTCTAAGAACCTGATGTAGAAATCATTTGTATCGATCCCACATCAGACTGTTCTTCTATGAGAATGGAGCAAAACAAAAACAGCGTCAACTTATAGTTATACAACACCTTTAGCATATCGTTCAGAGGAAGGTTATCAAGCAAAGCTTGACACCAAGCCACATTAGAGATAAGGAGAGATGACTGGAAGCTGTGCTAAGGAGATGGGTTTCAAGGAGCATATTTATTGAGGGGAGAGAGGCAGAGAGGTGATAACGTATCCTACCAGCAGTCACTGCCACCGGGAATTGATCTTGGAAGCTCCTGCAGGGAACAGTGTGGGCTCACAGCTGGCAGGACTGCTCAGAAGGTGAGGAGAGGCGATGAATGATAGGGGGAATGGTTGTGTTAAAGCCCAGCAGACTACCATAAATTGCTGGAGGTTCTTGAATTATTAACCTGTTTCTATGTCATGCAAACATCAGCTTCTCCAGATGGCTGTGGGTTCAAGTTCCATTTCAGAGACTTGAGCATGTAAACTGGGCTAACACCCCAGTTCAGGGTCGAGGGAGAGCATCAGTGTCAGAAGTGCTCTCTTTCAGGTGGGATTTTAAAATTGAGTTTATTGTCATGTGCACAAGTACATGTGTGCACAGGTGCAATGAAAAACTCGCAGCAGCATCACAGGCACACAGCATCAGATAAGCAGCAGTCACAAGAAAAACAAATAAATTATACCCAATTTTTCCATGAAAGAACTTGAACAACTTGTTAAATTGAGGTCCACTCTACTAGGCAAAAAAAAATCTCATGGCACAGTTTTGACAGAAGGTAAATTCTCCATGGTGACACCAATATTTATCTCATAACCAATATTATTGAAAACAGGTTACCTGATGATTTTCACTTGGCTACAGAATTAAAACCGCTCCTGACTACAGAGGACATATAACTTTTATGGTACTGAACCAGATGCATACAGTTTGGTCTCATCAGGCTAGAGTCAGTAGTGATGCTCTATTGCACATTGCTGCTTGTGGGATCTTGTTGTGTGCCATCTGGCTGCTGTTATATCTGCGCCCATCCCATAGAGACATTTCATTGGCTGCACAGTGTGTTGGGGCATCCTGATTGTGAAGGGCCTTGTGTAAATGAGCCTCTCCTGCTTCCTGCACAGTACAGCTATGAATACGCGGAGAATGGAGAACGGCTGATCCTCGGGAAGGGAACGTACGGTGTGGTGTATGCTGGCCGGGATCTCAGCAAACAAGTCCGCATTGCAATCAAAGAGATTCCAGAAAGGGACAACAGGTAATTACCAACACTACTGACTCTGCACTGGGGCAGTCCATGCACTCCACATATTGCATATATATCATATCTTTAACACTGTAAACACTTGCAGGATTCTTCTGAAACAAATCCAAACCTCAAGCTGTATAAGGAGAGATTAAGGTGGATGACCAGAAGCTTGGTGGGAGGTACAGTAGGTTCTGACAAGTGTCAGAAAGATGAAGAGAGTCAGAGAGGCTCAGTGAGGGAATTCCAAAGCTTAGAGTCTAGGCTGATAAGCTGAGATAACGGTAGGGTAGAATTAGAGGAGCCCAGAGATCTCAGAAGTTTGCAGACCTGGAAGAGGTCATGGAGATCAGGAGGGGAGGTGTGTGGTGGGGATAGACACTTCATTGGAGAGCTTCAAACATGGAGCTCTGGGAATCAGTAGGATCGGATTTGTGATGTAACAGATTGATCTTTGGAGAAGCAAGGAAGGTTGGTGAGGGGGGCAGTAGTTTGCACGGACAGGGGATTGTGGATGATTTATTGTTGCGTTGACAATGTATTACAAGGTGCGGGGTAGGTGACTGCCGGGGTAGTGGATTTGTCCTTTGAGGAAAAATTTGGCAGGCTGGGCCTGGACTAGTTTCAGTTAGGAAGAATCAG
The DNA here is from genome assembly GCF_009764475.1 of Pristis pectinata. Lineage (NCBI taxonomy): Eukaryota > Metazoa > Chordata > Chondrichthyes > Rhinopristiformes > Pristidae > Pristis > Pristis pectinata. The sequence goes on along the minus strand of NC_067426.1, from coordinate 32,497,584 downwards.
AGGCCACAGAGTTATCCAGCACGGAACTGGGTCCTTCTGCCCACCACGTCCATGCCGACCTTTTTTGCCTGTCTACACGATTTGGATTTGCCTGCATTAAGACCATATCTTTCTAAGTCTTGCCTTATTTAAGTGTCTATTAAATGCCTCAAACGTGGTGATTGTATCTAATTCCACCAGCTCCTCTGCAGAATGTTCCAGATATCAACCACTCTCTGTGTAAAAAAAAACTTACCCCCAATCCCCCTTAAAACTCCTTCCTCTCACTTTAATCTATGCCCTTTTGTATCCCTACCATGGGAAAAAGATTGGATAGCCTGGGATGATTATCTACCCTCTCTTAATCTTCTATCAGGTCAACCCTCTGCTACTTTTGCTCCGGGGAAAACAAGCCCAGCTTATTCAATTCTCCCCATAACTAAAGACCTCCAATCCAGGCACCATCCTGGTGAATCTCCTCTGCACTCTCTCCAGTGCAATCACATCCTTCCTATCGTGGGATGACCAGAACTGTACACAGTACTCCAAGTGCAGCCTAACCAGCATTTTGTAAAGTTGTAACATAATGTCCCAACTCTTATATTCTCTGCCCTGACGTATGAAGGCAAGCATGCCATGTGCCTTCTTCGCCACCCTATCAGCCTCTGTTGCCACTTTTATCCACATTCCTTAGTGCTTTATCATTTACTGTATATTTTCTACCCACGTTTGACTTCCCAAAATGCATCATCTTGGACTTGTCAGGATTAAATTCCAACCTCCCATGCTCTGCTGAACTTTCCAACTATTCTATATCCTGATGTAGCCTTAGACAACCTTCCTGGGTATCCACAATACCACCAGTTTTTGTGTCATCTGCGGACTACTGACTTACATTCATATCAAACTATTAATATACGTCACAGACAATGAAGGTCCCAGCACCAATCCCTGTGGTACACCGCTGTTCACAGACTTCCAATCCGAAAAACATCCTTCCACCACTACTGGCTGCCTCCTATCACCAAGCCAATGTTGGATCCAATTAGTCAGCTCGTCTTAGATACCATACGCCTTAACCTTACTAAAGTCCATATAAACAACATCTACCATCCTACCTTCATCAATCTCCTTTGTTACTTCCTCAACAAACTCATTTAGATTGGTAAAACAGGATTTCCCCTCCACAAAGCCATGCTAACTATCCCTAATCAGTCCCTGCCTTTACAAATGTACTAAGTCCTGTCCTATAGAATTTTCTCCAATAATTTCCCTACCTCCCCTGTGGCTAACGAAGATGCAAAAGCGCCTTTCAGGGCCCCAGCAATCTCCTCCATTGCTTCACATAACATTCTGGGATAGATCTCATCCAGCCCTGGGGATTTATCCACTCTTATGCATTCCGAGACATCTAACACTTCCCCTTCTTAATACCTACTTGCTCCAGATGATCAACATATTCCTCCCTAAACTCACTATCATCCACGTCCTTCTTCTTGGTGAATACAAATGAGAAATATTCGTTTAGGACCCTACCCACATTCCTTGGCTCACACACATAGATACCCCTTTGGTCCCTAAAGGCAGCAACTTTTTCCCTAGCTACACACTTGCTCCTAATATAAAATGAATCAGGATTCTTCTTAATATTACCTGCCAAGAATATTTCATAGCCCCCCTCCTGATTTCCTTCTTAGGTACTCTCCTACACTGTCTATATTCCTCAAAGGACTTGCATGCTTGTAGTTCCCTATACCTTTCATATACTTCCTTTTATTTTAATGATCAAACTTTCAGTAACCTTTGTCATGCAAAGTTCCCTAATCTTACTATCTTTTTCTTTCGCCCTTACTTGAACGTGCTGTTCGTGAATTCTTGGTAACTCTCTTTTGAAAGACTTCCACCTGTCAGATGTCATTTTACCCTCAAGCATCTGCTCCCAATCTACTTTCACAAGGTCCACTCTTAAGAATCAGCCCTCCCCCCAATTCAAAACCTTAACTTGAGGACCAATTTATCCCTTTCTATAACTACCTTGAAACCTACAGAATTGTGGTCACTGTTTCCCAAGTGTTCCCCAGCTGATACTTGCACCACTTGCCCAGTTTCATTGCCTAGGATGAAGTCAAGTTCAGCCCCTTCTCTGGAAGGACTATCTACATATTGTCTCAAAAAACTATCTTGGATGTACTTAACAAGTTGCACCCTATCTAAGCCCCTTGAACTAAAGCAATCCCAGTCAATATTGGGAAAGTTAAAATCCCCCACCACGTTAACCCTATTGCTTTTATATGATTCTGTGATTTACTTAAGAGTGATCATAAAGTGAAAGATTCTGCTTCCTATACTTTTAGCTGCACACTGCTGGTACCATTCTGGTTCTCCTTTTGCCAGACCTTCTTGACTCTGTTTTATTTACTACTCCCTACTCAGATACTCACAGCCTCTTCATGAAGAAATCGCTCTCCACAAGCGCTTGAAACACCGGAATATTGTCCAGTATCTAGGATCGGTTAGTCAGGATGGCTTCATCAAAATCTTCATGGAGGAGGTCCCAGGAGGTGAGCTGTTCTTTCAGAAAGAAACACTTTGGAATACAATGTGTGAGTAATTTAGCATGCAATATGTTGAAAGGGTCGCAGCACAAGTTACTTTCTTATTGTCTGCCTGCACTGCACTTTCTCTGTAACTGTAACACTTTATTCTGCATTCTGGTATTGCTTTTCCCTTGTACTACCTCAATGTACTGATGTGATGAAATGTACTGTATGGATGGCATGCAAAACAAAGTTTTTCACTGGACCTCAGCACATGTGACAATAATAAACCAATTAAATTTACCAATTTACATTGGATCTGTACTTCCCAACACTCTCCAACACTGGAGATTCCTTTCCTCGTAGCAGGATGTGTTGTAAACTCATCGATAAAGATTGATTACTATGATTAGTCAATAACTTTGTTTTGACTATCAGAAGCTGGGTTAACCTGTTGAACCTCATTTACTTTCCATCCTGCCATTCCTATATTCCTTGAAGTGTGATTGCTTTTCAAATCATGGCAGTAATACCTGCTATAATACCTTTTTGATGAATCAGTCACAATTCTGTAACATGTATAAACTAAGCTGGTACTTCAGTCCTTACAAAGGAGTTGTGACAGTTTCATCTGAGCTCTGAGGATCATGTTAACCCCTTGTAATCATTATTATAGTTTGACCTCACTCGTGGACGTGTGCTTAAGCAACTTTCTGTTCTAGTTTAAATAATTTTTCTGTGTGTATGTGCGTGCATGCATGTGTAATATCTTGTGTTTGTATAAGTTTCCTTTTGTGTGTAATTTTCCATACGTGCTTGCCCATAACCTGTGACCTTCCCAGAGTTTCTTGCAAGATCTGTGTCCTCACATTTTTCCTCTGTATTACATTGTGCACACTCTCTGGGTCTATTCTGTTGCCCACATTCCGTAGTTTTTCTCTTTGGTTAAGTGATGATACAATGATAGACCATGTGACACTTTGTAAACAGGAAGCCTCTCTGCTCTGCTGCACTCCAAGTGGGGCCCACTTAAAGACAATGAGGCCACGATCGTTTTCTACACGAGGCAGATTCTGGAAGGCCTGAAGTATCTGCATGAGAATCAGATTGTGCACAGAGACATTAAGGTAATGGAGAAATGAGGGATGGGAGGGAATAGGACAGCGCGACTAAACCCAGGCATCACTCATTTCCCAACACACTGCTGGCTGAGGTGATGTCGGTCTTGCTAAGGGAGAATGGGTCTTGGCTACAAGCATGATAATAATACACATGAACTGGAGAATGTAGGAGCTCAGGGGTACAGGCTAGGATAGCAAAAGTTTAGAGGGTTATTCATAAAAGAGTTATTGATAAAATTATTATCACAGAATTTGTAGTCAGGTGTGAGGCACTTAGTGACCAGTGGAAAGAGCTCATCCTTGTCTGTGCAACTCCCCATGGGAAGTTGCTGCAAAATTCTGGCTACAGCAGGGTCTTCAGCGGCACTAATCCACCTCAAAGTGGAGGAGCAGAACCAATGCTGCTGACAGAAATGCTGAGATAAAGACGGCTGTCCAGATTTTGGGGGATTATTTAGGGAGAAAAATGAAACCATTGAAATTTTTTAAATGATTAAGAATTTTAACCGAACCAAAATACACTTAAACAATGGCAAAAATATTTAAATTACAAAATAATTAAAAAGAAAATAAAGCAACTAAAACTTGCTTTACTCTGTAGCAGCTGCTCCTCTCCTTTCAGGTGAATGTTACAGTTCGAGGTCTACCATGGCACAGGATGTTGGGGAGAATTCCTCAATGTAATGGTAGGGAATTGCTACAGCTTTACACCTTGCCGCTGGACTCCACGAGGAATCCAGTGTCAGAGTGCGGTCAGGTAAATCCTGCGGAATAATTCCAGGAAGTCTGGGATTTCTTTGTTCATGCATGGGAATCATGAACATGCTGGCACTTGGACCACACTTCCCACTTGTTTTGAGTGGAACATTGGACATTTTATTACAACATCCAGGCCATGAGCTTCTAAACGCGGTCAGTTTGTCTGCTGACAAATGAGCCTTTTTAGGGGTTTTATCTCCTGAATAATATAACTAAAGATAAATACATGGTTGCTACCAGCAGACAGCACAACAGTTGTTGACCCACGAGACAAATACCAGCCACAGCAGAGTTGTCCTTCCTATAAATGGAAGAATATATTTTTCACTATCCGTTATTCAGGATCCGGGTATTGTGGCAAGGCCAGCATTTATTGCCTATCCCTAATTGCCCTTGAACTCGGTTGCTTGCTGTGCCATTTAAAAGCCAACCACATCGGTGAGTCTGGAGCCACACGGAGGCCAGACTGGGTAAGGTGGCCACATTGCCAAGCACATTATACACATCTTAACCTGTTAGTGATCGATCTCCCCAGAAGGACATAAGTGACCATCCCAATGTTATGGTTGCCATTACTTTCCTTTGCTGCCCAAGTTCCAAAGGATTCACTGAATGTAAATTCCACAGCTGTGGTCCCTGGATTGTTAGTGTTGGCCTCGTCCAGAAATTTAACCGCTGCAAATGGCATGTAACTGAGAGTCACGTGATCAGTTATTGTGACCCCCAGGTGTCGTGCAGTCATGTGACCAGCACTCCAGAAATGCCTTAAGTTGGCAATCTTAGCATAGAGGGAGCAGTATCACGGTGCCATTGGCTTCAATGCAGAGCGACAAGCTGAGAGGATGGAGGCTGCTGGATGACATCAGTGTGTCCTTGGTCAAGTCATGGACGAGCTAATGAAACAAAGGAATATTCAGAGGCTTGAATAGACTCCCAAAGTGCCTCATCCCATTTCCTGTGTTAGCTCTGCCTTATTCCCCTTCTGCTCATCAGATTCTTTCATTTCACCACCATGCACAGTGCAATCCCACCCTTGTGGGATACATCACCCTGTCTTTTGCCCGATTTCTGGGAAGCTTGTTCTGTGTGGGGAGCATGGATTCACTCTCCCACCCCTGTCCCCACTGACCCCAGGTTCAGCTATCCCAGCCCCTGCTGTACCTCCCGGGTAAGCAACCTTAGTCCTTCCATCACGGGTGCTGCAGGTTGGATTATTCCTGGCACTCACAGTGCTGCTCAATGGTGCAGACAAATGCTGATCAGCTGATCATGCCACCAAACATGCCAGTGCTTCTTTGCCTGATCAGCGTTTGATCTCCCCAACCTATCAGGCAATGGGCTATAGCGATGATGAGGAGGTTTACAATGAGGAGGGAGGGGAGAATCAGCCAGCCAGGAGAAGTATGTTTGCTTGGCCATTCCTTATGGTGTGCAGTTCCTTATCTTCACTTGTGTTTTTACTAACTGTAGTTCTGGGCTATGGTTCTGTATTGGATTTTGTTGAAATAAAATCTCTCTCCAAAGGGGGACAATGTATTGATAAACACCTACAGTGGAGTGCTGAAAATCTCGGACTTCGGGACATCGAAGAGGCTTGCGGGAATCAATCCTTGCACGGAAACATTCACAGGTGACTGACTGGGAGGTCAGAGAGTGGGGATTGATCTCAGCATCACGTGAGCTTTGTCCAGCAGATGGTAGCACCAGTGACCTCTGGCTTCAGTGGAATTTGCGTTGTGGGGTTTGGTACGTGGGCCTGGCTTCTAGGAGCTGGCCATCAGAAGTTTGGCACTGGCAACATTTGGCAATGGTGGGATTCCATGTCAGTGTTGATGAATGTTGGTATCCGAGGCGGGGTTCAGTGCTGAGTGCCTTTGGTGTTTAATAGCTTGGTGTCAACAATAGCAAAATTGTTGAGATCAGCTTCGGCAAGCTTTGGTTCTAACCATCATTGAGTCACACAGCTCAGAAATAGGTCCTTCAGCCCACCACGTCCATGCCAATCACTGCACCCAACTACACTAATCCCATTAGGTTCGTAGCCTTCTACGCTTTGGCAATTCAAGTACTTGTCTAGATGCTTAAATGTTGTGAGAGTATCTGCCTCCACCACCTCTTCAGGCAGTGTGCTCCATATTCTAACCACTCTCTGTGTGAAAACATTCCCCCTCACATCTCCTCTAAACCTATCTTTTGCCTTAAACCTAGGCCCTCTTATCTTAGACATCCCCCCCATGGGAAAAAGACTCTTACGATCTACTTTATCTCTCCTGCTCGTGATTTTGTACACCCCTATCAGGTCACCCCTCAGCCTCCACTGCTGCAGGGAAATCAAACCCAGCCGACCTGATCTTTCTTCGTAACTGAACTGCTTTAACCTTGGGCAACATGCTGGTAAGTGCATCCTTTCCAGTGCAATTACGTCCTTCCTGTAGTGTGGTGACCGGAACTGCACACAATATTCCAAGTTTGGCCCCACCATTGTTTTAAAAAGTTACAACATGATATCCTAGCTCTTGTATTCTATGCCATAGCTGAAGGCAAACATCCCATGTGCCTTCTCCAGCACCCTCTCTGCCTGTGCTGCCTTTCATGGATTTTTGGATTTGTACCCAAGGTTCCTCTGTTCATCAACCCTCCTTATGACCTTACCATTTACTGTGCATGTCCTCTCTGTTCAATATTGACTGTGTATTGGGCTGATATGGATCTTTACAGCCACAGACCAGTGCTTGTGGCATTGATATACGAGGGTCTACCTCTGTCAGCATGGGGTGTAGTGACATGAGGTTTCGAGCTCTGGCTGAGATGGCATTGAGTTTAGTGGCGTGGGCTGTGATGGGGTAGGGGGTGAAGTAGTACTGGGTGTATCGGTGCGCTGGGTATGATGGAATGGAATTTGGTGGTGCTAGGAGTGATGTTGCTGGGATTGATGGCAATGGTGTGGTGTTGCTGGGTTTACATTGGTCTCTGTGTTAGTTTTTCTGCATCCTTCGTACTCCAGGAACCCTTCAGTACATGGCCCCTGAAATCATCGACAAGGGACCAAGAGGTTACGGGAAGCCTGCAGATATCTGGTCCCTGGCCTGTACTGTCATTGAAATGGCCACAGGAAAGCCACCCTTCTTTGAACTGGGAGAGCCCCAGGCTGCTATGTTTAAGGTAAGCAGACTGGTGATGTGATCTAGTTGTATAGAGACAAGGAAAACACATAGATCTGGGGATTTACTTCTGTGACTCCTGTGTGTGGAGTTCAGGTATTTATCCCTCCCACCTCCAACCATGTCTCAATATCCCAGGGCAGCTTTCCATCTGGAAAAATGTAGTCTTGGACATGCTCCCCATATGTCTGTAGTCCAACTGCTTCAGGGCAGAATGATGAGGAAGGGTGATATGATCAATGGTCACTTGATCTTTGACTCCAAGTCCACGTACATTAGTGGTGTAAAGCCAGCTCTTGCCTGGGGTGTTCGTGCCTGTAGTATCAGAATGAATGGCAGAGCAGGGGGAAACCCTACCATCATTCTGGAGCAAGGTCAGGTGTCTGACACTGCGTGTGTGCTCTGACAACTAGCATTAGAGAGTGAGAGTACCTTGTATAATGATAGGATTTGTGTATGCAGTTATGTATCACATCTACCTGTCACAGCACTGGAACAGTGGTGAGCTGGTGTCAAATGTGGTAAGTTAATAATGCAAGTTGACTGTGTAATGTTTCACAGTTCTTAATGTGTTAGTGAGCAGTTTGCTTCCCAGCTTTGATGTCCTGTTTGTTTGACTGTAGGTGGGAATGTTTAAGATCCACCCGGAGATCCCGGAGTCGATGTCTCTGGAGGCAAAGACCTTCCTTCTACATGGCTTTGAGCCTGATCCTGATAAACGGGCCACAGCCGCAGAGCTCCTCAAGGACATATTCCTAAGCCGGAAGAAAAAACCACCCCCAAAGCCAGGTATGGGGATGACTGGGAACTGAACCTGGTCTGCTGTGGGAATGGGGCTGAGTAAGGTGGTGAGTGACAGGTTACAGAGGCAGAGAGACCAAGTGAAAGAAAGGAGCAAGAGGAAGGACATTAAATGGAAGGCAGAGGAATTGGATGAGATTGGAATGGGAAGCAGGTGAACAGAGTTGGATGGCACGGAGAGGATTTGGATGAAATCAGAAAGAGACTGAGGTGAAGGGAAGCAAGTATGACAGAATGAGAAAGGAACCGGGGTAGAGCATCGAATAGGAATTGAAGGAATGGGAGAAGAAATGGAGCTGTGGGAGTGAACAAACACGGGAAGCAGAAAATGGAACTAAATGGAAATAACCTGGGGAGGAAGCTTTGTGATTGGGAATGAGGAGGATGAGACAATGGGGAAAGGGATTGAATGGGATTGGTGTAGGAGGGTGGTTAATGGTTGGTATGGACTTGACGGGCCAAAGGGCCTTTCCGCCTGCAGATCACACTCTGATTCTCTGACACACCCGGAAGAAGCCTACATGTTGCAGGGAGAAGTTGGAAACTCCACACAGCTAGCACCAGGGAGTCAGGCTTGACCCCAGGTCACCGGAGCTGTGAAGCAACAGCTCCACTGGCTGCACCACAGTGCCACCCCTTTCTCTTACAGTAATGTCTTGAGGTGATGCAAGTCCTCTCTCACAACTCATCATAGCACTGTGCATCCTGTTCCACCCAACCTCCAGACACTTGGGAGTCAACTCTGCTGTCCCTAGCTGCCACCTTTGGCCTTTCACCCCCAGAACATGCCCCTCCTGTCACTGCTTCAAAAGAACTGACGATTTCCTCCTCTTTCTCCAGGTGAATTTTATCACAGTCTGTCAGTCCCCGCATCGGGACACCTCAAGAACGGAGTCGACAGCCGCCAGCCCTTAGATTTCAGGCACATCCAACCCGTGCTGTCACGAAGCTGCTCGATCCCTGTGCTGTCTGGCAAGTGTAGCTCCCCACAGCAGGAGTTCCACAGGTAACGGCCCCTCGTAAGTATTGATTCTCATTGTTTTTTTTTGCCGGGATTGATTTAATCAGTGCCCCTGTCGTCCTCCTCCTCCTCGCAGCGTGCCTGAGGAACAGATGGATGACATCCCATCTTCGCCTGAAGAAAATGCCGCACTGTTCCTGTTGAAGAGGGACAGTGAGTGCAGGGCTACGCTCTTCAAGATACTAACAGAGGACTGTGAAACTGTGGTCTGCAATATTGTGGAAGCTCAGGCTCAGGTACACAAATGGCACTGCTGGGGGGTGGTAACTGTCAAAGTATATCTGGGTGAAGGTGAATGGACTAATCTGTGATGAAAGGTCGCTGATGTGAAACTTCACATTTTATTTCATATTTCCTTATGACATAGGAGACCATTCAGCCCATCGAGTCTATGCCAGCCCACAGAGCAATCCCATCGGTCCCATTTCCCCACTTATTCCCCTGTAACCTATTCTCTCTCACATGCCCATCAACTTCTTGACAGGACACAAGAGACTGCAGATGCTAAAATCTAGAGCGACAAGCAATCTGCTGGAGGAACTCTGTGGGGGGGAAAGGAATTGTCAATGTTTTGAGTCAAAGCAATGCATCAAGACTCTCCTGTACTCTCCTTCCACGCACCGAACACTGGGGGCAACTTACAGTGACCGACCAACCTACCAACCATCCCGCACGTTTTCAGGATGTGGGAAGAAACCGGAACACCCAGAGGAAACCCGCGTGGTCACAGGGAGAACGTGCAAACTCCACACAGCTCAGGATCAAACCCAGGTCACTGGAGCTGGCAGTCTCAGCACCACCTGCTGCACCACTGTCCTGCCCACAAAACATTTTGCTTTCCTCTGATACTCCATATTGAGCAGGGAGTTCCCTGTGCTTTCTGTTGATATTTCAGATTTCCAGAGCCGCCAATATTCTGCACTTGTTTTGGTCTGGGAAGGTTTACGTCTTCCTTCCAGGTGGTGTGTGTGGTCGGTAAACTCGCTCTTCCCCTTAGCCAAGTCCCTATTGATGGAGCTATCTATCTTCAGTTTTATACTGTTTTATACTACATAGAACATAGAACATTACAGCACAGTACAGGTCCTTCGGCCCACAATGTTGTGCCGACATTTTATCCTGCTCTAAGATCTATCTAACCCTTCCCTCCCACATAGCCCTCCATTTTTCTATCATTCATGTGGCAATCCAAGAGTCTCATACATGTCCCTGATGTATCTGCCCCCACAACCTCTGCAGGCAGTGCATTCCACGCACCCACCACTCTCTGTGTAAAAAAAAACTTAGCTCTGACATCCCACTTATACCTTCCTCCAATCAAGTTAAAATTATGCCCCCTTGTGTTAGCCATTTTCGCCGTGGGAAAATGTCTCGGACTGTCCACTCGATCTATGCCTCTTATCACCTTGTACACCTCTGTCAAGTCACCTCTCATCCTACTTCTCTCCAAAGAGAAAAGCCCAAGCTCACTCAACCTATCCTCATAAGAGAAGGTCTCCAATCCAGGCAGCATTCCTGGTAAACCTCCTCTGCACCCTCTATAAAGTTTCCACATCCTTCTTATAATGAGGCAACCAGAACTGAACACAATACTCTGAGTATTGTACTATCTTTTCTGCGGAGGAGGTTGAATTTATGGGAAGGAAAACCCTTTCCACTTATAGCACTGTGTCAGCAACCCAATTACACCTTAGACTAAAGGTAGAATAAAGCCTCTCCTCCTGACCCCTCCCTAGCCAGCAGTTCAGTTTCGACTGCTTAGCACCCTGCCTCAGGATTCTACAGCTGCCCCCCTCCCTCATGCTGCAGTGTGTATGATCTACTAGTTTATTATGGTAATTAGAGATGAAACAATTCCATAGTGAATAAATCTAGTGATAAGGAGCAAGGAGAAGAAAGTGGATTTGGGGTACAGCTAACAGCAATCTAATTGAAGAGCAGATCAGCATGAAGATTCTGAGTGATTTCCAATATTCTTTTGGTGAAAGTGTGAATGGAATTTTTGACCCAGTGATGAAGAAGCAATGATGGACAATCCAAGTCAGCACAGAGGTGACGCTGCCCTTCTTGTCTGCTTTGTTGGTGGAGGCCACAAAGGAAAGAGTTTGTCTGGGAATATTGGTGTTGAGAGGTGTCAAGGCTTAGTAATGTGGTAGAAGAGGGAGAGTGGGGTAGGAGAAGCATCAGCACTGAAGAGGGATGGGAAGAGGCAATGAGCCAAAGGTCAGCAATGAGGCAAATGCTGAGGAGTGGTGGAGACTATGTGTAACTGGAGACCACGGCATTTGTAGTAGTCGCAGCAAGTGATTGCAGATGCTGGAAATCTGAAACAAACTGCTGTAAATACTCATCAGTTCAGGCAGCATCTGTGGAGAGAGAAACAGAGTTAGTGTTTCTGGAGATTAGGGAGTCAATGCCTTGGCCTTGAAGGTCACAGGATGGGCGAGATCAGGGTCTTGGGATCAGGATCACGATCGGGTGGGTGGTGTAGTGAAGACGTTGGTGCAGTACAGTGATTGGTGACTTGGATTGTCTATCACTGTTTCTTCTTCACTGGTCAAACCTTCCAATCATCCTGAAATCACATTTTGAGGAAGAGGCCCAGTGACATCTTCTAATGTTAAGCAGCTGACCTAGCTCTGTCAAACAGCTTAAATGACCACTTCTTCAGATGTTATTGGTGGAACTTGCTGTGCACACTTTGGCATTACCCATCATTAAGACAGTGGTTTGGCTCATTGCCTAGTTAACAGCAGCCAGTGAAAAGAAGTAAGGGTCAAGTGGAGCAGCCATTTTAGAGCAGCCATTTTGAGAGGGGCTGCTGTCTAGTCAAAGTGCTGCTGGTTGTCTAAGTGTGGGCTTTGTGAATGCCAGGCTTCAGTGAGGAGGGTGTGCAACATTAAGGTAAGGTGACAGTATGTTCTTATTCATTTTTTCTGTCTCTTTACTTTCCCTCAAAGCTTTTTAGTCATGGCAAGTGAGCTCAGACCTGCGTCATGCTCCTCCTGCGCAATGTGGGAACTCAGGGAGGCTGCCAGTGTCCCTGATGACCACATGTGCAGGAAGTGTGTCCAGCTGCAGCTCCTGACAGACCGTATGATGGCACTGGAGCTGCGCATGGATTCACTTTGAAGCATCCGCGATGCTGAGAATGTTGTGGATAACAGTGAGTTGGTCAGACCGCAGTTTAAAGGCTTGGGGAAAGATAAGGAATGAGTGACCAACAGACAGAGCAGTAGCAGGAAGGTAGTGCAGGAGTCCCCTGTGGTCATCTCCCTCCAAAACAAGACCGCTTTGGATACAGTTGGGGGAGGTGGCTCAGATCAGGGGAAGGCAGCAGTAGCCAGGATCATGGCACCGTGAGTGGCTCTGCTGCACAGGAGGGCAGGAAAGAGGGTGGCAGAGCTCTAGTGGTCGGGGATTCCATGGTAAGGGGAATAGACAGGAGCTTCTGTGGCCACAAACAGGACTCCCGGCTGGTGTGTTGCCTCCCAGGTGCAAGGGTCAGGAATGTCTCAGTGCGGCTGCAGAGCATTCTGGAAGGGGAAGGTGAACAGCCAGTTGTCGTGGTGCATGTAGGTACCAATGATACAGGAAAAAAGCGGGATGGGGTCCTACAAGCAGAATTCAGGGAGCTAGGAGATAGATTAAAAAGTCGGACCTCAAAGGTAATAATCTCAGGATTACTCCCTGTGCCGCATGCCAGTCAGAGTAGGAATAGCAGCACAGTTAGGATAAACGTGTGGCTTGAGCAGTGGTGCAGGAGGGAGGGTTTCAGATTCCTGGGGCATTGGAACCAGTTCTGGGGGAGGTGGGACCGGTACAGACCAGATGGTCTACACCTGGGCAGGACTGGGATCAATGTCCTTAGGGGATTGTTTGCTGCTGCTGTTGGGGAGGGTTTAAACTAATATGGCAGGGGGATGGGAATCCATGCAGAAAGATGGAGGGAAGCAAAGCAGAGACCAGAGCAAAGGTTAAAAAAGAGAAAATTGAGAGTGAAGTACAGAAAAGTCAAACGCAAAGGACACAAAAGTTTACTAGATTCTAAGAGAACAATGAGTATAAGGGCACTTTATCTGAATGCCTGTAGTATTCGAAACAAGGTCAGTGAACATGTGGCACAAATCAGTACAAAGGGGTATGATTTACTGGTCACTACAGAAGTGTGGCTGCAGGGTGGAGATGATTAAGGATTAAATATCCAAGGGTATCAGGTAATACAGAAGGATAGGCAGGAAGGTAAGGGAGGTGGGGTAGTGCTCTTAATTAAGAATGAGATCTGGGCGATAGTGAGAGACTACATAAGATCTAGGGAGCAGAATGTTGAGTCCGTCTGGATAGAGATTGGGAATAGTAAAGGGAAAAAAATCACTGGTAGGAGTTGTCTATAGGCCACTGAATAATAACATTACAGTGGGACAGGGAATAAACCGTGAAATATTTGATGCATGTAAGAATGGAATGACAGTTGTCATGGGGGACTTTAACTTCCACATAGATTGGGTGAATCAAGTTGGTCAAAGCAGTCTTGAGGAGGACTTCAGAGAATGCATCTTTGATAGATTTCTTGAACAGTATGTTAGTGAACCTATGAGGGAAAATGCCATATTAGCATACAAAGTTGCCAAGAATAGTGGGAAACTGGAAGATTGGGCAAACTTTAAAAAGCAACAAAGAACCACTAAGCAAGCAAGAGGGGAAGACAGATTATAAAAGTAAACTAGCACAAAATATAAAAACAGATAGCAGAAGTTTTTATAATTATATAAAGCGCAAGATGGTGGCTAAAGTCCCCTGGAAGATGAGAAGGGGGAATTAATATTGGGCAATGTGGAAATGTCCGAGGCCTTGAATGACTATTTTGTGTCAATCTTCATGGTGCAGGACATGTCTAACTTGCCAAAGACAGATGTTATGGATGCGATGGGAGGTGAGGACCTCAATACAATCGCTGTCACTGAAGAGGTAGTGATGAGCAAACTAGTGGGCCTAAAGGTAGACAAGTCCCCTGGTCCTGATGGGATGCATCCCAGGGTACTGAAAGAAATGGTGGAAGTTATAGTAGAGGCGCTTGTGAGAATTTACCAAAATTCCCTGGACTCTGGGCAGGTCCCGGTGGATTGGAAGATCACGAATGTCATTCCACTGTTTAAAAAGGGATGTAGGCAAAAGGCAAGCAACCAGAGGCCAGTTAGCTTAACGTCTGTAGTTGGGAAAATATTTGAAGCTATCATTAAGGAAGAAATAGCGAGACATCTGGATAGAAGTGGTTCCATTAGGCAGATGCAGCATGGATTCAGGAAGAGCAAGTCCTGTTTGGCAAACTTACTGGAGTTCTTTGAGGATACATTAACGACTTGGAAGAGGGGACTGAGTGTAGCGTATCTAAGTTTGCTGATGACACTAAACTGAGTGGAAAAACAAATTGTGCAGAGGATGTGGAGAGTCTGCAGAGAGATATAGATAGGTTAAGTGAGTGGGCAATGGTCTGGCAGATGGAGAACAATGTTGGTCAATGCGAGGTCATCCACTTTGGAAAGAAAAATAGAAGATCAGATTATTATTTAAATGGTGAAAGATTGCAGCATGCTGTTGTGCAGAGGGACTTGGAAGCGCTTGTGCATGAATCGCAGAAGGTTGGTTTGCAGGTGCAGCAGGTTATCAAGAAGGCAAATGGAATGTTGGCCTTCATTGCTGGAGGGATTGAGTTTAAGAACAGGGAGGTTATGCTGCAACTGTACAGGGTACTGGTGAGGCTGCACCTGGAGTACTGCGTGCAGTTCTGGTCTCCTTACTTGAGGAAGGATATACTGGCTTTGGAGGCTGTGCACAGGAGGTTGACCAGGTTATTTCTGGAGATGAGGGGGTTAGCCTGTGAGGAGAGATTGAGTCACCTGGGACTATACTCGCTGGAATTCAGAAGAATGAGAGGGGATCTTATAGAAACATATAAAATTATGAAAGGGACAGAAAAGATAGAGGCAGGAAGGTTATTTCCACTGGTAGGTGAGACTAGAACTAGGGGACATAGCCTCAAGATTTGGGGGAATAGATTTAGGATGGAGATGAGGAGGAGCAGCTTTTCCCAGAGAGTAGTGAATATGTGGAATTCTCTGCCCAGGGAAGCAGTAGAGGCTACCTCATTAAATATTTTTAAGACACAGTTAGATAGATTTTTGCATAGTAGGGGAATTAAAGGTTATGGGGAAAAGGCAGGTAGGTGGATCTGAGTCCACAGCCAGATCAGCCATGATCTTATTGAATGGCGGAGCAGGCTCGATGGGCCAGATGGCCTCCTCCTGCTCCTATTTCTTGTGTTCTTATTTGATTACCTTTCAGGAATGCTTCATTGGCTGCAAGATGATTTGGGACATCCTGTGATGCAATATAAATGCAAGTCTTTACTTTGTGATCTTCTTTTGGGGAGTCTATGAGACAAGGCTGAGGGTTCCCCTTTAGGGATGAAAGTGAAAAGACTATTGCCCCTCACACCCTTCCCATGCAATAATGATGCCCTTGGCAGGGGTATTTGAGTGTTGGAACAGGACGTGGTATCCATCTGACACGTAAGTGTAGCCGCTAGCGTAACACTTTACAGTGCCAGCGACCTGGGTTCAATTCCGGCTGCTGTCTGTATGGAGTTTGTACGTTCTCCCCGTGTCTGCATGGGTTTCCTCCGGGTCCTCTGGTTTCCTCCCACTTTCCAAAGACATACGGGTTAGGAAGTTGTGGGCATGCTATGTTGGCGCCGGAAACGTGGCGACACTTGCGGGCTGCCCCCAGAACACTCTACGCAACAGATGCATTTCACTGTGTGTTTCGGTGTACACGTGACTAATAAAGAAATCTTATCTTATCTGCTCCTTCTGAAGAAAAATAGTTCCAGGACCTGTGTTGTGTTATCTCTTGTGTTGCTCCCACACAATTCATTCAAGTTAATTTTTTGTTTTTGTTTGAAACCAGAGCTCTGACCGTAAGTTAACGTGTGAACACATCCGGCATCTGGTCACCTGTCTGAAGAACTACATTCGCTCTCCGGACCGCAAGTTCATTGTGAAAGCCTTGTCCAGCCTGAAGACAGAGCTGCACCTTGATAAGGGAGCACTCAATGAGATCCAGATTGTCCTTTTCACCTTCCAGGATGCTGTAAGTTCGCACTTGATGAGGCAGCCGTGATGGATACTCTTGGCTCATGGTTGGAATTTCCCCTCTTTCAGCTCCTACCCCACCCCCTGGTATTCCATAGTGACTTTAAGAGGTTCCTCGTGGTTCAGTGAGTAAATGTTCAAGTAAGGAACTACAGCTCTGTATTAGATGGGGGCATCTGTGCAGTGGGAGTGGTGGTGCAGTGCTCTATAGTGGCGGGATTTTGGAATGTGCTATGCAGTGGACTGTGTAACGAGGGGAGTGCTGTGTGCTGGATTACTCCAGGTTTAGCCGCTTACGCATGGATACCATGTGCAGGGCCGCTGTGTTCAGACCAGGTGTAAGAAATTATTCTGGAGTTATGGAATTATACAGATATCAGGCATTAATTAAAGTGAGAACCAGTCTTCAAAGAAAACCTGTTCATAATTTAACTTCCACTGATGCTTAAAGACCATCAAAACCAGTCATCGAGTGTGGGATATTCTGATTCTGTACCATTGTAACAATGCAGAGGAAGACAGTGGATGAATGTTCATCCTTATTGAAACCTTCATGATGAGATTAGGGAAGACTTTAAGTGGCCATCTCCTGTATTAACATGTTGCTAAAGACATATCCTTGCCACTTAATACACAGTTCAGAACATGTTGTTTTGTTATTTAATATTCTGGCTGTTTGTACATTCAGGGAGCCACCCTCAACACTGCAAGGAAAGAGGTATATTTTGGGTGTCTGGTGTTTGTTTGAAATACCAGTGGATGGTCTGAGAGGCTCTGAGCACAAAACACTTGATGCCCATATACTATAGTGACTGTGGTAATATAATGACAATAAAAGTTCTGCAATTGTTAGTATTCTAACTGTGTCAGTAATGATGACCATTAAGGTAATGAATTATTGTCTAAAGCCCTCTGATTCACTTCTGTCTACCATCCTGAGCCTGATTTGACCTGTATGAGACTTGAGACCCATAACAGTGTGGCTGGCTCTGAATTCTCCTCTGATGTAGTCAGTGAAAGACAGCATTGGACATGAGGGAAGCCTGTCATTCCAGCAAAGTCCTCCACCCTAACATCTATAGATGTGTCAAAATTGGAAGAGATAACCCATAGATTTTATGGTCAAATATACTACACTTTGCAACCAAGGTCTCAGACTCCATTATATAACCATCACTAGTTCATTTCTACACAGCATCAGGTTGGACTTTTCACTGCGTTGGCCCACGAATAGGCTAGAAGGGCTGAATGGCCTACTCTTGATCTTATTTCTTATGTTCTTAAATGCCATTATCATGTTTCACTCCGCGGTAGGTACGTTTCCAATTGCAAAATGCTGAAATAAACAGCACTTTATGAGTTAAATTCTAGGCCAGTGTTTGTTGAAATGTTAGTATCAGAATTTTGCATGATTTATGGAAGGCAAAAGTCGGAGGCTGGCCAGCTGGTCAATACATTGTCCTTGAGATGGGGGGAGGAATCTCCTGTAGTTCACAGAAAAGTTATTAGCCCTTATTAATAAGGTTCTTCTTTCTAGGTGAGAAAAGTTCTTCGACAGCACCAGATTAAACCACACTGGATGTTTGCCCTGGACAACATCATTCGCAAGGCTATGCAGATAACCTTTGCTGTTCTAATCCCAGGTATGTGATAGGAACAGTGCTCATTATATCTTCATCCAGCATCTCCATTGCAAGCGACTATTTTCTAACAGCCTAACTCAAAATAGAGCTTATTCTGCAGCGGCCCCTGATTAGCTTAGGGTAGTTTAGCAGGTTAGCAACTCAAATGTCTGTTCGACTGGTCAAATCCTCTGGAATTGAAGATGAGGGTCCAACTGCTCACCGTGGGAAGATGTCTCACCTCAGAAACTCATAGATTGATACAGCAAGGAAACTGGTCCTTCGGCCCATCGAGCCTGTGCTGACCATCAACTACCCATTTACACTGATCCTACATTAATCCTGTTTTTTTATTCTCCCCACGTTCTCATCAAATCCCCTCACTCACTTACACACTGTGGCCAATTAATCCACCGACTTGCACATTTTTGGGATGTGGGAAGAAACCAGAGCATCCAGAGGAAACCCACTGGTAACAGAAAGAACATGCAGACACCATATAGACAGTGCCAGGGGTCGGGATTGAACCCAGGTCGCTGGAACTGTGAGGTAGCAGCTCTACTAGCTGTGCCACTGTGCACTTTGTCTTGGATGGCATCAAACCCTTTGAGTGTTACTGAAGCTGCACTGACACAGACGAGTGGAAAGCATTGCACTGCATTCTGGATTGCTTGTAGTTAGTGATAGTTCTGGTGAATCAGGAGGGGAGTCTTTCACCATGCAATACCCAGCCTCCGACCTGCTCTTGTAACATTATTTGTATATCTCATCCACTTATGTTTCTAGTCAATACTGATCTCTAAAGTAGCCAATGTCAGGGTGCTCAGGGATGGTAATACCATTTAATATCAAGTTGAGTTGGTCAGCCCTTCTCTTGTTGGAGATAGTTTTGGCTTGGCACTGACAAGTCTTTTTCTTGACACATTCATAGACTCATACAACACAGAAACAGGCCCTTCTGCCCACTAAGTCTGCCCCAAACTATTTCACAAAGCTACTTTATCTTCCTCACTTGTTACCTGCAAATATTGCTTGCCATTTATTGAACCAAAACTGAATTTTGCCCAGAACTTGCTGAGTACGGGCACATATTACATCATTATCTGAAGATCCAAAGCTGAACAAAGAGCTGTTCTGAGGATTAATGAAGTAAGCTTAACATCATGTGACTAGCAGTGAACATCCCAACTTGCAGTGGAAGAAAGGCCTTTGATGAAGCAGCTACCCAGACACTGACCTGGGGAACACCTGCAGGTGTCCTGGGACTGTAACCACTTTGTTTTGTGTGAGATAGGACTTCCCATTAACACTGCCTTTAATCAGCCTGCTGGATATCACACTCTGTCAGAGGCTGCCCTTGTCCATATTTTGATCAAGGTTGTGATGAGGTCTGGAACAAACTGGTGCCAGCAGAACCCAAAGTGGGTGTCAGTGAGCAGGTTATTGGTGAGTAAATACCACTTGATGATGTAATATGTGATGCCCTTCCATCAGTTTGGTGATTGACAGTAGACTGATGGGCAGAAGTTAGTCCCATTCTGCAACTTCTTGCCTAAAGGTGCAGCTGGTTCTAGAGCAGAAACGTCCAGCGATAGTCAGGGTCTGTCGGGGTCACTACTGTATCCAGTGCTCACAGCTGTTTCTCAGTATCACATGGAGTGAGTCAAATTAATTGAAGGCGGGTATTTGTGGCAGTGGGGATCTCAGGAGGGAGCTGTGAGGATCAGAACTGGTGGGGGTAGGTCTGTCACTATAACTCTGCAGTACTGTATTGAAGGTCACAGGTTTGTCACTGTAACACTGGGATCTAATACTGTGGGCACGTCTCATATACAACACAGAACTACACTGGTGGGTACAGGTCTGTCATTGTCTAACACTAGGATACAGAACCTGGTTCAGCTGTGTCCCTCTGTAGGAGTTGGGGCTCCATGCTGTAGAGCACAGACTTCAGTACTGTGGCGTTCTCCTGGTGGTGATAGATCTCTCATCAGCTCAAACTGTGATTTGAAGGGCGGTTAGATTCCTTGAACCCCATCTTCCCAGATTTTACTCTCATCTTAGACAGGGATATGCATATTAACTGGAAAGGTGGTGAGTATTGAGAGTGGTCAGGAAGGAAATGTGTCCAGTTTCCTGACCAGGGGAAATTCTTAGAAGGAGTTAACTGCCTGCTTAGCTTTCATGTATTTTTCTGAATGGGTTGGACACAATATATATCTTGTGAGCAGGCCTTGAATGTGGCTTTAATTGTAAATCTGTCTTCCTGCAAAAAAAGTTATGTACCTAGATATATGCTATCTAAACTCATCAAACCTCCCCTCAGCCTGCTGTGCTCAAGAGAGAACAGCCCAGCGTCCTATCCTATCTCAGTGCGCCTTCTAAATGGCATTTAACATGGAGATTCATCAGCTGAGGGAAGGCATTGGCAGTAATCAGCAGGAGGTGTGTATGCCCATGTTTGACCTGATGCCATGACTCTTCTTGACTGCATATCACTGTGCCACCACCTCTGGTGGGTCTGTCCTGTCCTGATGTTGCAGGTTGATTTGTGGTACAGCTGTTGAGATTTTGGCCCAGCCACTTCACCAGCAATGAATGAGGAGGACTGTATAAACAACAGTCCTGAGTGTGACCTTGTCTGAAGCTGCTGTGCGGTGTGGTCTGTGGCAGGTTGTGACAGAGCAGTTAACGATCGACCACATTGGTGTGGGTCTGGAGTCACGTGTAACCAAGGCAGATTTCCTTCCCTAAAGGAGACAAGGTTGTTTCATTCTACAACAGCCCAGTTGTTCTTGTATTGTCATCATTTAAGTTCCTGCTTTATTGATCAATTCAACTTAAATCTCCCAGCTGTCTTGGAGGCTTTGAATTTGAGTCTCTGGAACATATCCAGATTTTTGGATTACTGGGTCATCTGTGCTGCAAGCTTTGAAGTACAGAACCCGTCAACCAGTCACCTACCACCAATTCCTTGCACTCTCTGTGCTGCACTCAGAGTCTCTGTACAGCACAACTGTGCTGTCGTGTTCTATGTTCTTATGGATGAAACTAGATACAAAATATCCTGTGGCATTATTCTAAAAAAATACTGGGATTCATCATTAAAATTAGTGAAATCTGAACCTGCCTTCTGGGGAGAATAAAATGGGACGAGTGCAGGATTAGTGTGAATGAAAGGTTGATGGTCAGCATAGGTTCAGTGTGCTGAAGGGCCTGTTTCCATGCTGTATGACTCTCTCTCTCTCCCTCTCTCTCTCTCTCTCTCTCTCTATCTCCCCTCCCCCCCCCCCCCCCCCCCCACATAATTTCCTCAGAGAGACAGGAAACAGAAAAGAGATCCAAGGTTATTATGAGGTGCAATTGTGCGGACAATTCAGTATGGACTGGGGACAGTGATCCTGTGGTGCTGATGTCTGGTGGCTTGTGCTAACAACATTGTGCTCCGTGAGGACTGTCTGTTAGCATGGGCCCAGCATGATTGAACACCTTGGTGGGAAGTGGGAAGTAAAGTGAAGGAGGTGGCAGGAAAATAAGAAGAGACTCTGAAATAAAAACCAAAAATGGTGGAAACACTCAGCAGGTCAGGCAGCAACTGTGGAGAGAGAAACAGGCAGCTTTTCAGTTGTCAGAACTGGGAAAGAGTGAGATACAGGTAGGAGGAGGGATGTGTAGAAGAAACAGAATGTCCATGAAAGGGGGATTCGAAATGGCTTCATGAGGACACTAATTAACACATTAAGCTTCTTAGTCCATGCAACGTGTCACTAAGGTAAGGTGGGGGGACCTGCCTGGCAGAGTAGACTTATACAAGCAGGTTAAGAAAAACTGATACAACACCATAGAAAGACAGAGAGTGAAAGATGTTGGAAAAACTCAGCAGGTCAAGCAGCATCTGTGGAAAGAGAAGCAGTTAACTGTTCTAGGTGCTGCCTGACCTGCTGAGCTTTTCCAGCATTTTCCATTTTTATCTCAGATTTTTGGCAACTGTAGTGTTTTTTTGATTCTCAACATGAAACTCTGATTTCCTTCTTTCAGAGCTGAAGCTGCAGATGGAGACCTCGTCCGACCAGGAGAGAGACGAACAAGGCACAGATGACTTTCCGGGCAAATGGAGCGGGAGTCTCGGTGACGTGGGGGAGACGGACGTGCTGGAGCTCCAGAACGACGGCGCAGGGACCTCGGGTGTGAGCACACTCAGTCGCTCAGTGTCATATGATTCCCAGCAGAACACTTGCCCTCTCATCCTGCAGCTTAGCCGACTGAGGGCAGAAACAAATCGGTACGAGGTGGTGGAAGGTACAGGCGGATGGAAAATTACACAGCTGCAAAGGGCAAACTCTCCAACACAACCCTTGACCATGTTGGCTTGCTGCCCTACCAACAAGCGCCAATGGCATGCTTGCCTTCATTGGTCGGGGCATTGAGTATAAGAGTCAGGAAGTCGTGTCGCAGCTGTATAAAACTTCGGTTAGGCTGCACTTGGAGTATTGCGTGCAATTCTGGTCGCCCCATGGCAGGAAGGATGTTAGAGGCTTTGGAAAGAGGTTTACCAGGATGCTGCATGGATTAGAGGGTATGAGTGACAAGGAGAGGTTGGGCAAACATGGGTTGTTTTCGCTGGAATGTCGGAGGCTGAGGGGAGACCTGATAGAAGCTTATAAAATTATGAGAGGGATAGCTAGGGTAGACAGTCAGAATCCTTTTTTCCCAGGTAGAAATGTAAGTGCTAGAGGACATGAATTTAAGGTGAAAGGGGGAGAGTTTAAGGGAGATGTGCAGGGCAAGTTTTTTTACACAGAGAGGTGGGTGCCTGGAACGGGCTGCCAGGGGTGATGGTAGAAGCAGATATGGTAATGGTGTTCACGAGGTTTTAAGATAGGCACATGAATATGCAGGGAATGGAGAGATATGGATCATGTGGAGGCAGGATAGATTTAGTTTAATTCGCCATTGTGTTCAGCACAGACATGGTGGTCTGTAGGGCCCATTCCTGTGCTGTACTGTTCCAAGTTCTATGTTCTAAGGGAGCAGGAGGAGGCTAGTGAACCCTTTTAAGTCTCTTACACCCAGTCAGGCCAAACACCATCTGTACTTGGCTGTCTTTCTTCACCAACAGCTCCTTCTGTCTTAGTTTTAGTCTTGATGTTGTCCTGGGATCTACAGCCATTTGGGAGAAAGTCCCAGATTTCCACCTCTCTTTGCATGGAATAGTACCTTTGGGTTGTATTTGTGTGTGACCTGCCTCGAATTTTCAGACTATCCCTCCTCATACTTGATTCCCCCTCTTGAAGGAACAATTTCTCCACATCTGCCCTTTTTAAACAACCCGATTGAATCACCCTTCAACCTCGGGTGTGTAGGCTAAACTTCTGACACTTGCCTTTGTAATTTATCTTGCAAACCTAGGTGGCTTGGGACCCTGTTAGCTAGGCAGAGGACAGTGGGTTAGGAGCTGCAGTTGGGTGGGTTTTCTCTGCGGAATCTCAGGAAGAAAGAAGTGACCTGGATGGACCCCCAACAACAGCCGATTCTTAGCGCTGGTCTCCTTCAGAAGGCTACAGATATTCCAATCACTGTGGCAACTATCTGTTTGCTGGAGCAGTTGGCATGGCGACTGTAAGGCTCAGACAGTCTTCATTTGATCTGATTGTAAGTAATTCAAAGAATATCAGTGGTAAAGAGACTGAGTAAAGTAACCCAGTCACTTGAAGCTGATCTGTGAGACTATCCCAAACCAGTAGCTTTAATGTGAGATTAATCTATCCCAGGGAGAGTATTCCCATGAGGTGAATCCATCCTAGTAAGGATATAGGCTGCTTCATTTTACTAATCATACATTGAACCAGTCAAGGCCACCTATTAGGCTATGATACAAATCTGCAAGTGATGGTTGTGAGTCCAGACGGGTGTGTACACCAGGACTGCTGTGGAGACTCCAAGAACTGAAGATTAATTTCCCAGAAAGCACTGCACTGACCTAGGAGAACCAGCATTGGAAATAGTTGGGATGAAGGTTTAAATTTTCTTTTAGTACATTTGTTTAGTCTAGTTGTAAAGTTCTCAGACATAAGGTAGAGAACTGCTTTTGTTTTTATCTCCGATTTTCAGCATGCCTTTTTTTTATTTTCACTGTTAGGAGTTGTGCATCCTTGTGTGCACTATGCAGTGAATCGTATATGTACCAGGGAACTGGGCACCAAGTCATGTGTGTACAAGGCAGTAATTCACATATACATACAGTAGGCAATGATTTACAGGTACATGTTCATGTGTACAGGAGGCGATGATTGTGAGGAGTTTTGCATTCATGTGTGCACCAGGCAGTGATTCACGTGTACACTGCTCAGTGACCCTCTTGCACATCAGGTTGTGAATTCCAAAACTTATCTCTGTCTCAGGTCTTGCTAAACCAGTTATTGTAAACATAAGTACAGATTTGACTTAAGAAATAACTACTTCTGCATGTGAATGCCAAATTTAAAGCTTGATAATTTTTAAGCAAATTGCCAGTTGTAAAAGCTGCAATCATTAGTGTAAAATTCCTGATCCACTGTTTCAGGATCAGATCCAATTGAAAGTTAGATGTAATAGTTCAGTTTGCACTATTCAATGAGATACTTCAGCCATAGCCTCTGATGTCATGCTATTCCAGCCTCACACTCGCACAACCCCTTGTATTGACTGGGATTTTGCAGTCTCTGTCAGTGAACTGTGCAAATTGGTGGTTGGCCCTCAATTTTTAAAAAGGTTTAAACCATCCTGCTTCTTGTGTTCACCTCCCTCTCTGGTTTCTCCTGTGCTCTCTCAATCTCAGTAACCTCTTTTAACCCTCTGAGATCTCTGCTCTCCTTCAACTTGCATCTACTCTCAGTTTTAATCACACCACTAAATAGTGACCGTGCCTGCAGGTTTCATATCCCAGGCTCTTTACATTTCTTTTCCTAAACCTTCCTGTGTCTCTGCCCTAAGATACTGCATTAAAAACTGCTTCTTTGACCAAGCCTTTGGCAACCTTTCCTACTGTCTCCTTTGTCTCAGTCAAGTATTGCTGATAATACACCTGTGAAAACAGGTTAGAGGTGTACAAAATATTAAGAGGAATAGATAGAGTGGACAGCCAGCGCCTCTTTCCCAGGGCACCAATGCTCAATACAAGAGGGCATGGCTTTAAAGTAATGGGTGGGAAGTTCAAGGGAGACATCAGAGGAAGGTTTTTTACCCAGAGAGTGGTTGGGGCATGGAATGCACTGCCTGGGGCGGTGGTGAAGGCAGGTACATTGGTCAAATTCAAGAGATTACTAGATAGGCATATGGAGGAATTTAAAATAGAGGGATACGTGGGAGGAAAGGGTTAGATAGTCTTAGGCGAGGTTTAAAGGTCGGCACAACATTGTGGGCCGAAGGGCCTGTATTGTGCTGTACTGTTTTATGTACTAAGACTTATGGGACATTTTGCTACATGGGTATTGCTATGTAAATGCAAGTTCTTACCTGTATAGACAGAATGTGGATGTGCATTGCCCTTTGGGCTGGCCCTAGGTCTGATCCTAGCTGCAAGCTGTAGAGGGCTGAAGAGAGGAGGGATTGGGAACTAACTACAGAAATCACCTGTATTAAACTTCTGCTTTACAGCCTTCTGGAAGACCTTGCAGAGAAAGAGACCGAGTACCAACAACTACTGTTGCAAGCTCTTCAGCAGAAAAACCACGTCATTGAACTACTACAAAAAAGATCAGAATCCGTGGGTAAGTGAGGGATAATTGAAGCAGAAAACAGGTGACCGGAATATCAAATGGCTGAAAACATTTGGTCCTCTTTAGTTCCAAGGTGGTTTATAGTTACGTCTTCCAGCCCCACGCTCCACCCCACCACCACCGACCCTCACCAGGAGAGCGCAATCCATCTCCTGATCAGCCTAGATTTTGTTTAACAGGTTGAGTTGAGAGGCAGCAGGTGGGTAATATATTGTAATGGCTCGGAGTGAAGGGACCTCAGTTACGCCAAGAAATTCCGTCATCCGACAATCCTGAGCATCCAATCTTTATTCGTGGTGTTCCATTCTCTCAGTTTCTCCATCTCTGTCACCTTGGCTCCAGTGATGAGATCTTCCACACAGATGCCTCTAAGATGTCTTCCTTCTTCCTGTACCATTTGCTTCCCCTCTACCACAGTGCACTGGGGCCTTGGCCCTGGAGTACACCTCTTCTACTTCCTGTACCTCTGCTCTCAATGTCTCTCTTCCTGGACGGAGCAAGGGCAGAGATCCCCAGTCCTCACCTTGCATCCACAGGTCTCTGCATTCAACAGATAGTTCACAACTTCCACCCTGCTCCAATGAGATTCCACCACCAGGCACATCTTCAGCATCTCGGGAAGATCACTCCCTTTGCCATTCCCTGATCCTGTCTTCTGTCCCTACCAACTGCTCCCCACCCTATGACTTCCCAGTGCAAGTGCAGGAGATACATTGCTTGCTTTTTCACCTCTTCCCTTTTCACCAGCCTAAACAGTCCTTCTTGGTGAAGCAGTGATTCACTTGCACTTCTTCCAATTTGCTGTGTTCGGTGAGCACAATGTGGTCTCCTCTACATTGAAGTAACCAAGCACAAGCTGGGTGAGTGGTTCGCAGAGCAGAGCAGACAGAGAAGCACAATCACCCTCTAGCTGTCCTCATCAATGCATTTGACTTGGTCTCATCCTATCGCAGATATTCCCTTCATCCTTTTCTGCAACTTAAATTTAACTTGTTTTTCCCTCTTTCCCAGTTCTTCCACCTTGTACATTAGTTCTGTTTCTCTTTACCTGCTTAATGCTTCCAGCATTTTCTGATTTGGTTTCATATTTCCAGCATCTTTTTAATGATTTTCATAGAATGGCGGTGCTCCAGTCTGGGACTTTGCTCTAATAAGTCCTGCCCAGCCCTGCAAACAAAGTACCGATCTCCAGCCAACCAGCATAACCCACTTTCTCTTCCCCTGGCCCCATTCAGGCCCTCGGTCTGGGCAGCCACTGCCGTCAACCCACCCCCGGACTCAAAATGACAAACCCCATCCCACTCCTGACCCAATCCCAAATACTGCATTTTTCTGGAATGTGCAAACTATTAGTACGTAGAGGATTAGTGCTCAGGTAGACTAGTGCAGAGGGTAGTAGTGTGCAGAGTAGAGTATTCGTGCACAGAGTATTAGTGTGCGTGGTAGTATATAGGGTAGAGTATTATTGCACAGATTAGAGTGTTAGTGCACAGGGTAGTAGTGTGCAGAGTAGAATATTCGTGCACAGAGTATTAGTGTGCAGAGTAGAGTATTAGTGCACAGGGTAGTAGTGTGTAGAGTAATTGGCACATAGAGTATTAGTGTGCAGGGTAGCAGTGTGCAGAGTGGAGTATTAGTGTACAGAGTATTATTGCGCAGAGTAGTAGTGTGCAGCGTAGAGTATTAGTGCACAGAGTATTAGTGTGCATGTAGAGTATTAGTGTGTGGGGTAGTGTGCAGAGTAGAGTATTAGTGCACAGAGTGTTAGTGTGCATGTAGAGTATTAGTGTGTGGGGTAGTGTGCAGAGTAGAGTATTAGTGCACAGAGTATTAGTCTTCAGTGTAGAGAATTAGTGTGCAGCGTATTAGTGCACAGAGTGTTAGTGCACATATTGATGGTGTGCAGAGTGATGACAGGAAGGATGCAGAGTGATGGTTTGCCAAGTACTATCATGCAGAATGGCAGGGTGCAGTGTGAGCGTCTGCAGAGTTATAGTGCACAGTGTGCAGGAACACAGAGTGAACTGTGCAGTGGTGGTTCCACAACGTCACACAGCTTGGGTGTCCCATGGCAGCTCCAGAGCTGGTGCAGTCACTGGCGCCTTGAGCAACAACTGAGTGGCTGCCCTTGAGGGCAAACACCTATTCCTTGGCCAGTATGGGAATGCAATTTAAATATCTGACTAAAAATGGACCATTTTGTCCTTCTACACAGACTTGTTTAGGCCCAGTTTTCAACTCCTTGTCCTGTGGGGACGCTGAGATTTTAGACAGGATGCTGCTGAGGGACCAGAGGATTGATTCCCAGTTTAAAATGCCTTTGTTACCTGAAACTTGCTGGGTATCTGTACTTCAGAGAATTTAAATTTTTTAAATTTAAATTAAATTTAAATTTTTTAAAAATTTTATTTACAGCGTGGTAACAGGCCCTTTGGGCCCAACGAGTCCACGCCGCCCATTTTTTTAAAACCCAAATTAACCTACCCGTACGTCTTTTGGAATGCGGGAGGAAACTGGACCACCCGGAGGAAACCCACGCAGACACGGGAGAATGTACAGACTCCTTACAGACAGCGACGGGAATCGAACCCCGATCGCTGGCGTTGTAATAGCGTTGCGCTAACCGCTACGCTACCGTGCCACCACAAAAGTGTGGACATTTGGTGAGGCTTAGGTGAGCAGTGAGGACTTTAGATCTCATTTATGGAGATCAGTTATTTTAACAGGAAAATGTTAAGGGACCAGGGGGGTCACTGTCACAAGTTAAGTAAAATCAGAACTCGGCTGGATGTGAGACAGTTCTTCGTCTTATGGAGACACTGGAGCCTTGGAGCAGGCTGCCAGCTGGATGGGTGATTGCTGATCTACTGAATTCCTGCAGGAGAGAGCTGGGCCTGTTGCTGCCTGCAGACAAGATCCTCAGGATTCCTCTGATGCTAACCAGGCTCAATCTAATCCCGACTGGTTTGATCAGCTGCAGTGGTTTCATGGAGCATTTTCAGAATTTTCTTCTCTTATTAATCCAGGTTATAATTTGCTTTTGCCTCTCCAGGGAGACTACATGGGTGCTGTGGGTAGGGTGTGGATCATCTCTTTCACCTCATAAGACATCACAGCTGTGTGCAAAGGATGGTAGGGCATGAGGAATGTTGATGAACACAGAGACCTAGTGGTCCAAGTCTATAGTTCCCTGAAAGTAGCAACACAGGCTGACAGGGTGGTGAAGAAAGCATTTGCCTTGCTTGCCTTCACAGGTTGGGGCACAGAATATAAGAGTTGGGACGTTATGTTACAACTTTACAAAACACCAGGTAGGCTGCACTTGGAGTATTGTGTGCAGTTCTGGTCACCACACTACTGGAAAGCTGTGATTGTACAGGAGAGAGTGCAGAGGAGGTTCACCAAGATGTTGCCTGGTTTGGAGGACTTTAGTTAATGGGGGGAGATTGGATAGGCTGGGCCTGGAGTGAAGGAGGCTGAGAGGCAGCCTGATAGAGGTATATAAGATAATGAGAGGCATAGATAGGGTAGATAGTCAAAATCTTTTTCCATGGTAGAGGTATCAAAAACAAGAGACCATAGGTTTAAGGTGAGAGGGAGGAGTTTTCAAGGGGATTTGAGGGAACCGATTTTTACGCAGAGTGGTTGATATCTGGAACACGCTGCCAGACGAGATGGTGGAATCAGACACAATGAATATACTAAAGAGGAATTTAGACAAGCACTTAAGTAGGCAAAGCACTGAGGGTATGGACCTAATGCAGGCAAATGGAATTAGTGTGGATGGGCAAAAAGGTCGGCATGGACGTAATGGGCCGAAGAGCCTGTTTCTGTGCTGTACAGCTCTGTGGGCACTCTTTCCCATCTGATACTTTAGTATGAATCAGCTGGTAATATTACTGAGCAGATTGTGAGTTGTTTAGTTTATTGTATTTGTTTATGGGAACATCAAAGGGATTCCATCTGGGATCTCCCACCTTCTCAGCTCAAGCCAAACTGTACTCACCAAGTCCCAGAAGCGGCAGTGGGATGGTGGCCGATGGATGATGGCCAGAAAAGGTGGCTCAGTCACATTGCATGAGAGATGAGTGTTGGCCGGGGCACTGAGGGATCGTACCTGCTGTTCAAGATAGAGCCATTGCAGGTTTAAAATGGTGCGGCACTGGGGACTATGCAAGTTTTATGACGGCAGCTGTGCAGTTAAGGGTGGAGTCACTCTGCTACATCTTCAGTAGGGGTTTAGTTGGAGTCCAGCTCAGCATGGGATTGGTGAGCTTATCTTTCAGTTCAATAATATGCAAAATAACATGTTATACGTGGTCGCTGCATGCATTTCATTCACTTGTGTTCTTTTTTAATGCATATTTGTGCTTCAAAGAGATGAAGGGCTTATTATTAGCTTGGCCTGTGAGATAGTTAGAACAATGTCGATGCAGCTGGGGTGCTCTGTTTTTAGCTTTCTGTGGATGGCTGTGGTTTCAAAGAAGCTGCCCGGCATGGTACCGTATTTGGGTTTGGGCAACTGTGGCAGTTGTACTGGACAAACAGGAACAACTATGTCTGACTCACCTCCCCCTTACCTATGGCAAGAGCTCATTCTTGTTTCATCAGGAACCTTTTGATTCCATGTTTCATGTCAGGGTTTAGGAATTGAACACGATTTGTCCAACCTGGTCAGTTTACAAATCCTTTCCTTCCCCATACCCTCCCCTTCTACGTGGACCAGTGTTGGTCAAGAAGACGTGTGTGTGAAAGAGATGGGTGTGGTTTTCTGGGTCCTAAGCAGATTCCCTGCTGCTTCTGCATCATTTTTACATCATTTTTATGGAGAGAAATGTCTTAAACACTCCACATGGGTGTAATGAAGATGGAACTAAAGACCAAAAGATGGCCTTCATAGGGGCCTTGAAGAAGGAGGCTAGTGTTTCAGTGTGGTCCTGAGATATACCAGCACAGGTAGAAATTGAAAACCCCTTGGCACGAACCATAGGCATCATGCTCAGTGTTGGCAAACGTTCCCTCCCACACCACACCACACCACACCACACCACACCACACCACACCACACCACACCACACCACACCACAAGAGTCAGGGGGACTTATTCTCTTTCTCTTTCTCTTTCTTTGTTCTCTCTCTTTCTAATTTGGTTTTTCAACATCTGCTTTGTCGTAGTTTACAGTTTGTTCTTGTCCATCTATCTATCTCAAATCTATTTATTTATTAGTCACATGTATGTCAAAACACACAGTGAAATGCGTCTTTTTGCCTTACTGAGAATCTACTGGGGGCAGCCCGCAAGTGTCACCATGCTTCCGGTGCCAACATAGCATGCCCACAGCTCCTAACCCGTACATCTTTGGAATGTGGGAGGAAACCAGAGCACCCGGAGGAAACCCACGCAGACACGGGGAGAACGTACGAACTCCTTACAGACAGTGGCTGGAATTAAACCCGGGTCACTGGCGCTGTAATAGCGTTACGCTAACTGCTACACTACCGTACCGTACTCTACAGAATGTCAACGTTACAGCACCAAACAGGTTCCTAAAGCTTCAGAAATGTTGCTTACTCTCAGTATTGAAGGGTAAGGGATGGTGTTAATATACTTTGGTGAAATACACTTCACTGCAAAATTCCCAGTGTGTAAGTGGGTTAAATATTCATTGAGTGGATGGTGGGGGTTAGTTTCCTCTGCAGGATTGCACTGCCCACCTGACCTGCCTTAACTCAACCCCAATGTTCAACTGCAGGAGGTGATCAAAGGCAAGGTCACCGTTGCTGCTGACAGTCAGATCCTGATAACAAGTTGAAGATAGAATTTGGAATGCCTGGGACTGCTCCTAGTTATATGAAGAGTACATGTGTCAGCTAGAAGGGAGGGGTTGGTGGTGGTTGGGGAAGGGGCGGGGGGTGCGGTGGGAAGGAAGCATTTATCCAGTCAGAGATATTCACAAAGAGTGATACACAAAATGCTAGAGGAACTCAGCAGGTCAGGCAGCGTCAATGAAGGGAAATGAACAGTCGACGTTTCGCGTCGAGGTTATTTACTCCATAGATGCTGCCTGACCTGCTGAGTTCCTCCAGCATTTTGTGTGCGTAGTTCCAGATTCCAGTATCTGCAGAATCTCTTGTGTCTCACAAAGAGTGAATGCAGATTGCGTCTGAGGGATATTTCAATATCTTCCATGCCTTAGATACCCTGGAACTTTCTTATTCCATTTGGAATGCTGTATACTGCCTGAAGGGAAGGATGTGCAGAGAATAATATTGATAATACTGCCCTTGAGATAATTTTGGAGGGGGAGGAAGGTGCTGACATTCCACGGGATTCCAAGTATCAGGAATCTGAGATATTAGGAGCTGGATTGAAGAGACTTTCAGTTGACATCCTGAAGATTTGTGATTGAAGCAAGTAGATTGTTTGCTGGTGATGAGGGCTCCAAATCCAGGGGACATGAGGAGTAAAAACATCCTTAGATTTATTTTTTAAACACAAGGGATAATAGAGAAGAAAGCTTTGAAATGTTTGGATTCAAATAACACTGAACACGTGTCTGGAGTGAGATTGGAATGAGAGATGGGTTGTTTAGAAATTGATTGGGCAAGGCTGGGCTTGTTAACCATTTCCTGTTCTAATTCAGATGGAAAATGATATCTGTGTGTCTTGAATATGAAAGCAGCATTCCTGCAACAGCTTGTAAACATTCTTCTCAATGTTCCTGCATAGATGCCCAGCACAGCTTCCAGTCAACACATGTTGATTCCAAAACTGAAGAACTCACGCAGTGGCTGTTAACAACACAAGTTGACCAATGGACAATTGACAAGGTAGGACAAAGTACTGAGGTGTGTGTAGTGCTGTGGACTTACAGTGGGTGCCATCTAGAGTGAGAGTTGTTAAGGATATTCCTTGCAGTCCGGTGCTCTGAGAACTGGAGGGAAGGGCAGTGGGCAAATGGGGATCTTATGTGAAGATGCGTTATCATAAGTTCCCAGCAACGTATCAAGAGGAGGGGAGAGTTAATGAGTTACTCCTGGAGAGGGCTTTGGGAGTGTTGTGATATTTCTTAGACCCTCGATCGAGGGAAGCGAAGAAAAGAAAGGAGAAATGCAGCTATTTTAACTGGAACCATGATGCTTTCTGTGAGCTGGTAACATTCTTTGACAACCAGCCATTAACTTTTTTGTTGGGGTACCCATTTCGAAAATATTTACCTGAGTAGTGTCATTGCTTAAGTCTCAACACTTTCCACCTGCAGGTTTCTGGATATCTACCATGTTTCCATGGTAGCTGCCAGAAGTCAGGTATAACAGTGCTCGGGAGCAGGTGCTGAACTGCACACACTTTGTCCTGGGGATCTGTCCGAGTCAAGTGTGAAGCTGGGAATGCTGCAGGCAACTGTGATGGGTTCAGCTGTACTTTAGGGAGCCTTGTTCTCACTGCTGGGGATCTCCTGATGTTCAAATGTATACAATGGGAACTGAGCCATACAACCCCGGAAGGCCCCAGATCTTAGCTCTGATTTATCTGACCCAATGTCCAGAAATCCCTGGCTCACTCAAGCTGAGGAGAATGATTTCTTGGCCATTACGCTTGGGGCTGATGAGGAAGGTGTGTACAAGGTGGAGAATTTATTTGAAAGTGGTGGTATTTACCCAACTCCTGAAAAATAACAGGTTGGTGGTGATCAGTCTGGTCCGGCTGTGCCTTCCTTTAGGTGACTTTGTTTTCTCCAAAGCTTTGACTGACTGAACAACATGAATGCAGAGGCTAAACCGCCCCCCCACCTCTCTCCTACCCACACTCTGCCCACCCCACTTCAACTCTTGACCCAGCTTAGTTCAAGTCAGACATGGGCACATTTGAGCTCCCACAGCTAGCTGTGGTCAGACAGAGTTTTCTCTGCTCACTGGGGCTAGTCAGTGAGGCCCCACTTGAACAGGTGACCGGTGAGGACATGGGGTCAGCTGTGTCCCCTATCGGACACTGACACTGCTTGCTTAACTCAGTTAATGGAGAACGGGAATACAAGACAATGCTGGACTAATCCAAACCCCAGCAAAGAGTTGGCACATTCAGGGCGGAAGGGGAGTGGAGAGGATCACCTGGTTTCAGAATGAACTGTGACGTTGCTTGATGGCTCTCATGATCTCTGCTCTGTTACTGTTACAGATCCGAGCCCATGGTTACACACTGCACGATCTT
Organism: Pristis pectinata; assembly: GCF_009764475.1. Taxonomy (NCBI): domain Eukaryota; kingdom Metazoa; phylum Chordata; class Chondrichthyes; order Rhinopristiformes; family Pristidae; genus Pristis; species Pristis pectinata. Next base: position 32,463,466 of record NC_067426.1, on the reverse strand, counting down.
CTGAATGATGTTACAAAGGATGACTTGAAATATACCCAAATAAGGTAATTGCTCAGGGATTCTGTCAACAGTATTTTATCCTGAATTGGCCTTTTGTTTCTAAGATATCTTCCAGGTCAGCAGTGGCTCCCTGGCTGACTGCCTCTGAGTCATCTCCAGCACATCATCCACCCTGAGATTTTAGTGCGTCACTGAGGGAGCGAAGAGCTGTCGCCATTTTTCAACTGTGACATTAAACTCTTTGTTTAGTTTGACATAACATATTCCGTAGCTTTATCAGAAGAACGGTGCAGAGTTCACTCAGTGTCCCAGCACAATGTTTATTCCCGAACCAACACCATCAAAACCAGATCACCTGGCCATTTATATCACTGCTGTTTGCGTACACCATTGTGTGAACATTGACTGTCATTCTGTTTATCACAGCAGTAATTTCACCCCCAGAAGTAATCATTTGGTTGTGACGCACTTTTAGAAGACTTAAGGATATGAAATGCAGCAAATTTGAAGCTCTTCCTTGTCACTGTGCATCGCAAACCATTTGCAAATAAGGGAGTTAAACCGGTTTTTCATTTAGCATAAAGCAAACCTCAGTTGTCTCACTGCAGTGTGCAGACACTTGTATTTGCAGATGCTCAGAGACTGAGCTCCAAGCCGTCAACATCCGCGAGACCAACGCCCTCTACCAACCTGCCCCTGGTGCACCACACTGCCCTCTGACAATGAAGGTTTACAGCAAGGCCCTGGAAAGTGTGGACCACTCCCCATATCTTGAGAGTCACCTCTCAGTGAATGCAGATGCAATTCAATGCACCAGCTTCTGATCGACTGAGGGAAAGTAGTATTGAAGATCAGGACTTCATACATGGAACAATATACATGATCTACTGTGTAGCAGTGATCCCTGCCCTTCTTTATGCTCTGGATTGGCTTTAGTGGACATCTGTCTCTGCAGAATTGTCCATATTCACTGGAAGGTCAAACAAAGCAGTGTCAGTATCCTCTCCCAGGCCAACACCCCCAGTCTTTAAGCCCTAGATACAATCAGCTGGCTACACTGAACAGGCCATGTTGTTCACATGGCCGACACCAGCTACCTGAAACAGACACTCTATTCCGAACTCTCTCATGGAAAGGGACTATCAGGCGGACAGAAGAAAAGATGCACTCAAGGTTTCCTTAAAGAAATGCACTGACTCCTGGGAACCTCTGGTCCATAAGCACTCATTGGAGAAGGAAGATTTGGGATGGTATTGAAAATTCCAGGCCATGCCTGAGGAGCTCACAGGGACCCTGTGGATGTGGTGGAAGGAGTGCACCAGCTCACCACCTACCCACTGCCCAACCACTCCTGCTCCTTCCGTGGAAGAATCTGCAGTTCCCACACGGGCCTCAGAAGACCCACATACACTGAGTGGGATTAAGTCAACCTCGATCACAAGGGGAGAAGAAAACAGGAGATAGTAAGTTGCAACCGTAACTAAAGTCCCCCAAACCAGGCAACGTCCTGGTGAATCTCCTCTGCACTCTTTCTGCAGCACAATGACATCCTCCCTGTAGAGGGACGACCAGAACTGCCCACAATACTCCAAGTGCGGCCTACCCAATGCTTTGTAAAGTTCTGATGTAACATCCCAACACTTATAGTCTATTCCCCAACCTATTGAAGGCAAGTGTGCCATATACCTTCCATCACTCTCTACCGTTGTTGCCACTTTCAGGAACTATGGACTTGTACCCCAAGATCTCTCAGTTCATCGACATTCCTTAGAGCCCTACCAGTTACTGTACATGTCTTACACTTATTCGACTTTCCAAAATGTGTCACATTGCACTTGTCGGGATTAAGTTCCATCTGCCAATGCTCCACCCAACTTTCCAGTGATCAATACGCTGCTGTGACCTTAGACAACCTTCCTCAATGTCCACAACGCCACCAATTTTCATGTCATCGTCAAACTTACTAATCGTACCTCCAACATCCACAACCAAGTCGTCAATATATAGCACAAACAGCAATAGTCCCAGCACCGATTCCTGTGGTACACCACTGGTCACAGACTTCCAAACGGGAAAACATCCTTCTACCACTACCCTCTGCCTCCTATCACCAAGCCAATTTTGCATCCAATTTGTCAGCTGGCTTTGGATCCTATATCCCTTAACTTTCCGGACCAGCCTACCATGTGCAACCTAGTCAAAAGCTTTACTGAAGTCCATGTAAACAATGTCTACTGCCCTGTCTTCATCAATCTTCTTATTTACCTCCTCAAAAACTCAATCAAATTAGTGAGGCAGGATTTCCTACTCCCAAACCTATGCTGACCAGTTCCTGCCTTTCCAAATGTAAATAAATCCTGTCCCTTAGAAATTTCTCCAATGATTTTCCTACCACTGACGTAAGGCTCACTGGCCTATCACAGCAGCCCTTCTCAAACAAAGGAACAGCATTAGGTATCGTCCACTCTTCTGGCACCTCGCTAGTGGCTAATAAAGATACAAAAATCTCCATCAGAGTCCCAGTAAATCTCCTCCCTTGCTTCCTATAACAACCTGGGATAGATCTCATCGGGCCCTGAGGATTTGTCAACCCTTACGCCTTCTAAGACATTTAGCATCTCTTCCTTCTTAATACAGACATGCTCCAGATGTTAGTGCACCCCTCCTTGACCTCACTTTCTTCCACATCCTTCTGGATGAGAACAGAGACAAGATGTATTCATTTAAGATCTTGCCCACGTACCCTGGCTCCACACATAGATTACTCCTTTGGTCTCTAAGGGGAACCAACTCTTTCCCTAGCCACCCTCTTTCTCCCAAAATGCTTCTAGAATGTCTTGGGATTCACTTTAATCTTGCCTGCCAAGGATCTTTCACGGGCCCCTTTTTGCCCTTCTAATTTCTTTCTGAAGTACTCTGCTTTACCTCCTTATTCCTCATGGGACTCATTCGACTGTCATATGCTTATTTTTTCTTGATCAATCCTTCAATATTCTTTATCAGCCAGGGTTCCCTAACTTGCCAGCTTTGCCTTTCATCTTCACTGGGACAGCCTAACCTTGAATTCTCACTGTCTCACTCTTAAAAAAGGCTCCCACTTGTCAGAGGCAGTTTTACCCACAAGCATCTTTCTCCCAGTCTATTCATGCCAGGTTCTCTCTTACGCTACTTAAATCATCCTTCCTCCAATTCAGGATCTTAACTTGAGAACCAACCTTATCCCTCTTCATAACTACCTGAAACTTACGGAATTATGGTCCCTGTTCCCAAAGTGTTTCCCCACTGACACTTCCACCACCTGTGTGGTTTTAGTTCCCAAGATAAGGTCAAGTACTGCCCTGTCTCTAGAAGGGAAATGTTCCACATTTTACAGGGTCTTGTTCTGGCTATTATTTCCAAGGGGCAGTGTTGCATAGTGGGGACAGGTTGGTGGAGGAGCCATGTGTCGTGAACATTAAGTGTAAGG